>NC_091457.1:125906600-126273267 GCF_027789765.1 Dendropsophus ebraccatus
CTGTATACAGACACCCCCACACCAGTGCTCTCCCCCTGTATACAGACCCCCCACACCAGTCCTCTCCTCCTGTATACAGACCCCCCACACATCAATCCTCTCCCCCTGTATACAGACCCCCCACACCAGTCCTCTCCCCCTGTATACAGACCCCCCCCCACACATCAATCCTCTCCCCCTGTATACAGACCCCCCACACCAGTCCTCTCCCCCTGTATACAGACCCCACACCAGTCCTCTCCCCCTGTATACAGACCTCACATACCAGTCCTCTCCCCTGTATACAGACCCCACATACCAGTCCTCTCCCCTGTATACAGACCCCACACACACGAGTCCTCTCCCCCTGTATACAGACCCCCCCCCCACACCAGTCCTCTCCCCCTGTATACAGACCCCCCCCACACCAGTCCTCTCCCCCTGTATACAGACCCCACACACCAGTCCTCTCCCCCTGTATACAGACACCCCCACACCAGTCCTCTCCCCCTGTATACAGACCCCACACACCAGTCCTCTCCCCCTGTATACAGACCCCACACACCAGTCCTCTCCCCCTGTATAGACCCCCCACACCAGTGCTCTCCCCCTGTATACAGACCCCCCACACCAGTCCTCTCCCCCTGTATACAGACCCCCCACACCAGTCCTCTCCCCCTGTATACAGACCCCCCACACCAGTGCTCTCCCCCTGTATACAGACCCCCCACACCAGTCCTCTCCCCCTGTGTACAGACACCCCCACACCAGTGTTCTCCCCCTGTATACAGACCGCCCACACCAGTCCTCTCCCCCTGTATACAGACCCCCCACACATCAATCCTCTCCCCCTGTATACAGACCCCCCACACCAGTCCTCTCCCCCTGTATACAGACCCCCCCACACATCAATCCTCTCCCCCTGTATACAGACCCCCCACACCAGTCCTCTCCCCCTGTATACAGACCCCACACCAGTCCTCTCCCCCTGTATACAGACCCCACACACACCAGTCCTCTCCCCCTGTATACAGACCCCCCACACCAGTGCTCTCCCCCTGTATACAGACCCCCCACACCAGTCCTCTCCCCCTGTGTACAGACACCCCCACACCAGTGTTCTCCCCCTGTATACAGACCCCCCACACCAGTCCTCTCCCCCTGTATACAGACCCCCCACACATCAATCCTCTCCCCCTGTATACAGACCCCCCACACCAGTCCTCTCCCCCTGTATACAGACCCCCCCACACATCAATCCTCTCCCCCTGTATACAGACCCCCCACACCAGTCCTCTCCTACACCAGTCCTATCTCACACACCAGTCCTATCTACCCTCCCGATAGCTCTTCTTCAGGGACCTGATCTCATTGATCAGTACTGACAGGAGAAGGGAGAGGACTGCACAGCTTATGCAGCAGACCAAGCACTGTGCCTGACCATCAGGGAAGGAGTCAGGGCAGTCTGACAGTGTACACACTTTATTTTAGTATTTTTACCATTTTGGGAGACAAATATGGTTCTTCTTAAAGTGACACTGTCACCCTCTATTTGCATTTTGACTGCCATCCACAGGTGTAAAGAGTAAATGTTGCAGCTTTCATTACTTATTTTATATCACACCTCATGGTGCTTGTTTTGGTAAAAAGTAATTTTTATCACCTGTGGATTGGTATTTGTGGGCAGGACCTTGTGGCTTTTGTGCCACATCACTCCGCCCCTAGCGCCACTTAGCCCCACCCCCATCCGTGACGTTGTCGCCACATAGGCTCCGTCCCCTTACGCGATTGGAAGGACCAGCCTTAAGCCCTAGGCCCCACCCCCTCGATTGCCTTACACCAATGGCCGCTGAGGGGGCGGGGCCTAGGCGGCAACGCCGTCAATGATGGGGGTGGGGCTAAGTGGCGCTATGGGAGGAGCGATGTGGCACATAGGCCGCGAGGCCCTGCCCACATATACCAATCCACAGGTCAAAAAAACGATTTTTTTACCAGAACAAGCACCATGAGGTGTGATATAAAATAAGTAATGAAAGCTGCAACATTTAACCTTTACCTGTGGAGAGCAGTCAAAATGCAAATAGGGGTGACAGTGTCACTTTAACATCTAGCTGGTGTCTTAAAGCTTTATATGGTGTCGGTGTTGATCCTCTTGACTACACAAGAGGTCTTATTTTATTGCATATGATATGGTACACGTGAAAAGCTTCTAAAAAAATAAATGGTTTATCTCAACCATATGGATGAAACATGGAAAATGGCCTAAGGTGAATGAGCCCCCTAACCCATTCCCACAAATGGACATACCAGCACGTTAATTCTTCCCACCCCCCATCCCCTGTTCTTCTATATAGATGTGCCAGTATATCCTCAGATGAAATGGGTGATAGCTGGGCACTCAAGGCTACTGCCAGGACCCCAGCTGCAATTGTATCCTGGTAGTTAACCCTATAGATGCTTAGATAAGTTTGAGCATCACAGAGTCATAACAACATTAAAGGGAACCAATCAGCCCAAATGGGCTGATATGATTCCCTGGAGCAATCTAAAGAGCTCTTGCAGCAGCAGCTCGGCGGGATGATTGACAGGCAGAGAGGCCAGTAACGGACCTCTCTGCCTGTCAATCATTTCCGTGGAGCGTGCTGACAGGCAGAGCGCTTTGACTAGACACGGGCGGTGAGCCGCTCAGATCACTACCTCCTGCCCCTCTCCCTACCGTGCAGCTGCGGACTATAGGTGCCAAGGGCTAAACAGGAGCATTATACAGTGCTACAGAGAGCCAAATCAGCCCAATGGGGCTAATTATTTCCCTTTAAAGACTGTACACTATAATGTGTTGTTCCATCAAGGTTTGACACAATGTATTATCTTTTTCTATGGTTTTTCTTTAAAGACATTATTTCCAAAGAATAAATAAGGAAATCCTTAATAAGGGAGTCACAGAAACAGCCAAACATGCATAGCCACCTCTCCATTATTTATCTGCTTTGATATGGTAGTTAAAGTGTCACTGCTATTATAACTTTCAAAATCTAAATCAACAGTAGATGTGATATATTATTTTTTGTTGTTATCATGCTGTAAAACAAAGTTGAACTAACCAGAAATCCAGTTGCAGTCTCCTGAAGGCAGATTTTCTCACTTGTGCTCGTTGAAACACAGGAATTCCGGCCAGTACAGAGAGTCACGGCTCAATGTGTCCATCAATTACATGACTGCCTTCTCTCTGTGAGCGCTCAGATGGCCTGGGATACACAGGACTTCCTGTTTTCTGTTTCTTGTTTTCTGAGAAAAAAAAAGAGTCAGAAAACAGGAAGTGCCGTTTTCCATGATAACTAAAAATAAATAAATAATGAATGTATATTGCAAACTTGCTTTATATCACATCTACTGTTGATTTAGATTTTGAAAGTTATAACGACTGTGAAACTTTAAAGAAAGAACAGGAATTAGGAGGGGGGGGGGGGATTGTCTATGTTCTGGAAACAAAGATAGATATACTGTATAATAGGCACCATGTGCCTTCTTGTCCTAACTGCTATCTAACAGTGTCAGCAGTTTGGAGCTGAAACTACAGCTGAAAGATTCCCTTTAGAGGCCCTTTAAAAAAATGATAGGCACAATATGATCCGGTTGCCATACTTCCCCCCCCCCCCCCCCCCCCCCCCAAACATATATTCAATGTGCTAGATTTCATAATGTTAACCCAATGATCCTTAAACATTGCAGTCCATTAGCCCTTTTTTTTCCAGTAAATTAGAAGAAGTGCGAGTTGATTAATCTGATTTAGTCTCTTTTTTTTCAGCAGTTCACATATTACTTTTGATCACATTTGTCTATTTAAATCCGTCAATTATTCAGTAACAAACTGCATATGAAATGACGTTTTTAAAAATTTATGCACAACATATTTAATGCTAAATTATGTACTAAAAGAACTGACTTGATGACCTTTCTGAAAGCTTTAAAGAATATAAAAAAGATTTCACTATTAATCTATTTATATGCAAATGGCAGAAATTAATGCATTGATTCCAATTACTAATTTATTATGGCTGACCTTTTTGACTCCTTATATTCCCCACGTGAGACTTCCTCTCTTGTCTTTCAATCAGTTTATAACTATTAAAACACATGTATGTGGCTATGGTTAGTGTCAATAATGGATAATTTTTCTCCAGTACATTCCAGCAGCCTTATTTCAAGTGTTTTGACTATCCTCCTTTCAGGTCTTCAGAGCCGACTATGTAGACAACTGATCAACCTGAGATTCTAAAGAAAGGTAATACGGAGTAGATTGTATTATGTGATCAATAATCTTTTTTTTTTTTACTTTAAATATAACACAAAGAACTAAATTGATACACTATGATCTAACAGGTTTAGGGCCTATGTGGGTGGTATATGGAGTAGGTGTTCTATTTCCCATGTTCTGTATAATACCTCACCCTCCTAGACTCTTTTTTACTTGGCATGTTCCTTTAAAGCATGGGTCTCCCTCCCTATTTCTCCTATCCTAGCTCTTCTTTTTCTACACACACAGCTTCACCAATCACCTGTAGGTTTAGTACCTGTGTAGCTATCCTGGCGCATGGAGTATGAAAAGTAAAATGGCTGATTTATTAGATAAAATCAGTAAAAATGTACATAAAATAAGCAATTATGTGTTTTGGGAATTCGGGAGTTGCAATATGATGAAGGCAGGTAGAACTCCTGAACCGCGTTAGATCATTATGAGAGCACAAAGCATGGGTAGGATGATAGGTGGAGATGAGGGAGGAGATGTACTGAGGGGCAGAGTTGTGGAGAGCTTTATGGGTGAGGGTTAGGAGCTTGAAGTTAATTCTGGATTTAATGGGTAACCAGTCCAGTAACTGGCACAGAGGGGAGACATCATTATAGCAGCTGGAGAGGAAGATGAGTCTGGCTGATGCGTTAAGGATGGACTGGAAAGGGGAGAGCTTAGAGAAAGGAGGAACGATTAGTAAGGAGTTACAGTAGTCAAGACGGGAGTGGATCAGGGCGACAGAGTCTGAGCGGTGTCAGTGGTGAGAAATGAAAGCATTCTGGAGATGTTTTTGAGATGTAGGTGACAGGAGCGTGCAAGAGCTTGGATATAGGGAGTGAAGGATAGATCAGAGTCTAGCATAACCCCCAGCCATCGAGCTTGATGCACAGGAGTTATGCTAGTACCACAGACTGAGAGGGAGATGTCGGGTTTTGGTTTGTTAGAGGGAGGAAATACCAGAAGTTCAGTTTTAGAGAGATTAAGTTTGAGAAATAAAGAGGTCATAGTGTTAGAGAGAGCAAATGGACAGTCACTAGTATTTTGCAGGAAAGCAGGGGAGATGTCACAATAGGAGGTATATAGCTGGGTGTCATCAGCATAAAGATGGTATTGAAAACCAAACCTGCTGATGGTCTGTCCGATAGGGGCTGTATAGAGGGAGAAGAGGAGGGGGCCCAGGACTGACCCCTGGGGAACTCCAAGAGTAAGAGGTAGGGGAGAGGAAGTAGAGCTAGAGAAGGATATGCTGAAAGAGCGGTCAGAGAGGTAGGAAGAGAACCAAGAGAGAACAGAGTCCTTGAGGCCAAGAGAGCTGAGCATGGAGAGGAGGAGCTGGTGGTCCACAGTGTCAAACGCTGCTGAGAGATCAAGAAGAATCAGCAAGGAGTAGTTTCCTTGTGATTTGGCCTTGGTAAGAGCAGTTTCAGTGGAGTGAAGGGATCGGAAGCCAGACTGTAAAGGGTCAAGAAGAGAGTTATCAGAGAGATAGCGGGTTAGGCGAAAGTAGAAAAGACGTTCCAGGAGTTTGGAGATGAAGGAGAGATTAGAAACAGGCCGATAGTTAGCTGCACAGGATGGGTCTAAAGAAGGTTTTTTCAGCAGTGGGGTTATTACAGAGTGTTTGAATGAGGAGGGAAAGATACCAGAGGAGAGGGATAGGTTGAATATTTTGGTGAGGTGAGTAATGACAGTGGGGGAGAGTGACTGGAGGAGGTGTGAGGGAAGAGGGTCACTAGGGCAGGTAGTGGGATGGGAGGAGGAGAGCAGTTTGGCAACATCTACTTCTGTCACTGGGTCAAAAGCTAAAAGTGATGCTAAAGTGAAGTTAAACATGCCTGGGATAAACATACATCTATCCTAAGATAGTAAGAAAGAAAATACTAACAGGACAGACTAGTGGTCTATTTCTGCCGACAATCTTCTATGTTTCTATGTTTCTATGCGTGAGAGGGAAGGGGATCTATGGGAGAAGTAATAGGAGCTATAAGACTTTGGGGCTGGGAGGTAATATCAGAGTGGAGAGTATCAATTTTGGTTTTGAAGAAAGAGGCCAGGTCTTCAGCGCAGAGGTCAGTGATAGGTGTCTGAACTTTGAGAGTTAAAGGTGTTGAAGAGGCGTTTTGGATTGTTTGAGAGTGAAGAGATGAGGGAGGTGAAATAAGCCTGTTTGGCGAGGTAAAGGGCAGTGTAATAAGATTTGAGAGTGAATTTGTAGTGAATGAAATCTGCTGAGGTTCTAGATTTCCTTCACAGACGTTCAGCTGTCCTAGAGCACCGCTGAAGAAAGCGAGTTCTCTGCGTGTGCCATGGCTGCTGGCATCTGTGGTGGGGTGTGCGGATAGTAGGGGGAGCTACAGAGTCTAGGATCATTTTCAGGGTGTTGTGGTAGTGTTGTGTGGCCAGGTTTGGACAGGTGAGGGATGAGATTGGGGACAGTGAGGATTGTAGGGAGTCTATGAGTTGAGGAGTGTTAATACCACACAGATTTCTGTATATGTATGGGAAAGGAGTGTCAGGAGGGGAGCAGATGTTAGTAATTGAGAAAGAGAGAAGGTTGTGGTCAGATAGTTCAGATGGATCATTAGAAGAGTTAGAAACAAAGCAGTGGAGGAAGAAGGTCAGATCCAGGGAATTCCAACCCTTGTGTGTAGGAGAGTTGGTTACTTGTGAAAGGCCAAAGGAGGAGGTTAAGGAGAGCAACTGAGAGGCAGTAGAGGAGATGAGAATATCAATAGGGATGTTAAAGTCACCCAGAATAAGTGTGGGAACTTCTGTAGATAAGAAATGGGGGAGCCAGGTGGAAAAGTGGTCAAGGAATTGTCGAGGAGAGCCAGGGGGACGGTAGATGACAGCTACTCTAAGGGGGAGTGGGCGGAAGAGTCTGAGGGTGTGAACCTCGAAGGAGGTAAAAGAGAGTGAGTGCTCAGGTGAGATTACCTGAAAGGTGCACTGTGGGGAGAGAAGAAAACCAACTCCTCCACCATGCCTACCCTCAGGTCTGGGGGTGTGAGAAAGATGGAGACCACCATAGGATAGAGTAGCAGGGGAAAAAGTGTCCGATGGTTGCAGCCAGGTTTCAGTGAGGGCAAGAAGAGTGAAGGATTTGATGATGAAAAGATCATGAATCTCAGTGAGCTTGTTACACACTGAGCAAAAGTTCAGGAGAGCGCAGGTGAAGGATGCTGGAGAGACAGAGGAAAGGGAGGATGGCAAACCGCGTTTTTTAGTGAGACGATAAACAATAAAGCATTATTGTCTGATTGCGTCTCTGTGTCTATGGAGATCCGACATTCCGGATTAGCAGAGGATCTCTCCGCTCTCCATGACAGGTACACTTTATTCATTTCCACAGCTTTTCAACAAGCTTTTTGCACACAACCACTCAAGCAACATGAAGTACTCGCTTGAGTATCAAGTACTTTTGAGTAGCTCAATACTCGAGCGAATACTATACACGATAGAGCATGCTTGCTCATCTCTAGTGATGACCAGTGGACTATGTTGACACTATGTAAAAACAATGGCCGTATTTCATAACAACAGGCATTGTTTTCCGAACAACGGCCATTGTTGTGCAAACAACGGCCATTATTCTCTAAACCATAGTCAATATTTGCACTCCAACGACCGTTGTTGTGAAATACAGCTGTTGTTTTTACATAGTGTGGACATAGCTTTAGGCTATGTTCACACTACGTATATGTCCGGCCGCATATTTTCCGCGGCCGGACATATACGTATGAAACTCCGGCCGGGACTTTACGCAAGTTGCAGCCGGATACGTACGGAACGCAAACTTACACCCGTAGTGTACTTACGCTTCCTGAGCGCTCTTCGTAGCGATCTGACAGCGGTCTTTTACTTGGAAATCTTCGCCTAGCCCCGGACACCCCACAGAACCTTTTGGATCGGCACAAAAAGCTTGAAAAATTAAGAAATCACCACTACGTACGAGACCGCATGTTACGCTACGGGCGTAAGTTACGGCATTTCCGTCCCGAAATAATGGTCTGGTTAATTTTTTTACGGCACCGCATACAATCCGGGCGTAAGTTCGTACGTAGTGTGAACTGTGCTGCCGTAGATCGTATACTTTACATTGTACGCAAACTACGTAAGTTTCCGGCCGCTTATTCACGGAACGCGCTACGGCCGGAAACTTACGTAGTGTGAACCCAGCCTTAAGCTGTTTGTTTTTCCCACAGCAACTAATTCTATCTATCTATCCATCCATCCATCCATCCATCCATCCATCCATCCATCCATCCATCTATCTATCTATCTATCTATCTATCTATCTATCTATCTATCTATCATCTATCTAATTTAATTGTTTACAGATGTTACAAAACCTGGCTGTCAACAGATGTCTTCTTGTCAAGTAAAAAATTACTTATCAGCCAGGTTCTCTGCCAGATGGAAATCTCCGACAATTAATTTAATCAAACCATAATGCATTACAAGACTAGGGGCTGTTCTTATCCCATTTCCTCTTTTGTCCTGGGTATACATCAGCTTTCTGTTAAAAACTGTCTAAATTTAAGCCATTTTAGTGAATGGGGTCAGTGGTAGTACAATGCGGTGTACAATATGTCGCCATCCCCTTCTGACAGGATGCTGATGTATACCCTGAATCTGAAGGGAAAACATCCTCCTTACAGTAAAATAAAAAGGTGACATGCTAAGCGGCAAATCAGTTCTATCTATTGAAATGTGTTACTTATTGCACGGATTTATGCAAGCTTCAGTCAAATGAATAGGACAGTCACAGATATTTCTGCAACAAATCTGCCATTTGTGGATATACTGTAAAGAGACATCCCCCATAAAGTGAGGTTTTGGAGGTGACGGATGCTTTCGCACGTTGACTTATACGACATTGTTTTCATTTAATAGGCCTATTTAAATTGTAATATATTCTGAAGGGTTTAGTACATTAACAAGTGAGCACATTGTAGCAGTAACACAATAACACATATAATTAAATGCTTCTACTACCCAGCAAAACTCCCCTATAAATATGTATTTTATCTATGAGCTTCGTTTGCAGGAATACAAACAAATAACATTTATATGTTATGTTATAAAATATTTAAGAAAAAAAAATGTTTAATTGACTTTTTTTATTATTTAAAGGTTATGGACACTTTTTAATATCAAACATAATATTACTGCATTGCCTTAGCCGTCTTCTGCTCCCCAGACAACCCCTTTAATTAGAGAGACTTGTACTAAGAGTGAGGTTACAGTATCTTGCAACAACCAACAGATTATATGTTTTGGACTGAATTTATATGTTTTAGACACTATTTGCAGCTTGTTGGACAAGAGGGTGTTGCTTAGCTGTATAAGGGGCATGGTACAGCAAAAAAAAGGAATGTGATTTGAGAATAAATTAAGGGGATTAGGGAAAACACAGCTACTTTCTTGCAAGAACAGCACCACCCCTGTCCTCAGGTTGTGTGTCATTTTACAATTCAGCTCCTTTCTCTTCAAAGGAACCGAGCTGCAGAACCACACACAAACTGAGGGTATATGCACACTGAGCAATTCTCGAGGAATTGTAGCTGAAAGATTTCAGGCAGAATTCAAGCAGAATTTAAGCCCCCCATTGACTTCTATAGAATTCCTCTAGCAGATCTACAGCAGAAAATTCTGCTCGGAAATTCTGCAGTGTGAACAGCAGAGCAGAAAACCCACTGAACACAATGGGACTTTGCTCTGTACATATTTTACAGGAGGAATTTCAAGCTGAATTTCAAGCTGAATTCCTCGCCTTTTCCTCAGTGTTCACATACCCTGAGGGGAGATTAGGCCTCCCCATCTGAATACAAGTTGAGGTTAGGAAATACTAGCAGATGTCAGGTATAGATGATATATTAAAACAGAGCAAACATTGATGAAAATGCCTTTTTTAACCCATGGCAAAGGATATACCTAAAACATTCTTTAAGTTTATTTATTTATTTATTTTTTTGAAATTTTCAAATTAACAGGTGTCAGAAAGTGCCAGAAAATTGTAATTAACTTCTACTAAAAAAAATTCCAGTCTACCAGTACTTATCAGCTGCTGTATGTCCTGCATGGAGTGGTGTATTCTTTCCAGTCTGGAGAGCAGGAGAATTTTTCTATGGAGATTTGCTACTGCTCTAGACAGTTCCTGTCATGGACAGAGGTTGCAGCAAAGAGCACTGTATCAGACTGGAGAGAATACACCACTTCCTGTAGAACATAGAGTAGCTGATAAGTACTAGAAGGCTGGACATTTTTTTTAAAGAAGTAAAAAACTGATTTCTGTCATTTTCTGAACCAGTTGATTTGAAATATTTTTTTTTTTTTTTTTTTTTGCTGGAGTACCCCTTTATAAGTAAGTTCTTATTCTCACATTCCGAAATGCACTGAGGTTAAGGAGCATGAAGCTACACAGCTCTCCTGGCGTCATGTATTAATATGGTACCGGGAGAGCTGTAAGTGTTGAAATCTCTACAGGAATGTACTGATAAAGCCGCAAGTCCACTGTGCCGCTTCACAGTCCGTAACCTCTGTCAATTACAGAGCGTGAGAATAATTCCTTATTTTATACTCCTGAACTGACCTGAACTACTTATAACATTTACTTCTTACTATATCTTGGTTATGTTCCTGCTTAAATATTAGGAGGATACAGTAACAATTCTGGAGTCTACTAGTTTCAGCATATCAATGTTCTCGCTGTAAAATATGGATGCACTTCTTGCTGCTTGATATGAACTATAAACTTTCAGGAGTCTGAAACTTTTGTTACAATCCTCTAAATATTAATACACTGCCACTTGTGACTTTCATGCCCAATGTGACACTGATTTAAGAGACCCATCTACATGTTTTTGAAGTTGGAAATAATGATAATGATAACTGGTATACTATATATGTCAAAATATATTACAGTGGTAAATATGTGCATTTTTTTCTGAGAAAAGAAAGGGAGAATGTAGGTCTTCACATTTTCCAGCATATATGTTAAAATTTAACTGCTGAGAGCGGCACTTGGGGAGATGGTGTAGAATTGGAGGGAGAAGAGAATTTACAGTATATGGCTATGTTCACACAGCGTAAAAATACCGATGGCAACAACGGCCGTACTTTGTATGGTGTGGAACACTGCCTATTCTTTTATGGGACACATAGCATACGCTCCGGCCGGGATCCCATGCGGCGCAGCAAAGAACTGACATGTCAGTTTTCTGCGTCCGCAATTCAGTGAATTCTCACCCTGTCAGTTTACACATTGAAGCGAGCAGCTCCGGGCGCTTGCTTCATTGTGTGCTATGGGCAGAACTCTGCGGCTGGAATGATGATCCGGCTGGTACTGAAGTATCGGGCGGGATGATCTTTGCAGAGACCAGCCAGGTCACGGCCGGTCTCTTACGTAATGTGGACATAGCCTATATATAAAGTAGCTGAGGCCCAGTTACTGGTTGTGAGACAAAGCTACCTATAATGTTAATGTAAGCATCTAGATATATAGAATTAGACCCTGCTCTTTACTTATGAGGACTGTCTCCAGATGGGTGACTATTGGAGACTTTAGCATGGTAACACGTTCTAGTCTTCTTTCAATGAGTTGACTTACAGAATAGTTATTTGTAGGTGGCACCAAAGAGAAAATGTTCTTCCTTTAGGGTGCGTTCACACCTACAGGATCCGCAGCAGAACTGCAGCAGATCCGCACCAGATTTGATGGTGCAGATTTGATATTGTGTTCAGTTATTTAAATGAAATCTACTGCGGATCTGCTGCGGATCCGCAGCAGAAAATATCCTGTGGATCCAGTAAGTGTGAACGTACCCTTAAGAGGAGAGCTAATTTACATATTGTTTCCCAGGCTGCATTGTCTGTAAGACTCTGCGTACCAGCTGTCCGTCACTACAAAGAAAAACAGCACCTTTATTTCTTTTATGGTAAAAATGTTTGCAAGTTGCAAACTGTGATTACTGTAAATACATTCAGTTTAAAAGTTTCTCTATGGAGATACATTAGAAGGTAAACTGTTTCCATGAATTAGAGTACTTGCAGGTCAGAAATAATCAATGAGACAGCCAAGCTAGTCTGTACTGGTATCCTGTACTACAAGAGCAATAATTCCCTGCTTTTATGAGTAGTCCGAACATGTTAGACAACACTTACAGTATACTTTAATTTTCTTTTTACCATCTATTAGTTGAGTCTTAAAGTGATTCTGTATTCACAATCTGTGCCCCCCCTCCCCGCTTGTACCATTAGATAGCTGCTTTTAATCCAAGATCTGTCCTGGGGTTCGTTCGGCAGGTGATACAGTTATTGTCCAAAAAAAAAACTTTTAAACTTGCAGCCCTGTGTCAAATTGGCATGGCCTGGAGTGTCTATGCCCTAGGATTACACCACCAATTTGACACAGCACTGGAAGATTAAAAGTTGTTTTTAGGACAATAACTGCATCACCTGCCGAACGGACCCCAGGACAGATCTTGGATTAAAAGCAGCTATGCAAAGGTACAAGTGGTTGGGGGGGGGGGGGGGTCAGACAGATTGTGGGTAATTGCTTTAAAGAGTTATACAGGATTTTTAAAAAGCATAGCTACTTTCTTGTAAAAACAGCACTTCCCTGTGCCAAGTGTGTGGTAATGCGACTCATCACTATTCACTTCAATGGAACTGGGCTGCAAAGAGGTGCTGTTTCTGCAGGAGCACAGCCATGGAGCAGTGTCCCTTCGCTCACCACGGGCACGGGGAAAGGAAAGTTAGTACTTGTAATCAAATTCCACCCTGGCCCCCCCTGGTTGCGGGATTTTAGAATCCAACGGACCTCTCCCTTAAGTCAATAGCACCGAACTACAATACCAGATACTCTGGCCTCTAGAGATAAGTTGTGCTGTTTCTGGTTACAAAGACTCTAATACAGTATGTATATTTCATTCCATACCACAATTATATGAAGCCTTGTCCTAGTAAAGACGACAACTCTAATAGACAACAAAGCTCTAATTATATACAAGCCTGATGTTAGGCAGTGAAGGAGAATAATAAGGAACCAATTTTCTTGAAAGGCGATTTATACATTATACATACATATTAGTAGCTAGACTCTTGTTTTTTGCTCACTTTGTTAAATAAAGCAATTTAATTGCTTGTAGCACAGCCGTAATAGATGGAGAAGAAATGTTATTGAAATCCCTTCTACATCTTATTCATACATGACAAGCCTTTCTGAGCTGTAAATATACCAGGTTTGCTTCCTGTTTAATTATGTCTGTATGGTTGTGAGACCACAATTCATTCCTCCTGGGATCGCTGGCTATGATTCTAATGCATTATAGTGCTATTAATTATGCAAATTTAGGCGGGTAAGAGATGTTTTAGATGTTTCAAAGTACAAGACTGGAATCCAGAATTTACTATGATGTTAGAAGATCTGTCAACACTATATATACACACGCGCCTTCAGCACAAGCCTTATATTATTCTAGTTTATGATATGATTCCTAACTCATGAAATTGGCTTATATATAGGTTTCTGAGGAGCAAAAAGAGAATGGGGAAAGAAATGAAGCCCTGGGAGAAAAGTTTGGAAGGAGAATGAGAATAAGAGAAGTTAGAAGGGTAAGGGGGTATTCATACAGCATCTTCCATGCATTGTCAGTATGTACGAACTACTGTATGTGCCTCACAGAACCGACTTCGGAGCTTACAGCAGTATCATTTATAATGATGCCAGGAAACCCGAAACTGTTTAAATCTTTGCACTACTGAGTTCCGAAGTTTAGTCCATGGCACATTGTATGTGCACACAGACCATAATTACAGAATGTGTTAATGCTGCCTAAGAATAAGGGTGTTTGCACACTACGGAATCCGCGCCTGCCATAGATACTATTTTATGCACGGGTGGATTCAGCATTCCGCCGAAAGAATTGACATGTCAATTCTTTCGGCGGACAGCGGATTCAGCTGGGCCATAGAATGTAGTCTATGGCACAGACGGAGATGCGCGCCGCCACAAGCAGGAATGAGCTACCGAGTCCGCAACGGGTTTTCCATGCGGATTCCGCAGTGTGCACGCACCCTTAGGCTATGTTCACACTGCGTATATGTCCGGCAGCATATTTTCGCGGCCGGACATATACGCGGTAAACTCCGGCCGGAGATTTACGCTACTTGCGGCCGGCTACGTACGGACCGCGAACTTACGCCCGAAGTCTACTTACGCTTCCCGAGCGCCCTACGTAGCGATCTGACAGCAGTCTTTTACTTGGAAATCTTCGCCTAGCCCCGGACACCCCACAGAACCTTTTGGATCGCCACAAAAAGCTGCAAAAATGAAGAAAACACCACTCCGCCACGGGCGTAAGTTACAGCATTTTCGTCCGCAAACAATGGTCTGGTTCATTTTTTACGCCGCCGCATACGATCCGGGCGTAAGTTCATACGTAGTGTGAACTGTGCAGCCGTACTTCGTATACTTTCTATTATACGGAAACTACGTAAGTCTCCGGCCGCTTATTCACGGAACGCGCTACGGCCGGAAACTTACGTAGTGTGAACATAGCCTTAGCGAGGAAAGAAATGTGAATGATAGAAATAAAGGGGAAAGGTTGACAGATTACTTACCAACCCTGTGTAAAGTCTGATCCTGTATACATTTGTTAGGTTGATTTTAGTTGTGCCATGTTTAGTGCTTATATTACTGTCACAGTTCTGTCACGTCCCCGAAAAAGAGGTTCAGTATAGGGTAGACGCACAGAAATGGCATTAAAAGTTGGAATTTAGAGAATTCAAACTAATATTATAAACACTGAAAGTGTACCACTTCTTTCAGGTGAATTCCGAGTCTGTACATGGCCATTATAAAATGCATATGTGGCGTTTTACACTAGTTTTCCCTCTGTGGGCTGCAGCTCTAATGTTCAGCGATCCCTGTGGTCTCCTATAAAATACCTTCAGAATTATCACTGCTTTAGCAGAAAATAATTTTGGAATAATTTAGGGTGCAAAGTCTCTTTAGAAGGTGTGACTTCAGTAGTAAGGCTACCTAAAGGGGACCTATCCAACTAGCATGGCACTCTGCTGCAGGGTGTTCTAACCACATTGGAGTCGGTGGAAAATACTTGTAAATAAGTGTATTCACTGTATGTACAAATCTAACAATTTTTGGGTCCAGGATTGGGATTACTGAACCTAGATGATGATGGCCTAGTGACGCCTGACCTCACCATCCTTACACATGTCCTCCTGGTAGCTAGAAATAGTATAGCCCAAAACTGGAAGAGCACTAAAATTCCCACCCTGGCAGAAATCACTGCTAAAGTTCAATACACCTATATCATGGAGCGCATGATTGCATATAAAATAGGGAATATTACTAAATTTAACCAGAATTGGTCTAAATAGAGTGGAGAGTAGAGGTGCCAGAATACCAGCAGAGAATGGTAAAAGCAAAAGGGAAGGCTAGACACAGACAAACACTTGTCCACCTAGCGTTATCAATGCAGGATTTTGGTTCTTGTTTGTTATATATTTGTTGTGTTCTAAATGTTTTTTCTGACTGTAAGAAATGAGCAGGTAGCGTGCAGGGATAAATAGGACACGGAAAGGAATACATTGTGAAGATTGTTTCCGACTCCCCTGCTTGAACTATTTCAATATCTACATCGAACACCCTGACCGGGTGTGTTACTGTTGTTCATGTAAATTACCTGTTAAATTGTTAAGAAACTAATAAAAATTTAAGTAAAAAAATCTAACAATTTGTGGCAGGTCTGGTAGCATGGTCCCCAGTAAGGACCCCGGGAAAGCCAGCTGTCAGTGTAATCCTTAGGTCCTCGCAAGTTTGCAGCAAGGAACATAGGCACAAGATAAACTTCTCCAACCATTGTCTGATGAATAAAGCTTAATGCAGATTTCAGGGCTTGGAAGACTAGAATAGCTCCATCAACGTGGACAGGCCTTGGTCCCTTATCAGTGGCAGACGCACACAAGGTGTAGTAGCCAGCCATAGCTGGAAAGACAGGCACACAGAAGCTGAAGAGGATCAGCATACACTCAACCAGTCTCCACACGACACTTATCTCCACTAAACACTAGACTGCACACATAACTTTAACTTAACTGCACACACATAACCGCACACCTCTCCACCTTAACCTATAGACTTTTGGGTGGCTTCCTTTTAGTGGAGAGGGACCTGCGGAGAGAGTAGGCTTGACTGCATAGTCAAGAAAGTGGTCAATGCTGGGTAATCTCTGCAGAGATTGGTCGCCCCTGGGTTGTCTTGACAAACCACCTCTCAGCAGGTGGCAGGTGCTTAGTCATATACACAAGTTAACCCTTACAATGTCTTTCAGCATGTGCTTACTGTCACTGAATAGAGAACACACATATGAATGCAGTTTTCACATACTTCATGCACAGATTAACCCTGCAATAAAAATAATTACTTACATGCAAAGGAGCAGTGGACTCAAGGGTTCTTGGATACTGCGCCAACCCAGTGCAAGTTATGCATTTTACAGTTCTTGTGTTATTCAATAGGCTCTTCTTGTAATTAGACATAACACAGAGATGTTCTTTGCAGCTGCCTTCTTCTTTTCTTGATAGATGATCATGTTTAATTGGACCCCCTCATCTTTTTTTTTTTTCCAACACAGAAACTGGCTGGACCAGACAACCTCCAAATGTCAAGTCTATGACATTCACACTAAACTGGGAATGCGACATATAATTTGGTCAAGGCGGTTAGTATTTGAAAAGTAGCTATTACATTCTAATGAGCAAAAACACCATTGGCTAGCTAAAAGGTCAGACTTCCAAAAGCTATAATGCAATAAGCCTGCAAAGGTGTGCTTAGTAAGTACTCTGTAATCAAATGGTCATGAGCAACAGAAGAGTCATTTGTGGCTAGTATAAGTATTCCTGCCAGTAAGTTCACTTAGAACATTACACACGCCTCTAGCACACTTTAAGCGTATATAAACCTTTGAAATATTCAGGTGTTACTGACATATTAATAAGATTTTCATTCCATCAATTATTATTCAATCAAGTCCTAATCTCAGACACTCAACCCCGTAATGATTGGATTTCCATCTGTAAATCTATACAGTGTAACCAAAAATACAGTAGGACAAGGTCAGGACTGGCACGAATCCAAAGTCTGAATTAAGTGCATCCTCTCTTCAGTAATATATTCCACTCATATAGACAATGGATATATGAGTGTGATGGAGAATAATCTAATGTCACATCAGTTAGAAGAAATTCATGTCAAATATAATTTAAAATTAAATTAATCTTTGGGGTAAAAAAAAAAAACTTGGCAAAATACCGCGTCCATATTAACAGAGTAGAATTCGATTCTCCTAATTACTCATTTCTAGATACAGTACAGTGTAAAGTTTAACTCTACAGTTCAAGTGCTAAGGCTTCAGGGCCCACAGGACTTCCTGCACAGAGCAGATCAAAAATGCAAGTAGCACATCCTATATATTCTTACATGCACATAATCCTTAGGATACAAATGATAAAGAAGGTAGCTGCTATATTTGCATTATGTATGAGATATGTTATAGATGCCTAAAGATGGCGATACACCTTCAGTAACTTACAACTTATAGATGGGACGTCAATTATCTCTCACGTCGGAACTCTTTTTCCCTTATACACGGGAACATTAGGCACAGCTATGCATTTCTGTGTTTTCTATGGGGAGCTTAGGGTTAAGCCGCAGCCAGAGAACTCTGGGCGTTACACATCTCTCCCAGAACAAAGGGGTTGGGTGGTGATTTTACATTACGCTTGACTCAGTTTGATCTCCACCGACATCATCTGTCCTCTTACATACAGACCTGTCAGACCTATCAGACTTATCTCTTACATACAGACCTTAAGGGTGCGTTCACACGTAACGAATCTGCAGCGGATTTCTCGCTGTGAATTTGCAGTGAGATCCGCTGCAGATCCCTGCCCTGTACACTTATGGGCAGACAAACTCGCAGTGGGATGCACATCCCGCTGTGAGTATGTTTGCAGCCCGCCCCATTAACCCCCCAACCACAGGAGCGTATACTTCACCTGCTCCCCGTTCCGGCTTGCTTCTGGGCTCCCGGCGTCTTCACGTCCTGCTCAGCCAATCAGCGTGCTGCGGCGGGGCAGCACACTCATTGGCCGAGCGAGACATGCCAGGAGCCCCAAAGCAAGTCGGAGTGGCCAGGGGGTTAACGGGGCGAGCTGCTGACATACTCACAGCGGGATGTGAATCCCGCTGCAAGTTTGTCTGCCCATAAGTGTAGAGGGCAGGGATCCACAGCGGATCTTGCTGCAAATTTGCTGCAAGAAATCTGCTGCGGATCCATTACGTGTGAACGCACCCTAATACAGCAGACTTATCTCTGACAATGCTGGACATGCGCTGCAGGGGTCCAGTCTCTGTACTCCCCGGCAATCTTCATATCGACCAACGGCTCCTTTTGTTTTGAATAGAGCTGTGGGTACAGCACTTTACCTGTAGCTCTATTAATTCTCTGTAGAGCCGCCGAAAAGAGCCGAGTGCTAAATTCTCCTCTCTCCAGTGGTTCTATAGAGAATGAATGGAGCCGACGGAGAGAGACAAGAAGAGTTGAAATACGCCTTTAAACAAAGAAGAAACAAAATATAAATATGGTGTTTCACTGTAACCACGTGGACCTGCAGAATCAAGTTAACATGTCAATTCTATCACAGTGTAAATTCCAAAAGACCTCTTGAAAATGTCAGACTTGAGATTTTTCTCTATTCTACCTTCCATAATTTTTTTGGTGGTGGTGGGGTGTTTAAAAAATAATATATCCCTCTCTAAGGCAACGGGCAAACTCTCATACATTTATATTGATGTAAAAATTTAAAAAAGTTAAGCGTAGACTCTTGGAAGGTGGGAGTGAAAAAAGATAAAGTTTTTCACCCCATGCCATCAATGTGGTAAGAAACTGACTGCATTGGTTCTCTGACTGACTAGAGATGAGAAAATCTCGAGCACCAGGGGCGTAGCTAGGGGTTCAGCCCAGGGGGGGGCGAGTGAATCTGAGTGGGCCCGCAACCGATTATGTTACCCATAGGGAACCTTGCCAGACGACAATGTTTTCTGAATAACAAAGGCTATATTCTACTACATTACTCACAGTGAATAAGGATTGAGAAAAGTGTTAGAGGCTTCTACATTTCACATATAGAACCATGTAAAAATTAAAAGGGTTATCTAAGGTTAGAAAAACATAGCTGCTTTCTTCCAAAAATGGCACCACTACCTATCTCCTATCTATCTATCTATCTATTTATTTCCTATCTATCTATCTATCTATCTAAATCCAAGAATTTTGCGGCACATCTGTCTTGTAAAAAAAAAATGATATTTTATTGGTACATCAAAAGCAGGTGCTAATGATGCTTTTGATGTACCAATAAAATATCACAGTTTTTTTTTTCACAAGACGGATGTGCCGCAAAATTCTTGGATTTATTTAGTAGGAGATTTTATCCAATCTCCATTTACTTGGCACTCCAGCACAGCAACTGGGAGTGTGCTCTATTGTGAGGATTGCAATGATGATATTTGCCGGGACTATGTTCAAGCAAATCAGTTTTTATTTGCACGCTAGCACTTTTGATCATGCATCTTTTTATGGGATTTATATCCATCACTAAGCACTATGTATATTTGCACATGTATCTTTACTGATGTACTGTATGATTATGTATAATCACAATGTTTATATTCACATATTCCCTCTGTGGATCACCGCCCAGGGGGTTGTTTCACTAATGAGATAACTATTTAAACCTGTGTCAGTGACCTATTCACTATGCTTGATAATGGTTCTGTGAGAGAACTGAAACGTTGCATCCTGTGTTTTTGCACATTTTTGTAATAAACCACCACCTTTTTTCACCTTATGCTGGAGTGCTTTGGATTTTTGTGTGATATCTATCTATCTATCTATCTATCTATCTATCTATCTATCTATCTATCTATCTCCTATCTATCTATCTATCTATCTATCTATCTATCTATCTATCTATCTCCTATCTATCTATCTATCTATCTAGAGAGTCGAGGGAAAGGCCGCACTTCCAATGCATATATGGCGGGTGCTGCAGGAAACAAGTCCCCAGGCTAGGGATTCCAACAATATCCAACGAAAAATCCGCAGCACTCCAGCTCAGGTGGTAACGGTGATTTTATTCACAAAAGTGCATATACAAACAATGCATCGTTTGTATATGCACTTTTGTGAATAAAATCACCGTTACCACCTGAGCTGGAGTGCTGTGGATTTTTCGTTGGATATCTATCTATTTCCTATCTATCTATCTATCTATCTATCTATCTATCTATCTATCTATCTATTTACGAGGCTGCAGCACATCAAAATAGTGAAAAACTTGTGGTGTTTATTCTTAAATCATCACAAGTTTTTCACTATTTTGATGTGCTGCAGCCTCGTAATTATAGTGGAAGAGGGGACGTGGATCCAGTCTCCACTGCTGGCACTCTGTACACAGTTCCTGTGAGTGCACTCCATTCTATTGCCTATCTATCTATCTATCTATCTATCTATCTATCTATCTATCTATCTATCTATCTATCTCCTATCTATCTGTGTATATAAAATAGTGGGTGGCAAAATCCAGCACACCCAACCCTTATCTCTACCTACTTTATCTGCTGTTGGACAGTTGGGAGGCTGCCATATACCCGGCTGGGACAAAGAACGGCCGGCCTCTGAAAGGTTCATCCCGAATGATCTTCAGCGCCGCAGAGTTCTGATTCGGGCGCATCAGAACTCCCCACAGCACACTATGAGGCGTGAGGCCAGATCCGCTCACTGCATAGTGTGCACTGACAGGGTTTTCTGCAGCCGCTATTCATAGAATAAACTTAAAACCAGTTGAGTGAAGCTGCTGCCTGTACAGAGATGTCCAGGCTCCAGCATCAGGATGGGGCTCTCTGTACTACCCCTCACTCAGTCTGCCCTCTACCACCTACAGCACACAGCAGCAGACTACATCGAAAACTCATATGGGGAACCCCACTTGATCAAAGTAAACTCAGACATTAATTAATCAAAATGAATGTTTATTAAATCAATCACAGAAAAAAAACAACACTAAAAACAAGACCTGGGGAGGTGGGAGACCAAGTTGCTGGGACAAGTTATTTAAAGTGCCAGTGCATCCATATACAATATGTTGTAAACTGAATATTATAATTCATCCAGCATAACGTGCATGATAAAGTGCCAATGCAATTGCTACAGTACGCTGATAGGAATCATATAAATAAACAAATACATATGGATGACAGAATGATTACCAGTCTATAACAGAGGTTCCAGTCCACTAGTCCCAGTCCACTAGTCCCAGTCCACTAGTGTGAGGTGGGGGACTAGTGGACTGGGACCTCTGTTATAGACTGGTAATCATTCTGTCATCCATATGTATTTGTTTATTTATATGATTCCTATCAGCGTACTGTAGCCAGTGCACTGGCACTTTATCATGCACGTTATGCTGGATGAATTATAATATTTAGTTTACAACATATTGTATATGGATGCACTGGCACTTTAAATAACTTGTCCCAGCAACTTGGTCTCCCACCTCCCCAGATCTTGTTTTTAGTGTTGTTTTTTTCTGTGATTGATTTAATAAACATATATTTTGATTAATTAATGTCTGAGCTTACTTTGATCAAGTGGGGTTCCCCATATGAGTTTTCGGTGTAGTCTGGTCTAGGTTGACATGTGGGGACAATTTAAATGGTCCTTTATATGTTTTTTAGTTTGGTAGGTGTTTTCAGCACACAGCAGCAGCCTGACATACACACAGATGATGATGATGATGATGATCACTCACTGTCAGTCAGCTTCTGCTGCTCCTCTTCACAATCCCTGGCAGCCATCCAGTTGCAGGATCCTCGGCTCCTCTCATCACATGGCTGCCCCTCCTCCCCTCCTCCCCTCCTCACACACAGCACTATGCAGAGCAGTGTGTAGCTGAGGGAGAGGAGCTACAGCTGCCGTGCAACATGTGAGGAAACAGAAAGAGAGGAGAGAGCAGAACATCCCCGGCCAGGGGCAGCATCAGGTGACTGAGTGGGGCCCCCAAGAGCAGGGGGCCGGCAACTGTCGGGCGCTGATGCCATCTGGAGGCCCCTACAGACATGTTAAGGCTGTCTGCAAAAGCAATAGCTTCTACAGACAGCATTAACCATCTGGGACATCAGTGGGCCCCTGCCTGAGTGGGCCCAGGGGCTATGGCCCCCCTTGCCCCCCCCCTAATTTTGCTTCTGTCGAGCACGCTCAGGTATGTCCGAACACCAGCATTTGATTGTACTGGACAACAAAGGTTTAGCTACTTTAAAACCTATGGCTGTATCCATGTTTCCTAGGACTCTGTAGGGCTACATCCAACAGTAAGCAAATGCTGCACTCTCAGGTTCAGACAAACCCAATGGGGGCCCCAGGATGCATTAGAACCAGGCTGCTAGCAACTGGTGAAAGGAGAATTACTGAGAAAAAGAGAAAATAAGAGTTCCAAAAAAGTGTACAGACCCTTAAAAATTAAGTTATCCTCACCTATCTCAGGAAATACTTTCCCAATCAATTACTGCTTTAAAGGTTGGTTACTGAAGATGGTCTTATCTTTACAAATCCAGCTTCAGAATCCTCCAGCAATCTTCTCTTTTTCCTTCCATACAGCAGTCAATGAAGCGGGAATCTAGAAGGGGGGCCTAAATGTATTAATCTACTACTGGGTTCCATATGTTCTTCTAATAAGACATATGGAAAAGGGTCTTAGTGAGACAACCCCCTTTAATATAATACATTTTAGGAACTATGATTAACATAATTATTTTTAGCTGTTGATTTTTTTTTTAATAATGAGATTTTACATAGTTGAATTTCTACTTTGAAATTTTAGAGGAATTTCCCATCACACGTTATACATTTAATGAAGGAGTCCTAATCACTAAGTGCAAACTGCTTTCTACTTATCTCACTGTAACATATAGTTACCATTCATCAGCCTCCTGTGTCTCCAGAAACATATCTCTACCCTTTTATTAAAAAAAAGAGTAATTTATCTATATTTATTTTTGTTTCATAAAACTTCAAACACAAAAGTGTAAAATGACTGAAGGTTCTAAGAATCCCAGAGACTCCGAGGTGACTCAATTTGCATCTGTCTAATGTTTGTCTATTTATCAAAGACATTTGTGGCAGATGGTAATTTTGGCAATAGAGTCTGAAATGGATATATTTTCTTCTTCAATTTCAAAGCCTAGGGGATGGAAATCTAGTTAGTCTCCAAAGAAAATATTGTCCACTTATATTTTAGGATGAAACCCAAGTCATGGACAAATAACTTTACCTGCTCACATTCATTAAAGAAGACATTTTTTTTTCTTTACTCTCCTTTATAGAATTACTAAGTAGATGTACGGGCGGTAGCATAGCTGCACTGTCTTTTGCTTGAGTGTATGTCAGGTATGTGACTTTGCGCTCCTCGGTTCATGCTCGGCGACCGAGGAAGCGCTGAGCCTCTGGTTGATTTTTGTTTGCAGTCATCTGTCTGAATGCTGTCTTAGCCTGCTACACTCTGGCAGTGCGGGGGTTACTCCTTCTGAGGGCCTCTCCAGCTGAGCTGAGCTGGTGCAATCAGCTGCCAGACCCAGTCCCTGATCCCAGGAAAATAGCAGCAAGCTGCTCATTTCTCTGCTGGCTATTGAGTGTTACTCAGCTAAACGTTTCACCTCTCCTGTTTTGGATACTTCTGTTGCCTGACCCATTGCTTTATCTTCTGATCTGCTCTGTCTGCTGCCTGCCCTGACCCCTTTGCCTGTTCCCAACTCTCTTCTGCCTTATGTTTTTGTACCCCGCTGACCACCGTTGCTGACCCAGACCGAAGACTCTTCTTTATTGTGTTTGCCTCATTTGTCTTTGTTTTGTGTATTACCTGGTGTAGGAAAGGGACCGTCATCGTGATTATCTGCGGCTGTTTAGGGCTGTTGAAGCAAGTAGGTAGGGACAGAAGGTGGGTTCTAGTGGCTAGGGCTCACTGTCTTGTCCTGTTCCCTTCCTCGGTCCGATGCTTTTGTGACAGTGTATCTCCAAATAGTTAACCCCTTAGTGACCGCCGATACGGCTTTCTACGGCGGTCACTAATGGTCCTTATTCTGCTGCCATCAGCTTTTTACGGCGATGGCAGAGAATAAGGCTGCGGGGCCGGGACGGCCCCCACCCCATCCCCCCGGCTACCGGAGGTAGCTGAGGGGTTGGGGCAGTGTGTGGGGTCCGTCCCGCCCCCCCCCCCTTACCGACGATCGTCGCTATTAATGTTATAGAGGCGGCCGTCGGTAAAGGAGATTACCGGTGCCGCCACCGCCTTTCATCTCCTCCCGCCGTGAATCTACGGCGGGGGGAGATGAAATAAGTGTCCCCCAGACCTCAGATCAGCTCCCCCTATTAGGGCGATCTCTAACCCCCCTCCCCCGGCGGCAATCATTTCCAAGATGGCCGCCGCCATCGCTGTGAACCGACTAATGTCGGTTCACAGCGATGTAAAAGTTAAAATGAATGAAAGCCCCATGCTCTCCGCCACCGGAGGTAGCGGAGAGCATGGGGCAGTCATCGGGGACCCCCCTGTTTGGTCCTGGTACAAGCGATCAGCGGTATATACTATATACCGCTGATCGCTTGTGCCATGTGCATCCAGGCACTTTTTATCCCCTGTCACCATGAATGATTGGTGACAGGGGATAAAAAGTGATGTCCCCCCACCCCCCAAGTCGCCCCCCACCCCCCCTGTCACCCCCGTCCCCCAGTCACCCCCCCTTCCCCATATACTCACCGGATCCACGGAGCTCCTTCCTCCTCGACGTCCTGGCTGGTTATGAAGTGCGCATGCGCTTCACAACCAGCCAACTCTGAAAATTTAAAGTGACAGAGACCAATTTGGTCTCTGTCACTGAACTATGATTACTGAGATAGAAAATATCACAGTAATCATAGTAATACAGTGAAAATGAATATGTAAAGTACAAAAAGTGACAAACATACAAAAAAATAAAACACACACTTTTTATTATAGTAATAATTGCAGTTTACTCCCAAATTACCCCTAACCCCTCCCCAGATTACCCGTAACCACCCATGTTGCCCGTAACCACCGCACGTTGACCGTAACCACCGCACGTTGCCCGTAACCACCGCATGTTGCCCGTAACCACCGCACGTTGCCCGTAACCACCACAAATTGCCAGTGACCCCCTCCCGATTGCCCGTAACCACCCCAAATTACATGTACCCACCCCAGATTACCTATAAGCACTTCAGTTTATCAGTAACAATCCCAGATTGTCTGTAACCCTTCCAGGTTGTACATAACCCCCCTAGGTTCCCCGTAATCATGCCAGATTACATGTAACCCCCCCAGATTGCACGTAACCACCGCGCGTTGCCTCTGACCACGCCACGATGCCTCTGACCACCGCACGTCGCCTCTGACCACCGCACGTCGCCTCTGACCACCGCACGTCGCCTCTGACCACCGCACGTCGCCTCTGACCACGCCACAGCGCCTCTGACCACCCCAAATTGCCAATGACCCCCTCCAGATTGCGGTGCCCATGCCAGATAACAGGTATCCACCCCAGATTGCCTATAAGAACTTCAGTTTATCCGTAACCACCCCACATTGCCCGTAACCACCCCACATTGCCCGTAACCACCCCAGATTGTCAGTAAGCACTGCAGGTTGCCCGTAACCACCCCACGTTGCCCGTAACCACCCCAGATTGTCTGTAAGCACTGCAGGTTGCCCGTAACCACCCCACGTTGCCCGTAACCACCCCAGATTGTCTGTAAGCACTGCAGGTTGCCCGTAACCACCCCACGTTGCCCGTATCCACCCCAGATTGTCTGTAAGCACAGCAGATTGCCCCTAACCAGCCCACGTTGCCTGTAACCAGCCCACGTTGCCTGTAACCAGCCCACGTTGCCTGTAACCACCCCACGTTGCCGTAACCACAGCAGGTTGCCCGTGACCACCACACGTTGCCCATAACCACCCCTCGTTGCCCGTAACCACCCCACGTTGCCTGTAACCACCCCAGGTTGCCGTAACCACAGCAGGTTGCCCGTGACCACCCCATGTTGTCCGTAACCACCCCAGATTACCTGTAACCACCTCAGGTTGCCCATAACCACCCCTGGTTGCCCGTAACCACCCCACATTACCTGTAATCTCATTTTTTTTATTCTATTTTAGTAACTGCGCTATTCTAATAACCATTACTAGCTGCGGTTTTGCTCCTGTAAATTGGCGCTCCTTCCCTTCTGAGCCCTGCTGTGTGCCCATACAGTGGTTTATGCCCACATATGGGGTACCGTTGTACTCAGGAGAACCTGCGTTACAGATTTCTCTCCTGTTCCTCGTCAAATTGAGAAATTTCAAACTAAACCAACATATTATTGGAAAAATTAGAGTTTTTCATTTTTACTGGCCAATTTTGAATACTTTCCTCTAATACCTGTGGGGTAAAAATGGTCACCACACCCCAAGATGAATTCTTTGAGGGGTGCACTTTCCAAAATGGGGTGACTTTTGGGGGGAATCTATTCTGCTGACACTACAGGGGCTCTGCAAACGCACCTGGCGCTCAGAAACTTCTTCAGAAAAATCTGCACTGAAAATGCTAATTGGCGCTCCTTCCCTTCTGAGCCCGGCTGTGTTCCCATGCAGTGGTTTATGCCCACATATGGGGTACCGTTCTACTCAGGAGAACCTGCTTTACATATATTGGGGTGACATTTCTCTCCTGTTCCTCGAGAAATTGAGAAATTTCAAATTAAAGGAACATATTATTGGAAAAAAATTGAGTTTTTCATTTTTACTGTCTACTTTTGAATACTTTCCTCAAACACCTGTGGGGTCAAAATGCTCACCACACCCCAAAATAAATTTTTTGAGGGGTGCACTTTCTAGAATGGGGTGACTTATTGGGAGATTTTACTCTGCGGACACTACAGGGGCTCTGCAAACGCACCTGGCGCTCGGAAACTTCTGCAGCAAAATCTGCAATGAAAAAGCTTATTGGCGCTCCTTTCCTTCTGAGCCCTCCTGTGTGCCCATGCAGTGGTTTATGCCCACATATGAGGTACCTTTTCACTTAGGAGAACCTGCGTTACAAATTTTGGGGTACTTTTTTCCTCTTGTTCCTCATAAAATTGAGAAATTTCAAACTAAAAGAACATAATATTGGAAAAATTTGAGTTTTTCATTTTTACTGTCTACTTTTGAATACTTTCCTCTAATACCTGTGGGGTCAAAATGGTCACCACACACCAAGATGAATACTTTGAGGGGTGCACTTTCCAAAATGGGGTGACTTATGGCGAGATTTTACTCCGCTGGCACTACAGGGGCACTGCAAACGCACCTGGCGCTCGGAAACTTCTGCAGCAAAATCTGCATTGAAAAAGCTAATTGGCGCTCATTCCCTTCTGAGCCCTCCTGTGTGCCCATGCAGTGGTTTATGCCCACATATGGGGTACCATTGTACTCAGGAGAACCTGCGTTACAAATTTTGGGGTACTTTTTTCCTCTTGTTCCTCGTGAAATTGAGAAATTTCAAACTAAACGAACATATTATTGGAAGAATTCGAGTTTTTCATTTTTACTGTCTTCTTTTGAATACTTTCCTGTAATACCTGTGGGGTCAAAATGGTCACCACACACCAAGATGAATTCTTTGAGGGGTGTACTTTCCAAAATGGGGTGACTTATGGGGGGTTTTCTCTCTGCTGAAACTACAGGGGCACTGCAAATGCACCTGGCGCTCAGAAACTTCTTCAGCAAGATTTGCATTGGAAAAGCTAATTGGCGCTCCCTTCCTTCTGAGCCCTGCTGTGTGCCCATACAGTGGTTTACACCCACATATGGGGTACCGTTGTACTCAAGAGAACCTGCATTACAAATTTTGGGGTGCTTTTTGTCTCATATTCCTTTTGAAAATGAGAAACTTTAATCTAAACGTATATATTATTGGAAAATTAAAATTTTCAATTTTTTTACTGCCTAATTGTGAATACTTTCCTCCAGCCCCTGTAGGGTTAAAATGCTCATTATACCCCTAGATTAATTCTTTAAGGTGTGTAGTTTCCAAAATGGGGTCACTTATGGGGGTTTTCAGGATACCAGACTTCTAAATCCATTTAAAAAAAGAACTGGTCCCTAAAAAAATCAGTTTCACGAAAATGTGATAATTTGCTGATACATTTCTAAGCCCCATAACACCCTAAAAAAGTAAAATATGTTTACCAAATTATGCCAGAATAAAGAAGACATATTGGTAATGTGACTTAGTAACTAATTTATGTGCTACGACTTTCATTTTTTAGAAGCAGAGAATTTCAAAGTTCATAAAATGCTAATTTTTTACATTTTTCATGATATTTTGATGTTTTTCACAAAAAACACACAAAATAGTGACCAAATTTTGCCACTAACATAAAGTGCCATATGTCACGAAAAAACAATCTCAGAATCGCTAGCATACGTTAAAGCATCACTGAGCTATAAGAGCATAAAGTGAGACAGGTCAGATTTTGAAAAAATAGCCTGGTCATTAAGGCCCAAACTAGCTGCAGCACGAAGGGGTTAAAGATAGTACCTGTAAGGACGGGACTAGGCATGCAAGACAAGGTAAGTATACCAATAAATTACCAGATCATAGCCGATACAAAAATTCACTTTATTTAGACATAAAAATACTTTAAAAACAACACAGGAAAATACTCCAGCACAAAATCGTATAACTTGCATTATGGGTATAAACTGTAATCACATATATCCATAGTGTAAACAATTTCTCCTACAGAGCCATATGTAAACAATTTTCAATGTCTCAGCAAAGAGGGGGGTATATTTCACAAAGTAATGGAAGAGACACCCGTAACTCACATCCTAAGGTGTATTACCAAGTCCTATATCTATGTCTATTCCAACCCCGCTCAACAGTGAGTAAACATTTTCACATATACGTTACAAAATATGCTCCGTATTGCACCTTACCCATATTGTGACTGCAAGGAACCCCAACACACGTTTCGTGTCTTCCTCAGGGGGCGCTCAATGCAAGACAAGGTGAAGCCCCGACACTTAAGCCCGCTAAACTGGGTGTACTTGTAGATAATAGACTACAGAACAGCACACAATGTCAGTCAGCTGCTTCTAAGGCCAGCAGGATATTGTCATGCATTAAAACAGGCATGGACTCACGGGACAGGGATATAATATTACCGCTTTATAAAGCTTTGGTGCGGCCCCATCTGGAGTATGCTGTCCAGTTTTGGAACCCGATTCATAAAAAGGATGTTCTAGAGCTGGAGAGGGTACAAAGACGGGCAACTAAACTAATAAGGGGAATGGAGCATCTTAGTTATGAGGAGAGATTAAAAGAATTACATTTGTTTAGTCTGGAGAAGAGACGTTTAAGGGGAGATATGATTAACTTATTTAAATATATAAATGGCCCCTACAAGAGATATGGGGAAAAGATGTTCCAGGTAAAACCCCCTCAAAGGCCAAGGGGGCACTGCCTCCGCCTGGAGAAAAAAAGGTTCAATCTCCGGAGGCGACAAGCCTTCTTTACCATGAGAACTGTGAATCTGTGGAACAGTCTACCACAGGATCTGGTCACAGCAAAAACAGTAGAGGGCTTCAAAACCGGCCTAGACAAGTTCTTAGAGCAAAATAATATAAATGCATATGTATAGAACCTATCGCCCCTCCCCCTTCCCTGTATCCATCCCCTCCTTGGTTGAACTTGATGGACATGTGTCTTTTTTCAACCGTATTAACTATGTAACTATGTAAACTGTCCCTGCCATGAATGAGGCTCTATAGCAGGCAAGGAGGCATGATAGGGGTAATAGTCATACAGAGGCTGGAGTCTTAGCCCCAGGACATGATTGGGGCAAAGACTCCAGCCCCCACGCACATCAAAGAGCTGACTGGTGGTGAAACCCGCCAGATAGCGTAATGAAAATTCACAACAACCAGATCACCCGGCCATGGCAATAACACCATGGATGCTGCTGTTGCGCTCCTAGCAGCTGGCCGGGCCAGTTGTCAAGGAAGCCATTGGCAATTCCGGAAGGCCGGACACGCACTGCTGTGGAGCAGGGAGCAGATCGCGTCGCCCGACTCCTGACAGTACCAAAGCCACAGTTTTTAGAGATACACAGAACTGAGATCAGCTAATCATCTAGTGCGGCTGTGTCATCCTATGCTACTGCCCGTAGTCAGCTGAGTACAGACAGTAGCAGGCTGTTTCTAGCACTGGGTATCTCTAAATAGCTTTGCCAGATGCCATACCCAATACTGCTATCTCTGGCATCAGGTACTCAGCATCTGGTATTGCTATTTAGCACCAGGAATCTACAGAGATTATAATTTCAATGTGGAAATTAAAAAGAAAGCATGCTATCTTCTAGAAACAGGGCTTGTTCACAGGCTATGTTTGGTATTATAGTTCACCCACATTCACCCCAAAGGGGATAAGCAAGAAGCTATATATATTTATTATGTATTTATTTTTTTACATTTTATGCAAAAATTTTAGCAAACACAGAAAATGAGTTAAATATATATAAAAATAGTTTAATATCTAAGATCACATTGAAGAAGTTATCCATCCATGCATCCAAGTATAAATTTAGAAAGCTCTAATTACTAACACTGATATGAAGTCTGATATAGAAGATGCCAAACTTTGACACTTATTCTCTTTCCAGCTGTCAGAGCAGGACAAATCCCGGTTTCAGCTGGACATATTACTTTCTATAATCTTTCCCTTATCCCTCTATGCATAAACAGTCCGACAATTTCAGTCTATTCTATAATGTTGTTAGGACAGTGATTTTCCAGCAGTCAGTTTTTCACAGATTTCTTCAGCCTTCCTATCGAGTCCAGCAAAGACTAAAGGCTGTATTACATGGCTGTCTGTGCAGCCCTTGCTTTATATACTAAACAATAGACATATATACTTATACATTATATACGCTCCTTGGTGTCCTCTTCCAAGCTTACCGAGCCCACCGCTAAACCTTCTACATTGTCTCTTATGTGACATGTTGCTTAACCAACTACTGACTTAGGCCAGTAATTAACTGAGTTACCCTGTCACTTTAGAGACAGGTGTAGAAGCTTCAGTGGTGGCTCTGGTCAACTGGGAAGATGTAAAAGGAGCATGGGCAGGTAAGTATATGTGTTTATTATTCACTTATTTCACAAAACAATGCACAGTCAGCGGATGATGATTTTTCAACATTTTGATGGAAATGATCAGCCAATGATCGGCTCCTCGGCTGATCGTTGTATTTATTACATGTAGAGATATCTGTCTGAATTGACCTGATAAGGGTATAACTGAGAGTTATGTAGGTCCTCTATTTATTTATATATTTTTTTGGAGTGTCACGTGCACAAGGTAAAGAAACATCTTCATAGTATGTCTGGCAGGGGACACGAGCAGCAGTGTGGGAGCTGTGTCGGTGGTACATACATTTTTTCATCCCATTTCCTGATTTTTGGCAATTATTTTTAAAGTATAAAAAAGCCTTTTAATGCTAAGGCTGGACAGCAGTTCCAAGTATTGCGTCCATGAATCACCATGTCACACTGCCAATTCTGTTGCCTGGTTGCGAGATTTCATCACTTTTAAATAATTGGCATTGCACTATGATCCACAAGCAGCTGTGATCTCTACCTTCGACTGGGAATCACCATGTAGCTCAAGCCAACACCTTCCAACATACAGGAATTATGTTTGGCTTTAATGAAGGGTGAAGGAAAAAATCCTGAAAAATCCTGCAGAAAATGACGTCTGGTGGTGGTGAACGGGACCACGCTGGCAGCGCTACGAGCCACGGTGGATGGGTGAATTAACTTGTTTGTTATTTTCACCTCCAACGGCCTGCAGATTTCAAAGTTGGTGGTAAATTCAAGTCAATTGAATTTAATAGTAAAAACAGTGAAAGGACGGTGAAAAAGGAAAAACTGTGTGTGAACAACTAAAAAATAATGTCCAGTGTTTGCTAAAGACGTCCGAAAATAATTGTCATGATCATTATTCTGATGTCTGCTCAGACAACATCCTTCATTTATTATACTGTCATTCCATTGACTTCAAACTTTAATTAATAATGCACATAGAGTTAATTCTGTCAGCCCTGTGCTATTCCAGTTGTTGTCTTAACAGACTGCTTGATATAGGTGGACTAGTTATTAACTGCAACCTTTAAGTCATAAATATGTCCATGCATCACCCAGAACTGATAGCAGGAGGCACAGTTGAGACAGAAGTCAATTTGGCTGTCAAGGCAGGAGAGGTCTCCATTGTGAATTATTTGCCTTGGTGACACCCACTATGGTGCATCTTTAGCCATAACTTATTATGTTAGGTTATGCTTACACACAGTAAAATTATAACAAAAACATCCTAAAAATTGAGTGAAAAACAACTGTTTTCCTAATACAATAATGTGCTCTATTGACGTCTATGGCAAAACAGTGCATGACTATGTTCCCACAATGTTTTTATCCTGTCTATTTCTTAAAAGAAAAAAAAAATAATGCCCATCATTTTAAGGTCAAAGTGACCTCCATAATTTCGTGGTTTGGCTGCCTGTCAGTGCAATGATGGCTGTTGATACATTATTTTAGCTTGGGTGGACTAATTGCTCTTTGGCTGTGTCTTTAAAGGGAACGAGTCCTTTAAGTTTAACTAGTAAAGATGGTGGAAGGACAGTGAAAAAAGAGAAACTGTGTTTGAGCAACTAAAAAAAAAAATAACATCCGTTAGCAAATAATTGTCATGATCCTTATTTTGGAATCCGTATAAACAACGTCCATCATTTAAAACATCATGTGCATTGGACGTCTGTCATTCCATTGACAATACATTCTACTGATTCTTTTTCTTTTTTTTTTTTTTAACTAAATGTGAACATAGCCCATAATTTAAATTTAATCCAAATTTGAGTATGAGTGTAAAAATAATAATCATGCTAATACTATTCAACTTTTTATGTAGGGAAAAAAGGCTGCCCTTTATCTAACTGGCAAAAAAAAAAAAAAAAACCTGCCCATTCCGAACAATAAATCACTGGATAAAAAGGGATACATTTAAAAAAAAGCCCTTTTTTGGGGCAATTTAATAATACTGGCAAAAAAAACTGTGTGTGAACATAGCTTAATCCTTATGGCACACATAGCTGGACCTTTAAACAGGGCTTCGGCATATTAAAGGAGAACTATCAACAGGTTAGCCCGGAACACTGTAAGGAGCACAGCCCCGCTCCCACTGCGCCGAACTGGCGCTCTCTTTCTAATGATAATCAATGGTGCTCTGGGGCTGGGGCAGTGCTCCGGATTGGGAATTAGACTGCTAACAGCACGGGAACCGCGCTGAGGAGGAAGGGGAGATATACCTTCCTTCTCACCGCCCCGTGTGCAATAAGGGGCTATAAGCAGGTTAGATTCCTCTTTTAAGGGAACCAATCAAACCAAGGGCTGATATGGTTACCTAAACTGCTGTATAAAGCTCCTGCAGCAGCCGCGGCACGTACCGGCCGCGGCTGCAGCAGGAGCTGTATACTCGAAAAAAAGGACTTTATTCCCCCGGAGCGTGATAGGCAGTGGCAAAGAAGTAGTCATCTGGACAGCTCCCCGCCTATATCTAGTCACAGCCCTCTGCCTGTCAGTGCGCTCCGAGAGGATGAATGACAGGCAGAGAGGTCCGTTACTGGCCTCTCTGCCTGTCAATCATCCCTCCGAGCATGCTGACAGGCAGAGCACAGTGACTAGATATGGGCGGAGAGCCGCCCAGATGACTACTTCCCCGCCCATGTCTGTCACACGCTCTGGGGATTAAAGTCCTTTTTTGGGGTTTACAGCTACTGCTGCAGCCGGGGCAGGTACGTGCCATGGCTGCTGCAGGAGCTGTATACAGCTGTTCGGGGAACCATATCAGCCCGATTGGGCTGATTGGTTCCCTTTAATCTGTTTCCAGGTAAATGTGCCAATACTTACACTTAAAAAAAATATATTAAGTATCACTTATTTTAAAATGTATCCCATTTATGTCAACTAAAATTGCTTTTGTGGATTTACAAGCCCTGAAAATCACTTTAGAATCTCACATATTTTGGTAATTTACAAGAAAAAAAAACTAGATTTCTTCTTAGGTGAATGGAAAATGACATCTAAAACTAGATATTTTGGGTAGAATTTGCAGAGAGCTCTTTTCCTTTCAGCTCGCAAAGAAAAGACCTTGAGTAAACTCCTCCAATGACAGTAAAATGTGTTTTTTGCTGGATTGGCAGCTACAAAATGGATCAAATTACCCACATAGCAACAATTGCACTGATTTTCATTGTACAGTGTAATGAATAACTCACAATGGAGCCATTTGTCAAGTCAATTACAACACAACCAGGGGCTGTCATTTAGCATTTAACCCTTTTCCTCATCCACTGCCTTCTCTGAGGCTAAGATTCTCTCCTGAATAGTCAAGCGTCATATTTGATTCAATTAAAATAAACAGCGGTGTAACTATGGGAAGTTTGGAGGTTGCAGTCATAAGAAGGTCTCTACTCTTGGGAAATTGCTCCTATATCCTACGGTGTAACAGGAAAGCATGCTATGAGTGCAGAGGTACAATTTCTGCATTATATATATATATATATATATATATATATATATATATATATATATAATTGCCTCATAGAAAATATATGAACACGTTATTATTACATGGATCCATGTAATATGCAGAATCTACATCTATGCTTCAGTCCAAAGCTATTACTTAATCATTGAGATTTGTGAAATGTTTTTGGTTTTTTTTTTACCAGTCGTGGCTTGGGTGTCCAGACCCTGACGATTGCCAAAACAAGCTGTGACTGTCACTCCCAATGTATGTATATAGCCACAAGCATTTTTTCCTGCTTGCTGTAGTCAGCCTCCAACCAATCAATACTTTTAGTATGTCACTATGCCATGTCAAAAGTTTTTCTGCAAAGAGTTTGTATGTTCTCACCATGCTTGTGTGGGTTTCCTCCAAATACTACAGTTTTCTCCCACACTCAAAACATACAGAAAGGTGAATTTAGATTGTGAGCCCTAATGGGGACAGGGACCAAAGATGACAAACTATTTAAAGTTCTGCGGAATCAGTTGGTTCTGTACAAATAAAGGAATTAGTATAATTATTAGTGATGAGCAAGTACTAAAATGCTCTGGTGCTCGTTACTCAAGACGAATATCTCCTGATACTCGGGTGCTCGTTTCGAGTAACGAACCCCATTGAAGCCAATGGGAGACTCAAGCATTTTTGCAGGGGACCCAAGTTCGGTAGAGGGAAGGTCGTGTGAAAACCTGTCAACCTCAGAAAATGATGGAAACACCACGGAAATGGACAGGAAACAACAGGTGCAGCATGTACGCATGCCTCTGAGGCTGCCTAATGGCACCATTATGCCTAATTCTGAGCAACAGCCTGGTTAAAACATAGGTAGGCTTATGGACCACCTAAAAACTCAGCCTGACAAAGCATGGCAGTGAGAGTACAGGGAACCATTAAACCGGAGGTAGCATATCATAAACCAGCCAAAAATTCAGCCTGACAAAGCATATCGGTTAAGACAGAGTGAACAAGGTAGAAGCGGTAGCCAGTCAGCCTTTCAAAAATTATACCAGACCTAGCATGGCAGTGAGCACACAGAGAACAATTAAAAGTGAGTGAGGAAGCAAGTGAGCCTCCCCAAAATTAAGCCAAACACTGCATTGCAGTGAGCACACAGATAACTGCCGAGAGCAACAGTAACCAACATGGAGACCAGGCAGGAGCAACAGTAGTTAACATGGAGGCCATGCAGGATCAGCAGTAGCCAACATGGAAGCAAGGGCAGGCACAGCAGTAGTCAACATGGATGCCAGTTAAGGCCCAGCAGTAGTCAACATGGATGCCAGTTAAGGCCCAGCAGTAGTCAACATGGATGCCAGTTAAGGCCCAGCAGTAGCCAACATGGAGGCAAGGGCAGGCACACCAGTAGTCAACATGGATGCCAGTAAAGGCCCAGCAGTAGTCAACATGGATGCCAGATAAGGCCCAGCGGTTGTCAACATAGAGGCAAGGGCAGGCACACCAGTAGTCAACATGGATAACAGTAAAGGCCCAGCAGTAGCCAACATGGAGGCAAGGGCAGCATGGTGGCTCAGTGGTTAGCACTGTAGCCTTGCATCGCTGGAGTTCTGGGTTCCAATATGACCAGGGACAACATCTGCAAAGAGTTTGTATGTTCTCTCCGTGCTTGCGTGGGTTTCCTCCGGGTACTCCGGTTTCCTCCCACACCCAAAAACATACAGATAGGTGAAGCGCTGCGGAATCTGTGTGCGCTATACAAATAAAAAAAAAAAATTGCCAGCAACGCAGCAGTAGTCAACATGGATGCCAGTAAAGGCCCAGCAGTAGTCAACATGGATGCCAATTGAGGCCCAGCAGTAGTCAACATGGAGGCAAGGGCAGGCACACCAGTAGTCAACATGGATGCCAGTAAAGGCCCAGCAGTAGTCAACATGGATGCTAGTTAAGGCCAAGCAGTAGTCAACATGGATGCCAGTTAAGGCCCAGCAGTAGCCAACATAGAGGCAACTACCCACTAGTTTAGGGGGGTCTCTACGGTACAATGTGGTAGTGGCTGGACCTAGATACACACTCTGTGATACCCCCTTACAATGAGCAGTGAAGTGTTATGCAGGTGTACTACAAATCCCAGCAATCCAATGTAGTACAGCAGCACCACCAGCCCCAAAATCAAAAAAGAGTACACTGAGCACTTCTTAGGGGTCTGTATGCAACACCTAATGTCCCCTTTCTGCCAGCAGCCGATCCCCACAGTGTGCTGATGAAATCGTGGTAGCAGCACTGCAAGTCCCAGCCAGCAGTCTGTAGTAATACTATTAAAAAACGCTTTTAAGCCCTGAAAAGGGCTGTTTGTTTGTATTGCTAGTATTCCCTGCCTACTGAAACCCTAAATCCTACACTGACACTCTCCCTGAGAAGCAGCAGCTCTGTCCCTAATCTCTCACAGCATGCGTCTGAAGCGAGCACTGCCGGCTGCGCGTTTTATATGGCAGGGTCATCTGATCTGGACAACCAATCGCTGCTATCGACATGTATGGGTCCCACATGATCGCAGGATGTACCAAAGAGTCTCCTGCATGTTTATTGGCTGAGAAATAGCCCCCAAACTTACAGGAAACGGATGATGAGATTTCCTCGAGTATCGCGAGATGCTCGTCTGAGTAACGAGTACCATCGAGTACCCTAATACTCGATCGAGTACCAAGCTCGGATGAAAATGCTAGCTCATCACTAATTATTATGTTTTTGTTTTTTTTTTAAAGTAAAAAGTTCACTTTAAATAGATTGTTTGATGGTTGAATTTAGACCTAGGGTGAACACATATCTGACAACCCTGAATACCAGAATCTTACATTTTTTTCTATATTTTTCTGATTTAAACTTATCCTACAGGAAATTATAATGCCCTATAATAACTACAAGAAGGTCTGATTCACTTGAACATGGCTGCAAGGTCTGATGCTTGGTTGTAGAGTCTTTAGATCAATGGGATTTCGGCAATTGGACCCCTAGAGAATAGTTTTTAGGGACTGTTGGGAAAGAGGTGGTGGGTGTTGGAGAAGCGACATTAAGCCATTTTGCCATGACAAATGTGCTTAGATCCTGGGCTAATGCAGAACCTAAAGGAGTTATCCATTATTAGAAAAACATGGACACTTTCTTCCAGAAACAATGTGACTATTGTCTCTAGTTAGGGTGTGGTTTCGCAACTAAAGTGTCATTCAGTGCAATTCACCTGTCATTATCAAAAAATTTATTTTTGACATGTCCCAGAGACATCAAAACAATGGTTGGAGTCAGCAGCACCAAAAGACCCTGGTAAGTAGAAGTTGTGGGATGCATACTGGAGAGCCCAGAATCCCCAGAAGGGCTCACATAACTTGTAGAAGGGAGGTCAAACAGCATCCGGTGATGAGTTTTAATAGTTATTAACCCTTAGAGGATCGGGCCAATTAAAATTTTTGCATTTTCATTTTTTTTCCCTTGTGCATAAAAGGCCATAACAGTTGCATTTTTTCACCTAGAAACCCACATGAGCCCTTATTATTTGCGCCACTAATTGTACTGTTCAAAGTCGGGCTGAATTTTTCCAAAAAGTACACTGCAAAAGCAGAAAAAAATTAAATGATTGGTGAAATAAAAAAAACAATTTTTCTTTTATTTGGAGCATTCCTGTTTTTATGCTGTTCGCTCTGGGGTTCCTAAAAATCGCTCTATTACTATGCTTATAGCGCTTTTATCCTTTGGTCTATGGGGCTGGGTGAGGTGTCATTTTTTGCACCATTAAGTTTACTTTCTATCGGTACCTTGATTGTGCATATGCGACTTTTTGATCGCTTTTTATTACAATTTTTCTGGATTTGATGTGACAAAAAAATGCACAATTGCATTTTGGGATTTCTTGGCGCTTAAGCCGTTTACCCTGCAAGATCAGGACTTTGATGAATTTATATTTTGGGCAATTATGCATGTGACAATACCAAACATCTTTGTTTGTTTATTTATTTATTTATAACATGGGAAAAGGGGGGTGATTCAAACTTTTATAAGGGGAGGGGGCTTTTTATTAACAACAACACTTTTTTTTTTTTAACACATATACTAGAAGTCTCCTTGGGGTTAGGGTTATTCCCCCTGGGACTTCTAGTATAGCCACATTGATCTCTCATAGAGATCTATGCAGTATAGTAATACTGCATAGATCAATGAGATAGGCACTGGATTGCTTTTGGCTGCTGCAGCCGAAAGCAAATCGAGTGCCGAGCCGGGATCAGTGCCATTACGGAGCAGGTACTGGACTTGGGGATCACTCATCCAAGACAACTTTGCGGGGGGGGGGGGGGGGGGGAGAGGGCATCCCACCACTAGACATCAAGGATGAGGCTGCGTATAGTAATCAGATGCAGCTGTCAACTTTGACAGCTGCATCTGATTACTTAATTAGCGGGCACGGCGATCGGACCGTGCCTGCTAATAGCCGTGATCCTGGGCTACATGCCGCACCCGGGAACGCCCCGCGGCCCCGCTCTGAATTCCCCTAGGCGGCCCGTACAAATACGCCCAGGGTCTTCTAGGGGTTAAAAGCTGAACTTACAAAGAATTTTTCGACCCCTGCTGCAATAAATATTGAAACTCATCACCGGATGCTCCTTTCTACATGTCACAAAGACATGTCAAAAGTTTTGATCGGTCCAGCTCTGAGTGCTCAGACCCATACCGATTGGGGTATGCTCATACCGATCGCAGCGCATCATCTCCCAGCTCTGAATTAAAAAAAAAAAACTTGACCTCCATAGGTGCTGACTCTCTCTCTTTTTTTTTTTTTTAATTCAGAGCGGAGAGTGGATGTGTTGCAGCGCATCTTCTCCCCACTCTATCTCCCAATCGGTATGGGTCTAAACATTTAGACCGAGACTGATCAAGACTTTTGACATGTGTCTATGACATGTCAAAAGTTCTTTATAATGACAGGTACACTTTAAGTAGGGATGCTCCGAACCGAGTTCGAACGATTCCCGCTGTCTGCCCGCTCCGTGGAGCGGGCGGATCCAGCAGGAGGACTGCCTGGAAAACTGGGATACAGTCATAGCCATAGGCTGTATCCCAGTTTTCAGGGCGTTACTCCTGGACCATCCCTAACTTTAAGCTCTAATAATGGAAGTCGCAAACCACACCCACACATGTTGTTTCTGAATGAAAGCGGCCATGTTTTCCTAAGCCTGGCCAACCCCTGCACTTTGTGTCTTAGGAATCGACTAAATATTTTATCAATATTTTATCAACCCATTACCATACTGCCCCCAATCCTTTCTGCTCCATTCTTTGACTCTACTGTATACTTACCCTCTAGGGAATCGTCTGGTAGCCTGATCCATTGTTCCTATGTTCTAATTAATACTAATTTAATTATAGTTATGTTCACATTGCTTCTGCATGGATAAATAAAACGCAGATGTCTTCCTCATGTGTCTGCGTGCAATAATAGGATTAAATTTATGTAACAAAGGCAATTATAGATTGTACATGCATTTTACGTTTGCTCTCTATGTTACAGATGAATAAATAAGACATATTAAAGACACAATGGTAGTAAAAGCATCCGGACCATCCGGCTCCAATAATTTAGTTGTTACATAGTGCTAATGAAAAGACAACACAGGTTGTAATCACTTTCAAGGGGAAAGCTCTCATATATGTGTGTGCTAATTACCAGTATGACAGTTTCATGCATTATCATTAATAACTGTGAGCTTAGCGAGTCTTCTGTATGCCAGCAACATGCTCACAGTAATTAGGCCTGACGATATTTATGGTCTCAGGGCAAAATATCTTAATTAGAAAATACCATTTGGAGTGCTCGGAACTGTTCTATCACACAAGAGCTTATCCATAATGAAACCATACATTGTGTCACTCCCAGCAACCAGTAGCTTTATCTGGGTGATTTGTGATCAATCATTATGGGTATGTCACATGATGTCAAAGGAGGTGGCTATAATATTAGTAGAATGTATAGCAAGCATTATTTAACATTACATTTACCATGTAATCAAAACATTTTAAATGGTCATTGATGCTTCATTTCCCCCCATTATGTAGCCCATGTGACATTTAAATCATCTAATCAATTTATTTATCAAATCTAAATCAATTTATTTATCAAAAATTGCTCCTAACACCAGAATTAAATCTTGACTACTGGGTGTCTAGCTTTCCTGCAAACTGCTGTCCACTGTTTGTTGTGGTCTCTAGAAATAGGAGTACCAGGATGGAACACAGTAAGCAGGGGTGGAGCTTAGCTTGTGCTATGCACAGAAGAAAAGTGGAGAGCCCAGGCTGTGTATCTGCAATCGGTGTGGGTGTCTGTCTCTGAGTGGTCTATACTGAAAGGTAAATCAAGGTTTTGATATCATCTCTGACCACCTATAAATTTCTGGGAGGCTGGTCCTTGTGAAGCTCCAAAAAGTAATTGCCCCCAATTTTTAGTTTGCAGGCTTTTCATCATCAACAGCAACAGTTCAGTAATTTGTTTAACCCCTTTCTTGTATTGCTGCTGCAGTTTCTTTTTTTTTAATTCACATACTGTAACACTTTGCACTCTCATCAGTAATACCCCCCCCCCCCACACACACACACACACACACACACTCACCTGCCATCTACTACTGTACTGTCATGGCCGTATTAACAGCTTCTGCTGCCCTAGGCACTAAACCTGCAGACGCCCCATCTTAACTCACCAATTAGCATCCAGACTTTCTGGTTTCTGAATATCATATTGATATCTGATCAGTCTTGGGTCGCGTTCCCGCATTTACTGTACGTCACCACATGCAGCAGATGCCAGCCCCTTATGTGGTAGCCAATAGGCATATGGCCAATACTCGTGGTAACAGCACATGACTACTGAGGAAGAAATGGGAGCGTGGTTTTGGCCACATGCATTTCTCTACATGTAGAAACATTGTCTGAATCTCATTTTTCATGTTTTTTAACTGCGTCAAACACAATTTTTTTCATTGAATTAATGATTAGAGCAGTCTGCATATTGTCTGAGGGAATTCTCACCACAGGATTGGTAGATTGGTAGGTAATAGCTCCAGGCCTCACATTTAATACTGCACCAGGATTCTGGCTAGGTGGGAGCAATGCCTAGTAGAGCCATATGCCTAGTGCGAGCCAATGCTCCCACCTAGCCAGAATCCTGCTCCACACTGATGAGGGGCAACACCCTGAAACAGCTGTATGTGGATGGTTACCTAGCCTTGGTTTATCCCTTGTCATTACATTGACTTATAGGGCCACTTAATATGGTGGTTTTGGTGGTTTCCTAACAGGAGCTGCCCCTTGGCTGGGTCCTTCCCGGAGGGATATCTGGCTATTCCTGTGTTTTGAGACTCTTCAATGAGGCTCCACGGACTCCTCTTTTGCATATTCATGTTTCCCAGGGGGCAATGCACCTAGGACTTCACTGCATTGAGCGCTTTCACTAGCAGCCGGCAGTGTTGTCGTTTGGCTGGTCTCCCTGAGTTCAGCAATCTGTTTCTCTTATAGCATAGGAGTGGAAGTTATCCTGTGACTGGCCAGACAAGAGAAAGGAATTCCTTAAATTACTATTCTGAGAGTTACTAGAGATGTTAGTTTTATTTGTCTCGTTTTCAGTTTTTTTTTTTTTTTTTTTTTATGATTTTAAACTGACCTAAATGCATGTGATACTCTCCAACATCTGCATTGGTGAAGTTTAGTGAGGTATGCTTACCATATAAATGCTTATGGATATTAGTCTGTTCTTGCTGTGATTGTGACGTTTCTCTTTTAGAGGCCTTTTTAGAGCCTTGATCTGACATTGTGTAAGTGGCACAATATGGATCCGCTTTGCTACTGAATGATCTTCTATTGGGCCACACTAGGGAGCAAAGTCTAATTGCCCTCTAGGTTTCTACCTGTTATCCTGCTCAGGATGCTGAAGCTGAACTTCTGGAGGTCAGTCCACAGGTGTTGTCCCTGTTGTGTGGGTAGCAGTCAGTCCCAGTGCCAGTGCAGGGCACTAGAGAACAGGGCCGGACTGGGACTTAAAGTCAGCCCTGGCAATCAAACCCCAGCAGCCCACATACCATATCCTTCCCTATATATCATGGATAGCGGTGTAAAATACGCGCTGTAGCAAATTCTGCTTCATTTAGCCGTGTCCCCACTACTCCCTTAAGCATGTGAACCCACCATCAGCACCTAAAAATAATCCTATAACATAATCTGCTGCGGATTTGATGCGCCATATTTATGCATTTATTTCAACTGATTAAATCAGAAGCATCAAATCTGCATTGGATTAGGTATGAACGTTCCCTTAAAGGGAACCTGTGGTATCTATACCAGGTACACGGCTGTAGATCCCAGCGTACAGATCAGGGACTGGATCTATAGTCTACTGTAAACCTCTGTAACCATTCTTTTCATTACCCCTGGAGTGTCACAGAGGTGGAGCCACAGCAGCACCTTCTGCCCCCGCCCCTTCCTGCTCTGACTGATGGACCTATAGGGTGCTGGTGCTGCTGCTGCCGCTGCTGTTGTGAAACTTTAGTTGGAAATGAAAAGGACAATTATATAAGTTTACACTGGACTAAAGTTCCTGTCAGTGATATCTCCCTCACACCTGTCTGCTGAGATCTACAGCCCTAGACCTGGTACGGACCTCACAGTTTTCCTATAAAGGGGGAAAACATGGCCACCTTCTTCCAGAAACAGCGCCACACTCTTCTTCAGTTTGTGTGAGGTATTGCAGCTCAGTTCCATTGAAGTGAATGGAGCCAAGTTGTAATAACCATACACAGTCTGAGGACAGGGGTGGTGCTGATTTTGGACAAAAGTTACTATATTTTTTAAAACCCTTTTATCCTTACTATATCTGCACTCCATATAATGGCGGTATAAGTAGTAAGGTTTTAATTATTAAAATGTGTCTGCTGGTTGTGATCTCATGTGTAATCAATACGTAATGAGGTGCTAGATAGCTATTTCCTACTGGATATCTATCTTTCTATTTCCTACTGGATATCTATCTATCTATCTATCTCCTATCTATCTATCTATCTATCTATCTATCTATCTATCTATCTATCTATCTATCTATCTCCTATCTATCTATCTATCTATCTATCTATCTATCTATCTATCTATCTATCTATCTATCGTATAAGTAGGGTCCCAGGACAAATTTTAGGATATATAAGGGTAACATAGGTAAGAATTTTCTGTGCATGATAATACTGTCATTTGGTATTAACACCAGTGAGCAAATATTATCCCCATACTGTACACGTTACTGCCATACTGTCACTAAGCAAACCCACCAATATTTCCTATACTACCAGTATATAAGTAACAAATAATATCACCACACCATGAGCACGGCCATTATCACCACATAATGACTTATACCGCTACACTGTGACTGAATACAATCCACTATATACAACACTAATATTACCAATAATACCAGAATACACAGGACGAGTAATACCATCAAACCATGCCCACGGTGACTGGATAATACCACTATACCATCACAACATGCCCACTACTCTCACCATACAGTGACTGGATAATACCACTATACCATCACAACATGCCCACTACTCTCACCATACAGTGACTGGATAATACCACTATACTGTCACCAAATAACAGCCATCATATAAACACCAATATTCTCCCAAAGCAGTGACCATAGAACACAGGTGTCACACTCCGTCCCTCCAGCTGTTACAAAACTACAATCCCCATCATGACTAGACAGCTAAAGCATGACGGGAATTGTAGTTTTGCAACACCTGGAGGGCCGAAGTGTGACACCACTGATACTAAGGTAGATCCCAGCTGTGTAAAGGTTCTGCAGACCTTATAAGTGATTATAGTGCAGTTACATCCTGTCACTCACAGTAGGAGTCTTCTCTGCATGACGAGACGTACACTTTTCCTTTTCTTCTCCATCTGGCTCCGGCCATCATGAAGGCTTCTCTGGCCATGACTCCTCTCCACGGGATCTGCCAGACAGACATTTTAGGTTTCATGCTCCAGCAACATCCTCATCTATACATCCCTCCATATAGAATATCCCCCCCTGCATAACCCCATAGAGAATAGCCCCCCCCCCCCGCTGTACATCCCCCCATATAGAATAGCCCCCCCGCTGTACATCCCCCCATATAGAATAGCCCCCCCGCTGTACATCCCCCCATATAGAATAGCCCCCCTGCTGTACATCCCCCCATATAGAATAGCCCCTCCGCTGTACATCCCCCCATATAGAATAGCCCCCCCCCCGCTGTACATCCCCCCATATAGAATAGCCCCCCCGCTGTACATCCCCCCATATAGAATAGCCCCCCCGCTGTACATCCCCCTATATAGAATAGCGCCCCCCCCCCCGCTGTACATCCCCCTATATAGAATAGTGCCCCCCCCCCCGCTGTACATCCCCCTATATAGAATAGCGCCCCCCCCCGCTGTACATCCCCCCATATAGAATAGCCCCCCCGCTTTACATCCCCCCATATAGAATAGCCCCCCCCCCCCGCTATACATCCCCCATATAGAATAGCCCCCCACAGCACATCCCCCTTTATAGAATAGCCCCCCCACTCCCTGCTGCACAACTCTCCATATAGAATAGCCCCCCCGCATCCCCCCCATATAGAATAGCCCCCCTGCATCCCCCTCAATAGAATAGCCCCCCCGCACACACACCCCTCAATAGAATAGCCCCCCTGCACACACACCCCTCAATAGAATAGCCCCCCCGCATCCCCCCTCAATAGAATAGCCGCCCTGCACACACACACCCTCAATAGAATAGCCCCCCTGCACACACACCCCTCAATAGAATAGCCCCCAAGCACCCCCTAAATAGAATAGCCCCCCTGCACACACCCTAAATAGAATAGCCCCCCTGCACACACCCTAAATAGAATAGCCCCCCCTGCACACACACCCTAAATAGAATAGCCCCCCTGCACACACACCCTAAATAGAATAGCCCCCCTGCACACACCCTAAATAGAATAGCCCCCCTGCACACACACCCTAAATAGAATAGCCCCCCTGCACACACACCCTAAATAGAATAGACCCCCTGCACACCCCCTAAATAGAATAGACCCCCTGCACACACACCCTAAATAGAATAGCCCCCCTCCCCCCTAAATAGAATAGCCCCCCTGCACCCCCCTAAATAGAATAGCCCCCCTGCACACACACCCTAAATAGAATAGCCCCCCTGCACACACACACCCTAAATAGAATAGCCCCCCTCCCCCCTAAATAGAATAGCCCCCCTGCACACCCCCTAAATAGAATAGCCCCCCTCCCCCCTAAATAGAATAGCCCCCCTGCACACACCCCTCAATAGAATAGCCCCCTTGCACCCCCCCCCCCCCCATAGAATAGCCCCCTCTGCGTGCCTCCCCCCTCCCGCCTCCCGCTGTGTGGCCACATGTGAAGGGGTTAAAGAAAAAAAAAAACATTCTCACCTCACCTCGCTCCCCAGCAGCTTCTTCCTCAGCTTGGATCTTCGGTCCACGTCCACTGCTGCTGTTTCATCTTGCGGCGGCGGCAGCGACCCCTCTCCTCTCTGTCCTCCAGGTCCTCAGCGGCGCGTCAGGGAAGTGATGTCAGCCGCTGGGGGCCTGGTGATGTAGGTGCCTGCAGACGTGCCTGCGCGCGCGGCACGTCTGTGGCCTAGGCATTGGGGGGGGATCAGGAGGGGCGGAGACACACCACCGCAGCCCCCTCCCGCCACTACAGCCCTCACCTCGGCCCGGCTTGCCCGCCCCTGCCCGCTCCTGACGTGCTCCTCCAATTAACTAGGGGCCGCTGCGGCCGGCCGCATCGGCCCCACGTTGATTAGATTGGAGGAGCACGTCATGAGCGGGCAGGGGCGGGCAAACCGGGCCGAGGTGAGCGGGCCGCAGCGGTGATCTTTTTTTTTTTTTTTTTTTTTTATTATCCAGCCCGGGCGGCCCACGGACTGGTACTCTGGCCAGCCCAGCGGGCATTTGCCCGCCTTGCCAGATTACCAGTCCGGGCCTGCTAGAGAACAAGTCAAATAAGCGCATTGAGCAAGCCTGGTCGTCAATGGAAAAATCAGCATGGCATGAGACAGCATCAAAGTCGAACAGGCACAGGATCTGAGCAGACGACTTTAGATACAGGTCAGAAAGTCCAAGTTGGCAATGATAGAGGCAATAGGTACAGAAAGGCAAGAGTAGACTGAGGAACAAGAACAGGTCAGGATACATGGGATATCAATCACAAGAACACAATTTTTCTAGGAACATGAGGATCTAATAACAGTCAGGCAAGAAGGGAACGGCAGAACGACTTTAAATAGGTGCAGGCAGAACAGGCAGTAGTAGTAGTAAAAGTCAGAAATAGGTGGAGACATGCTAGGTCTTTAAATCCTTGGTAAGTGGCCACATATGTACCCTAGTGGATAGGGGTGGCATTGCAGCAGTGACTGGAAGAAAGCAGTAGAAGATGCTGGAGGAGAACAGGGGATCTAGGATGAACCTTGATATGTTCATTTTACTGATGCCTCAAAATCCGGACCAAGACAAACATTTAAATGCAATTCCAATTCTCTGGTTTGATTATAGGGGTTTTCCAGCCAATATAGACTAATGAGTTATCCACGGGAAAGCTTATCAATCACTGAAGGGCAGGGAGCCGACACCCAGGACACATGCTGTTTGGCACTGCCCTACAAAAGTGAATGGGGTCAGAAATTGGCTTCATTCACTGTGTAGTGGCGATGATGTGTAACTGCAGCTCTGCTCCTACTCAAGTTAATAACAGCTGAGCTGCAGTTACAGCCAGGTGCCTGCACCCCACCAGTCAATCACTGATAAGCTATCCAGTAAATAGTTCATCATTGTATTTTTGCCTTTACAAGGAACCATTTACCTTCCTGAGGGAAAGTGTGTAGGACCAGGTACTTTAAAGCTGAAGGTACAGCGCTCCAATGCTGTGCCTGGCAGTCTCTGACGGGCCAAAAAATTCCACATCTTCATCTTTAATTGTCTATCCCAGCTTCTGGGCTTTGCATTAAGTTCCAATTAAGTTTCCAGCGTCCAGTCTGCCAATCAAGTGTGAATGGCTGGGAAAGGATTGAGGCACCGTGACTTCATGTTCCTGTGGCTCCAACCTCATGCCTACTTACAGAGAGCCAGGATGGAGGATTAAAGGTGGAGGACTAAAGGTGAAGTTATTACAATTTCCGCCCTGACAGAGGTTGGCGGCATGGCATCAGAGTGGTGCCTGGGAGATGTAAGGTACAGGGGCCACTCTCTCTCAGGGAGGTGATTGATTCCTTTAAGATTCTGTTTGACTATAATCCTTCTCTGTAGCTTGTATTCAGATGTCTCTGATTTTGGTTTCTTTTGACTATAATTAGTACTTGCTGCTCACTGACATTTAGTTGTTTAAGAAGATGAGCAAGATGATGCTAGTTATAGCAAACGCTTAATATCTAATGGTTCATTCCCTTGCATTTGTCGACATGGCTGTGAAAACACAGAACTGGTCAATAACCTATGTCATGTTATTGGGCCACATTTATGCGCTTTGATATTTCCTTATTAATATGATAATATATTTATGTCTAGCATGTTGTAATGTAATATTTATATAGTGCTACAACTGTGATTGTGTTTATACATGTAACACTTGCAATTATGGGCTATTGAACTCTAAATGGCAGGTAAAGAATAGGATCTATGACTAATAACTGGTACAGTGTCCATGACTCATTGGAAAGGTATTAATGTTGAACATTTTACTTTACATGTAATTAACCAGCATAGAAAAAGCATATGTAAGAACTGTAACTAGCCCGCCACTCAAAAACTTACAATCGTTATTAGTGGTTTTGCAAATATATACAAATATATCAAGTGCTATATAAAAACATTTTACAAGTCCAGAAGCAAATTTTCCCATAAGAGATCATTGAAATGCAGACGATTGGTTCCACACCCCAAAAATAATGATTTTTTTTTATTTTTTTTATTCTGAATTACATGCAAAATTAATGAAACAATGAGAAACAGCTGAACATGTGATATTATAAGTTACTGTACAGTAGCAATCAGCATGTGGAGTATAATGTATAGGAAGTGCATAAACCTGAAAAACAGCAGCAGTTTGTGGATACAGAATGGAGCTGTAATCTCCATAATTTAGTAGCATAGGACAACAGCCTAGAATAAAGAAGCAGGGCTGCTGTCAGAGGTCTATGTGGTCACATGACAGCAATGGGGAGGGAGTGTTCAGCATGGACCAAGTGAGAATCACAGCGCTGTGCAGGAGGACAGTGACCTTTCTATACAGCAGCGTGAATGGCTGAGTGTGAGTGCAGGCAAAATAGCAGCAGTGTGTACAGCGAGAGTGTGAGTGCAGGCACATTATAGCAGCAGTGTGTAGCTGAGTCTAGGTGCAGGAACATTATAGCAGGGATGGAGATGATGGGAAACACAAGAGCTGATAGACACTGCAGGGAGTAGGGAGGAATGAGCAGGGTAGATGTGGTCACAGTATAGCAGCACTCTCTGTCTGGGGAAAGAGAGGCTACAGCTATGAAGACATTACCTCCACAGTCCTGTCCCCTGATGCAAGCCCCAGCCTGAAAGGGGATCTGCTATGATTTGGAAGGTGCAGGAGACTTCCTGGGTCAGAGTACAGTGCTGCAGACCACACTATGTAAACCATACACCTCCTCCACTCGCGCTCCCACACAGTACAGGGAGCTCTTAAACTAAACCAATGCTATCAAACAAAGTTACAATTTTGAAAAACTGTGAGCTCTTCTTGCAAAGTTACTCTTAAACCGAGGTACCACAGTATATATATATATATATATATATATATATATATATATACACACATGGTCATGAATGATTAATAGAGGTACATGCATTAACAAATTTGTCCATCTGTAATAGTCCTAGTACTGTCACTACTATAGTTTGGCTATTTTATTGAAATTCGATTCACGATCATTAACAGAGTAAAATTAGCGAAGCTCATGAAACGAATTTCCGGATGCTTCGTTCATATCTAACTATGATTACCTTCTAAGAAGTAGTGATTCACCAATGTGGACAACCCCTTAAAGCCACTAAGTGTCATGATTTATACTAATCACTTGTGTATTAATATGGTATTTTAATGTAAGCATGAACTTAGCCTTATTGTATGGATACATTATCATTTGATGATGGATCATTATATTCTTCTATTGTTCAACAAGCAACGTCTGTCGACAGGACGGAGTCATTTCATGTAAATCAATGCTATTATATAAATAACTTAGACACTACTGCCTCAATGATCGTTCAACATCTGTTTGATGTCAAGCAGCAAGTGCTCTTTAATAATAGGGGGCAAAATAGCTTGCCCATTCATCAAAGGAATATGGTCTTTAAGAAATGTGTTCTAATAGGATCCTCAATTATCTTCATCTATTGCCAAACAATTATAGTAAAACCAATATCAATAGTGTCTGGCTGAAGATAAGCATCAGTCATGTAGTACATGATTCTCTACAAAGGAATGTTTCCATGACAGCTGAATTATTTCTTAAAGGGGGTGACCTGAAAAAGGGTGCTTTTCTTCAGTCTTTTCCCCCAGAAGAAGCAACATCCGTGTCCATTTCTAATGAAGCAGCTGGTGTGAACCCACTATGTCATCCATAGGTAGGAGTAATGGCTGGCCAGGGAGGGATGGGGCAATTATGGTGGGTCTATTGCAGGAGCCACTGAACAGTCCAGAGTAGTAGCGTGAAGCACGTTCAGTAGGTGTCGCTGGTCAGCAGAAGGTAATGTAGCAGAGCTTGAAGTGTTCAGGGAGTGGCTAGCCAGTGCAGGTAATGTAGCATAGCTTGAAGTGTTTAGGTAATGGCTAGCCAGTGCAGGTAATGTAACGGAGCTGGAAGTGTTAAGGTAGTGGCTAGCCAGTGCAGGTAATGTAACAGAGCTGGAAGTGTTCAGGTAGTGGCTAGCCAGTGCAGGTAATGTAACAGAGCTGAAAGTGTTTAGGTAGTGGCTTGCCAGTCAACAGTCCGGGTCATACATAGGAGATTCAGTGAGCTACACAAGGGTCAGGCAAATGCAAAGTCAGGAAACTGGCACACGTCAGATACAGGATAACAGAGCTGGAACAGACACCTTTGCTAATGGGAAACCACAATATTGCTCAGGCACAGGTTAGCAGCCACAGCAGTCTTAAATAGATGTCGTCAGATGGGGATGGGTGGAGGGCACATTTGAGAGGCATGCACTAGCCCTTTAAGTTGCAGCCAGTGCACAAGCGCTTTACCTAAAGGGCTTACCAGGAACCATCCATGGAGGAAACAGCATGACCAGCAGAAGAAGCTCAAGGCAGACAGTGGGGAGGTGGAGCAGAAAATGTGACTGGTGGCGGTGAGTGCCTCGACACGCTTTACGCCATTGGGTGCCAACCACCGGCGCTACACCATTTATACTGTAATACAAGACATGCACCACTGTTTTCTGTGTCCCTGTTCAGCAGTGCTTTCCTTCTTTTTCCTTGACATGCATGAAATGCCTGCTGAGCCAATCATTAGCTGCCATATTCTGGGTCTCAAGACAAAAGCAGAAAGTACTGCTGAGTCGGTACCAGGCACGGCTGATATTGCAGCTGTGTGACAAGGCAAGTTAAGCATAATGTATTCTTTTTTTCTTACGTTAGCCCAAACTCAAACAAAAACAAAACCTGTGACAATTCCTTTAAGTGATGTCTCCAAGACAGAAGGTGATGTAACTTGATTGATTTGAAACACAAGTTGGGGAATTCGGCAGAAATTTACGACAATCAGGTCATATGTTGTCATTTTAGCGACATCATCTTTATTTTACACTAAACACTATATATTGTAGGCACTCACGATATATTAAAATCAGGATGAGACCACCCTAGAATTGCCTTCTTTTTATAGGGGCCCCATTTCAGCCACATGATATAGTATAGATGCCCTTGCTATAAACTAAAACTCGTCCAACTTATTTTTGTGCATTTTGTGAACTTTTAGCCAATCCGCTCACCCATCATTTATGCACTGAGTTTTAGCATGCAAAAAAATGACGGTAATGACCAATTCAATCTGAACAGCTCCGTGACCTTTAGTAAATAAGCCCTCATTGTGCTCTTTCCTCAATCAGCTCAGACATAAAAAATATGTTTATACCATTTCCCTAGCAAACTCTCATAATCTGAATTTGGAGGCCCCCGAATCTGGAATTACGGCCAATGTGCTGAGTATAATACATGGAAATGATGCTCTCACCGGTAATTTTTGATGCTTATAATAATGTCAGTCATGGGATGAGGTGAATAAATCACAGATTAGACTTTCAAAATGGATTCCTCTTCACAGATACCAACTGCATGTAAATATTGTGCCTCCCAGATAAACACAACAATGATTAATGACCCCTGACATTAGAATTGTAAATGTGCTATATAATATCATGTTTCTCGTACTCAGCTCTACTTGAAAATGAATCAGAAAATGAAATTGCAAAAAAGCTGAAGTAGTCATAGACGTTAGGGAATGGAAGAGAATGTGCTGCAACAGTGGGCTGTGCGGTATACATATGGCGTAGGATGTACTGCTACAGTACGTTACAGGGGTTGGGAACACATGCACTACATGTTCACAGGCAATGCACAATGTCTCCCGGCTCCAAAGCTGAATACTATTGACAGTCTGTCCATTTTCTGATGAGTAATCTTGGCATATACTTAAAGGATCCAGAGGTGATTACAACTCAATTAGAAGACCTGCTGCATATGTTACCCATAATTCAATCCTACTTCCAGCTACATAGTGGATCAAGTTCCAGCATTTTCTAAGAAGGAGTATTACGCCCAGACTAAATAATGACATTACCTACAGGTTCCTGGCTCCGGCAATCTCCCTGGCGGATTAACAAATTATACACGGTTCACAGGTCTATACGTGTAAGAATATATTATGCCTCTAATAGGAGGGTTTGTAGGATAATATTATTTAGAAGTCAAATATATGTATTTTACATGCAATTCTAATACATCTAGTTGAGGTGCAACTGTCAAAATGTTAAAGATCATCGTTCGGTGTATTTTTATTTTTTTTTATTCTTTTTAATTAGGTATAACCAGTTTTAGGCTATGCCCACTTTGGGAACATAGCGGGGAAAGGCGTCCATCATGATCATTATTTGCAGCCGTCTATTTTAGGAGTAGTGATGAGTGAAAATCCTGATTTTCGGTTCAGATCCCGAACACAAACATAAAAAAAAAAAAATTATCTTGATCGGTTCAGGTTCATGTTGGCTAAAAATTTCACTAACAAGTAACGAATATACAGTAGAAGTGTACATTTTGGTCTACGCACATGCGTACAGATTATCAGATGCTTACGCACTAGTGTACAGATTGCATACATTTCGGTCTAGAGTTATGCACTTGCGTACAGATTATCAGGTGCAAAGCATAAATTACGCAGTTGCGTACATCGCGAGATAATTATTTGCCAGATCGAATATGTTAAAAAATGAACGTTATAACTAGAGATGAGCGAAGCGGGTTCGGGTTCGAGTCGATCCGAACCCGAACGATCGGCATTTGATTCGCGGGGGCTGCTGAACTTGGATAAAGCCCTTAGGTTGTCTGGAAAACATGGATACAGCTAATGACTATATCCATGTTTTCCACATAGCCTTAGGGCTTTATCCAAGTTCAGCAGCCCCCACTAATCAAATGCCAAACGTGCGGGTTCGGATCGACTTGAACCCGAACCCGCTTCGCTCATCTCTAGTTATAACCATTCTAATCATCGAACAAATTGTGATCAACAAACAATTAGCGTCATCATACAAAAATTTAAGAACATGTTCGTGCATCATGTATCTCTTTCTTTACGTATTTCGGCAATGGGTTGTTAGTACACATGAGTGAACCAAGCTTTTTTTTTTCCAAAGAGATCTATTACGAACTTTGCATTATTGCGACCAGTGATTGGCTAAGCGGGCTGCAACTCCCAGGACAGCCCACTGAGCCAAGAGTAACAGCCAACTTGAACCTGACAAACCGAACTTTTGAAAAAACGTGCTCATCGCTAGTTCTTAGTCAAACACAAAGCTACTTTACTCATAAATCATTGTAGTAGCTTCTCAGGGTTAATGCGATAAAATATGATATAAATACACCAAATGGTTTATGCACATATATAAGAATGACTGCTGGATTTAGACATCATATAACTATTTGCAGACTTATTTGTTCCTGTGTAATATATCATTATAGCAGTAAAAGTTAGTTTCTTTTAGAACACCAATGAATAACAATAGTATATGCTGTAAACTCCCATGCTTTTTCTAGGGGTGATGGAAAGGAGCCAGCGTCTTATCCTCTAAATCCACATCTATGTAGGGGATTTGGAGCTCTGTATAACAGAAGAAAACAAAGCTCAGGCCACTATAGAGATGTATTAAAAAATTTATCAGCCCACCACAGTATTGGACATGATAACAAAAGGTATATACTTACAAGTCTAACTCCCTTTGCTAATAATATTTATCCTCCTAGACAGTTAGCACATATAATAATTTTTTGTAAAATTTACTACTTTTTTTTTATAACTATTAACCTTTTTTACCTGACCTTGTAAAATCCTAAGATCCTTTAAGGCTCCTCCTAATAATACTTTTGATCCTTTTACTGGTATGCAATCTTTCACTTGTTCTATGTTTTTATCCTCGAAGGCAGTTTCATTTATGTTTTCATTAAAAGGCCTAAAAAAAAAAAAGTCTATATGGCATGGGCAATGCTGGTAGATTGTATTACTTATAGGGCTCCTGCACTCTCTATTTTGTTAATATTTTTATATATTTCAATAGGGACTAAACGTATATATGGGTTGGATTATAATATCAGTCAATCTAGGCAACCACAAAGCTCCTTGTGGGAGTATAAAAGCCAATGCCATCCATCTCATGCTATTGTACCATTAGTTATTTTCCTAATTCACCTCATGCGGCCTTTGGTGCCCAGTGTCTTAAGCCCTATTCACACATCCTGTTCCTGTCCGCAATTGTGGATCCGCAGAAAAATAGGACCAATGTATTTCAATGGACCCATACACACATCCGTGTTGTGTACTGGGCTGCAATCCGTTCCGCAAAAAAAAAAAGGAAAGGCCCTAATACGGACAGTAACTGACACACCCAATACAACTCTATGGGGTCCGTATTTTACGGATGCAATACGGATGCAATACGAATGAAAATTTGCGGATTGTTTACGGATTCAAAATTGCGGATTCGAAAATATACTGACGTGTGAATAGACCCTTACCCTTAATTCTCTGTATCCTCCAGGCTTTAGAAGGGGAAGTTTGGCCAGAATCTGTCATTCCGACAGGTTTTTGATTTTTGAACCTGATAAAAAGTGGCACTGCTTCTTCTGTGTCTTCGTCACTTCAGAATGTAAGCCAGTTACAAGCATTTTCATACCCCAGCGAAAGAGGCTATGGGTGTCTAAAGGCCATCACAAAGGAAGATGACAAGCTGAGAGACAGATAGTGAAACCTCACATGTAAAAGGTTGATTTAAAGGTCTCTCTTGACATGTAAGGAGATAAATACATGGTGCTTGGGGTGAAATGTTCACATTGATACAAATGTAATGTAGCTGAAGTTGTCATTTAACTCTTTTATACTGTATGGTTACCTGTATCCCTGGTTACTTGATACAAACGTTTCAAAACTAAGTTTAACAGTTATCAATTATCCTTAACTGTCCCCCAAAGTTTAAATATTAAAGCAGATTTACCTATACTCTAATGAAACATCACATATAAAGATGTCTGTACAGGATGTACTTACAGGTCTAGGCCAACTCAACCTTCTCAATGGGAATATGTCATCAGCAAAAAAATTATTTTAAATACATTTTGAGAAAATTTTTAGAATTTTTGGTGATTTTCGAGAGCTCATTACTCGAATCGAACATGTTTCAATGCTTGAGTGCTTGACTTGTAACTAGCCCCATTGAAAACAATATCAGCAGGTTAAACTAATCTAACCTACTGATAGTTCCCTATTGCGCAGGAGTCACCAAGGATTAAGGTATGTCTCTAACCCTCATCCTCTGCACCGTTCCCATACTGAAATATTTTTATCCCTTGGTCTTGTAGGACTGTTAGGTGCATTGGAGCACTGCCCTGCCCCATAAGGCCGAATCTCCCCTGGCCGTCCCACCCCTTCTAATGATAATCAAGTAGCGCGATACTCAATAGAGAACTATACTTGTTAGATTGTGCTCGCTCATCTCTAACTTATACAGAATTACAGTTAAAGGTTATGCCAGCAGGAATGTATTTGCCATTAGACACTTGTGGTCCCATGCCTAGGGGAGCAGTGTTGAGAGGGGCAGCACTTATGTGAGTTTCAATAAAAACCTATATGTTTCTTTCTTTAGAAATCTGCATGACAAGTCTAATGCTTTTGGAATAACCCTAATTTGTTATATATTTAGTCAAAATGCCTAGAGCAGCACTAGCTAAAATTTGGTCCTGGGCAGCAGTATAGAGAAGACAATAGACAATATTCACAGCTCAGTCCCGTATTTTCTGTGGAATGACCTCTGCAAAGGTCACAGAGCATGCCCCGAAACCTTTCTCATTCTTGTCAGTGTGACAGCTTCTATCTATTGCATATGTCCATGGAGCTTTCTGTAAAGCATATCGCTAAATGCTGTTAAAACAGTCCAGGAAAGATGTCTAGCCCCATAATATTGTACAAAAAAAATGAAATGAAAGAACATGTTTCAGTATCTGTCGCCAATCGATAAAATAAAACCTAGATGATACATTCTCTTTAACTGTCAAGGAGATCCCATAATAGCCTTGACCCTTTGGGGCTTCTCCTAATAATACTTTGATCCCTCGGTTCAATCTTTCACATGATTTATGTTTTTTACTGTGATGTCCAGTTTTTTCTTCTTTCCTGCAGCTTGTTGAGGGCCTTAAAGAAGACTGTATATCATGGATAATGCTGTCAGATTGTCCACCTGAATAGCATCCTGCACTCTGTTTCTTTCATATTTTCTATTGATTAAAATTGAGGCTGATGTGCTGTAGTAGATTGTAATAAGAGTCAATCTGGATCAACACAAGGCTACTGTTGGGACTTGTCACTATCCATGCCATGTTCGCATTGGTTCCTTGTACCATAATTCACACCTTTGATGCTCAGTGCCCCGCCTGCCACAAAACCTTTGCATCTTCCAAGCTCGAAGGTAGGGATGAGCAAATAGTAGAAATGAAGTAAAGCGTTACGTTAGGATCGGCCGCCAGCTTGTGATATACACACTATCAGAAGTATAGGACTTGTATATCTGTACTGCACGTTTTGGTTCCGTGCACCCTTTGCTTTCTTATGCTTAATCTATCTATCTTTCGCCCTCTCTATATTTCTCTCTCAATCACTAGTTGTTTCTCCTCTCCGCTTTCCTAATCTTTCCTTTCCTTTCCCACAATATCTTCTCAGTAGTCTGTAGTACACAACAGCAGCTTGCTTCCTCTCTATTTCTCTCTCTTTACACACTGCGTGGTGCGGCCATGTGACGGCTCCTTTTAAAGCAATACCAACGTCACACACGGGGTACAAGATCACAGGGGCTAGTGCAAGATCCCTGCTGATTGGATGTGTTCCGGGCGTCATGGGAAAGCGCTTTTCCCGCCCAGAACACTTCCTGATTTCTAGAATGGCGGCTGCCATTTTTGAAAGCAAGGGGAAAAAAATCGGAGCAGATTTCCAAAAATCCAAATCAACTGGACGCGGATCTTTGGGAAAATCCGAACCAGGTCCCATACGGGCCGAACCAGTTCGCTCATCTCTAATTGTGAATGTATGCCACTGCATAATTTACGCTTTGCACTTGATAATCTGTATGCATGCAAATAAAATGCATGCCCAACTGCGTAGATTAAAACGTAGACTTTTCCTGTATATTTGTTATTTGTTCATGAATGCTCAGTGAACACTAACCGATCACGATCATTTTTTTTTTTTTTATGTTCATGTTCGGGATTCGAACCGAACATCGGGATGTTCGCTCATCACTACTCTGTACATGTCAGAACTGTCCTGAGCAGTAGTAGCAAATCCCTATAGAAAACCTCTCCTGCTCTCCAGACTGGAAAGAATACCACTGCAGGACATACAACATCTGATAAGTACTAGAACACTTGAGATTTTTTTTTATTAGAAGTAGATTACAAATCTCTGGCATTTTCTGTCACCAGTTAATTTAAAAGAAAAAAAATTTGGTGTCCTACCCCTTTAAATGTGTCACTCTAATTTGGCTCTTCACTGGCTCTTTCTTATCGATCACTATGCTTCTTTGCCCACAGGTCTCTTTCTTCTCCTGTTGCCCAGCACTTGAGATATGTCACTGAGTGGCAAGCACGGGCCGAGAAGAAGATGCAAGGGGGGCGTTTGAGCTTGAAGTGTGTCCCCACCCCCCACCCCCCTAATACTTCAGAAGGGGTATGTCTATATTGGGGACAATACAGGGGGATGACTACTTACATGGGGAATACTACCTGCTTCTGAGCATACCTGCCTAGGGGGATACCTACTTAGGGATGCCTACACGGGGGATACTACCTACTTGGGAAGATGACTGCACAGGAAGGCCTAACTATTACATGTGAGAAACAGATCGCTGATCTCAGGGAGACCAGACAAACAAAAACACTGCCGGCTGCTAGTGAAAGCGCTCAATGCAGTGAAATCCTAGGTGCATTGCCCCCTGGGAAACATAAATATGCAAAAGAAGAGCCTATGGAGCCTCAATGAAGAGTCTCAAAACACAGGAATAGCCAGATATCCCTCCGGGAAGGACCCAGCCAAGGGCTGGCTCCTGTAAGGAAACCACCAAAACCACCATATTAAGTGGCCCTATAAGTCAATGTAATGACAAGGGAAAAACCAAGGCCAGGTATCCATCCACATACAGCTGTTTTGGGGTGTTGTCCCTCATCAGTGTGGAGTAGGTGGGATCAATGCCTAGTAGAGCCATAAGAGAAAAAGATTGCTGATCTCAGGGAGACCAGCCAAACTATAACACTGCAGTCAGCAATCTTTTTCTCTTATGGCTCTGCTAGGCATTGCTCCCACCTAGCCAGAATCCTGCTCCACACTTATGAGGAACAACACCCCGAAACAGCTGTATATGGATGGACACCTGGCCTTGGTTTTTCCCTTGTCATTACATTAACTTATAGGGCCACTTAATATGGTGGTTTAAGTGGTTTTCTTTAAAGAAGCCACCCCTTGGCTGGGTCCTTCCCAGAGGGATATCTGGTTAGTCCTGTGTTGTCAGACTCTTTAATGAGGCTCCACGGGCTCTTCGTTTGCATAACTATTACATGGGTTCATAAAGGGGCTTAATACCATAAAAAGACTACACAGATGTGCATGCCTACTATTTGGGCACAGATGGGGCTTATACCTTAAGGCTATGTTCACACACGGTATATTTCAGGCAGTATTTGGTCCTTATGTCAGGTCCTCATAGCAACCAAAACCAGGAGTGGATTAAAAACACAGAATGGCTCTGTTCACACAATGTTGAAATTGAGTGGATGGCCGCTATATAACAGTAAATAACTGCCATTATTTCAATACAACAGCCGTTGTTTAAAAATAACAGCAAATATTTGCTATTAAATGACGAAATGATGAAATATACTGTGTGTGAACCCAGCCTAAAGGGCCACAAAGGAAATCTTATATATATTTATATCTACACTGTATAGGTAGGTAGATCTGTTACAGATATATCAATTTGACTTCTTAGTGTTCTGATGCCAAATAACACATTCAGCACTCCTATATCTAATTTCACCATGTCTGAATGGTTTATGTAGTCCAGTGTATTCTTTTAAATGTTTATCTATTTCATCTTTTTTCCCCCCATTATATTCATTTTATACATTGGCATTCACAGTGTAATTTTCCATCACTGAATAAGTGAATCATTGGATTTTGAGAATACTTTTTATATGTGTGAGCCGGGGTCTGGCTGTGCTATCATTAAACGAGCACTTGAATGATTGCAGAAACTATCTCCATTTTCCTAGCTCACCTTTGCATGCTGATGTGATCCTCCAAACGCGTTTTGTTTTGTCACTCTGGGGTCACTCCAATTACCAGCTTACAATCCATATTGATTTCCATTGGTGCGATGCAAGGCTTGTTTATACCATTAAGTAATTGAACAAACTCTACCATTAGAGGCTTAAATTAATATGTAAAACAGATTGGATGTAAAACATCAAAGTAAATCAGAGAACGTGATGAGCAGAACACGTATGTCACGATGTCTATAACTACAGGATTACTGCTGGACACACACACAGTACTTACTATAATCCTCTGCATACAGAAGTGTAACTTGAAGCCTGTGGGCCCCGATGAAAAATCTATAGCAAGACCCCCACCCACCATGTTATTACTGGAGTCTTCTCATATAGCAGAAATTATTTTAAACCCCCTCAGGCATCAGGACCTGAGTGCCATTGGCCCGCTATAACTAAGTCCCTGATTGCACATATATAGTATGTCGGTAATCAAATGCATGTACATAAGTCTCTGTGATACTTCTTAGACCATAGGGAAGGTAAATGAAAAAAGCTCATATTGTATAAATGGCCAGTAGTAGATTACGTTTACCATAAGCCCTGGGCTGTTTATAAAACTTGCCCCCTACACTATATAGAAGCACTAAATTGTTGTTGAAATAGCACTACATAATAGTACTATATAATGCTATACATCATTAGTGTGGACATTGTTTAGATTTTTTTTAATGGTAGAATTCTTTTAGTACACTCTGTCTATAGCCCCCAGTTGCCATAGCAACAATCAGCACCATGATTACATTACTGATTGCAGGTGGAACCCAACATATATGGAATGGGGTCATCTTTTAAAAATTTTAAAAGGGTATTCTTCTCAGACATAACTTTTTTGTGTTGTTGCCCATAGTGCCTGTTATCTATTCAGTCGTTCCCCCAGTTCTGAGCTGCTGCTTTCTGCTGAAGATACAAAAAACTGTCTGTGAGCTTTTCTCTCCATCTCCCCCTCCCCTTCTCCCCATCCTCCCCTTTCGGCTGATGTAAACAAGTTTGCAACTGCAACTTTGTAGCAACTGTGTAAACGGAGGGATAATCACAGTGCATTCATCAGCAACTTGACCTCAGTTCAACCCTCCCAGCATTACAAAGAAGCTACAAAGTTGCAGATAGGGAGTTGTTTAGCCATCTCAGAAGTAATGGGGAAGAAGGGGGAAAAGGGGGAGATGAAGAAAGAAAAAAAAACTCCCACACAGTTTTTTTTTCTTCAGCAGAAAGCAGCAGCTTAAAACTGGGAGAAGGAGTAGATAATTACAAGTTCAAAATGAATTGTTGGTCTCACCATGCGCAGCACCATATCAAAAGTTATATTTGAGTGGAATATCCCTTTAAGTACAAAATATTGAGTTTTGGACCAAACCACAAAACTAATTCAAGACACCAGAGCTAAACAATTAACTTTTGTTTTTTCATTATAATATTCCCCCCAGTCTACCAACAGATGGTTTTAAAGCTATATTCTCTTCCATGGACTGGTTTCCCATTCTGACACCCTTTTTAGTGAAAACTCCCCTATGGTACCCCACTGAATGATGGTTTAGCCTCCCTGTCCCACTTTGTCATGTATCTTAGCTCCTCCTTCTTCTCTCCGATGGAATGCAGGACCTTTTAAATATGACTATGATGGTACCAAACATCCTGCAAGCCCTGTAATAATTTTAACCTCAAAAGGTTGCACAAGTAAAATCTTATGTCTGGGTTGGGTGGCCATATGTCTGGGTTGGGTGGCCATATGTCTGGGTTGGGTCTCCCATGAACCCAGGGTGCCTGGAGAGACACCTAAAAATTGCAGCACATGGTAACTGTGGAACCCTGTTATAAAATTATGCATTGTGGCCCAGGATCTTTTAGGGTATTCTGGTTGCCCTGGTCCTTCACAGTGTTAGCTGTAGTTTTAGTTGATGCACCTTTAAGCCCCTTGTTGCTTGTCTTTTTTTTTCTGGTTCTGGATACATGAGATCAGAGCAGGAAATACTCATCCAGCCATTCATAGGCTGTAGTATTGGCCCAGTGAATGGCTGATAGGGCAGGTCCTGCTTTGACCTCTTGTCTCAAAATTACAGAAGGTAGAAAAAAAAACAAGTATTAAGAAACTTGAAGGAGCTGCAACAGGAATGGCAATGGGAGCTGCAGGGGACAGGGGTAGGTAAGTATATCTGTAATTAGGTCCTATACATACCATGTACCATTCAGAACAGTCGGTCACCAAAGCTCAGGCACAACTGCCACCTCTGCACCTTTTCCCCATAGCTTTAGATAAACCAGTAATGCACATGCACATAATATTCATGGTATTCTACATGTTTATTCTTCTATTTTTTTTTATTTTTTTTTGCAGTAATAAGAACTGTGCAACATGGAATTATAAAACATTTATTACGCAATGACTGTCCACAAACAAATCAGTCTCTTTCCACTGCAAGGCACTCACATCAGCAGTCTAGATTCAACCCATTGGTAGATAAGGTCTTAATTGTTTTATATTTAATAAACTATGTGTATCTGTAGGTAGAAATAGCTCTGGTTAATCATAGATCAATTTCACTAAATAAATTACAATGATGATAGGAGTCATTTATTCACTATCATGCTGATCCATAATAAAGTAATGTTTCTTCTTTGCATAGAAAGGCAGCTGCTATGTATTGATTGAGTGGAAGCCTCGTGTATTCCCAGAGGATAAGATATTATTGAGCAAAAAGCACAATATGTGTTGAATTTTTACTTAATTGTGACTGGCAAGATTTGTTTTTTTTCTGCAGCATTGAAGGAAGAGAAGTAAATTCAAATAAATATTATTTTAATTACTGTTCATACAGATATAGACTATGCGGTTCAGGGAAGAAAAAGAGCGCTGCACCTCACACCTATGGCTGATACTAGTGCCCCTAGGCTTAATAAAAAACACATCAGAATTTTGTGTATGAATTGATCAAGCCATACTGCCCCATGTACCATCGTGCAGGTATCTGATACACATGGGTCCCTACACTAAGTCCACACCGTGCCAGTCAGTGGCTACCAACCCCGCAGGCGTGCACAGTCAGGGAACTGGGGCCATGGGACGGCCCTGAGACCCCCATGCCACAGGACCAGCCCCAAAAACACCACACCAGAACCCGGCCAGCACCGCCGGTGGAGAAGGTCGCCCCCAAACAGCACAAGTCTGGATGAGGTATTGCGCTCACCATAGCTGCTGCAGACAAAATGGGAAAAGACAGGAGGGATTAAAACCATGTGCACTCAGGTGTCTCCTGCTAATTGCGGTCATGTGGGTCTCACCAGGAGGAGTGCAAAACACGGAGAAAAGAGAGAAACTAAATGCGGTTCAGGGAAGAAAAAGAGCACTGCACCTCACACCTATGGCTGATACTAGTTCCCCTAGGCTTAATAAAAAACATCAGAATTTTGTGTATGAATTGATCAAGCCATACTGCCCCATGTACCATCGTGCAGGTATCTGATACACATGGGTCCCTACACTAAGTCCACACCGTGCTAGTCAGTGGCTACCAATCCCGCAGGCCTGCACAGTCAGGGAACGGGGGTCATGGGACGGCCCTGCGACCCCCATGCCACAGGACCAGACCCAAAAACACCACACCAGAACCCGGCCAGCACCGCCGGCGGAGAAGGTCGCCCCCAAACAGCACAAGTCTGGATGAGGTATTGCGCTCACCATACCTGCTGCAGACAGAATGGGAAAAGACAGGAGGGATTAAAACCATGTGCACTCAGGTATCTCCTGCTAACTGCGGTCATATGGGTCTCACCAGGAGGAGTGCAAAACACGGAGAAAATAGAGAAACAAAATGCGGTTCAGGGAAGAAAAAGAGCGCTGCACCTCACACCTATGTATCAGAAAACCTGCACGTGGTACATGAGGCAATATGGTTTGGCCAAATTATATACTAACTTCTGATGTTGGTTTTAAATGTAGCTGAATAAGCTTTCGTGTCAGCCATGGGTGCGATGTGCAGCCATTTCTGTCTTTTTGGCTTGTGCAGATATAGACTATGTTGACACACGGTAAGACACTGGCAATTCCGTGAAATTCTTTTTGGGCGGCATGTCTGTGTCGATGGTGGTGCTCGTAGTAGGAAAAAATTCCTATGACATCATGAAAGTTCAAATCTCGGCACTCACCATTTTCATTCTTCCATAAATCTTTATTTTAGAAAATTCATCAGATTGATTTATGGAAGCATGAAAATGGTGAGTGACGAGATTTGAACTTTCACTGGCCATACCGTGACCCGGCCAGATCACGGAATGGCTGGTGTCAAAAAAAATCATCCCGGCATGTTAGTGTAGTACTGGCTAGATGATCTTTACAGCCGCTAAATTCAGATGCGGGCGCATCTGTGCGCGCCCGCATCCAAGTTCCCCGCTTGTCACAATGCAGCGTTCGGCTGGAGCCGCATGCTCCATTGTGTGAATTGACAGGGTTTTCTGTGGCCGTTATTCAATGAATAGCAGCAGCAGAAAACTGACATGTCAGTTTCTCACGGCGCCACTAGGGATCCCGGGCGGAGTGTATACTATGAGTAAACACTCTGGCCGGGATTCCCTCAGCCTTCAGCACAAAGTAAGTTTTGCACTAATCACGGCCGTAGCAACATCCACATCCGTGAGCGCCCACATCCGAAATCCCCGCCGCTTACAATGGAGCGTGCGGCCGAAGCCGCATGTTCCACTGTTTGAACTGACAGGGTTTTCTGCGGCCGCTGCTTAGCCTTCAGCACAATGTAAGTTCCACACTAATCACGGCCTTTGCAACAACGTCCGTGATTAGTACGGAACTTATGTTGTGTGAACATAGTCTGATTGAGCATGTTAACCCCTTCCCAATGTCTATTGCCTAATGCCAGGAGGACATTAATGCAGTGGACTCAGGAGTCTAACCTACTCTATACACATTGGGTGTCAATTATTAACCACTGCTGATACTCTGCTGCAATAGCCAAGATCAGAGATTATACAGAAGCCAAGATCAGAGATTATACAGATCCTACATGTTTAACTACTTGCTGCGATAAATTACGACTATAGCATTTAAATGGTTGGGCAGAGGAAGGAGGTTCACTCTGTCAGAGGCGTAGCTAGCAAATACTCTGTAAATTTGGTTATTTTATTGACCTCAATATAATTTTCAACCTACAGAGAATATCTTAAGGCCACGTTCACACAACATATATTTTCATTAAACAACGGCCGTTGTTGCAGGTTTGTTATTTAATGACAGCGGCCGATCGCTTTAATTACTATGGAATCCCGGCCAGAGTGTATACACACTGTATACACTCCGGCCGGGATTCCATGTGGCCGCACAAAAAACAGACATGTCAATTTCTATTCATTGAATAGCAGCCGCACAAAATTGACTGTGCAGACAATGTAAAGTGCAGCCCCTGATGTACTTTACATTGTCTGCTATTGTTTATTGGAATGCGGGCACACCGGAATGTGCCTGAATTCCAATCCAAAAGAAGTGATGTTCATCTGCCCGGTACTGCAGTACCAGCAGGGGTGAATTCACAGACAGCGGCCATTCTGTGACATAGCCATATCACAGAAGGGCCTGTCTTACATTTCCCAATACTAGAAAAAAAAATTCACTCTGCTAATTCAAATGACCACTTTTAGTAGGATAATGTGCCCTGCTACAAAAGTTTTAAGGGGTTGTCCGGCATTAAGCATTTTTTTAACATATTGATGCTAGTGCACATAAAACAATAAACATCTTGCTCACCTCTGTACGCTCCCCAGGGTTCCTGTTGCAGTGCCGCCAGTGTCCCCTGCCAACTGCAGGTCCTCTACTTCCAAGATGAATTTGTCCCGGGAGTAACAGCCTGCTCAGCCCATCACTAGCCGTGGGGCTGTCCTTTATCTGTCAGGGCCTCTTCTTCCAAGACAATTTTGTTCCAGTAGTGTAGGCTCTGCAGTCAGCGGGGAACACAGGCGACAGTAGAGGAGGACACTGATGGAGCAAGGAAAGCTAAGGATAACATGTTAATTGTTTTACATGCACCAGCAGCAATTGGTTAAAAAAATGCTTAATGCCGGACAACCCCTTTAAGTTCATGACCTCAATCCGATAAACCATTTGTTGGTTGAGCTGAAAAACAAGTCCAATACATGGACAGAAATCTCCTGTTTATTCTTCAAAGAAGGTATGCTATAGAAACTAACGTGTGCATAAAAATGAATTACTGTATGTTCAAGAACTATAAATTATAAAGAATATTAGAATTCCCCTTGGAGTTCCATGACCCCTTTGATGTATTCAGCCTGCAGCCTTGGCATTTCTTATGGTCATGGAACTCATTGGTATCACATTTCTACAATATACAGCATAGTGTGCACTGTCCAATATATAATTTCTTCAGTCAGAAACACACCGCCAATACCGATTCTCATTCAAAGGGTTGCAAATACAAAAATAAAAAAATCCCCCCCCCACCTCGAAAGAGCAGCTTATCTCTGTTCAAGTGGCTAAAACCCATTTTTATAGTCCCGTACATCCCCTTTCAAGTGTACCTTCTGATTAATACTTTTGACTTAGAAAATAGTCATGTCTTGCTATCGTTCCTGTATTATTTCCCTTTACAAGAATCTACATACGTGAAAGGTATAATTTAGAAGAGAAGGCAGGAAGATGGAAGTGAAAAATAACATTAACTGCTTATTCAGTTTTGCAAAAATAAACTTGTGAGCCGTTGATATTTTCCCATTTGGAAACCTCTCCGTTCAACCTGAAAACTGATCCAGCTTTTAAAGACCAGCCAACAATTGTTTAGAAACAAACACTTGAAGCTTTGCTGTGAAAACCCTTTCAGGAGAAGATTTGTGCTCGGGAACAACTTTGTTCCACGTTTGAAATTCAAATAGAGTGAAAGCAAAAGGTCTCCGGAATGTTTCTGCTCAAAAGCTGACATAGCTTCCTGCGAAAAGCAATTTATTTTAGATTATGGTACAGCGGCTATATCTTAACTGCTACAGTTTGTAATTGAACTCACAAACAAGTTCTACCTCAGCACATGGTGGAGAGAAAGTTAATTTAGACCTCTTGAAAGGACAGTCAGGAGATTTTAGATGAATGGGCAGGTTGTAAAGTCAAAATCTCTGTTTTATTTGTAGGTTACCTATATTTAATGAAATGGCTATGGATTGTCTTGTTGCACATTTTAAGTGGTTGTCTTCTTCTGACAATCCTTTCTTGTTAGAAGTGTCTTACGAAATACCTTTAAAGGCTGCAATTTCTCATGAAACCGATTCAAGACAATATCATGAAATGCTATTGGAGCACTGAAAAGGATTCATTTGCATAACAATCACTGGGTGTCAACACACAGACAAGCCATATTTGGTAATCAATTAATTTACCAAAAACTATATTGGAAGCTAGAACAAAGAATGGGGAACAGAATGTAGATCCCCATAGAAAACATCTTCTGCTCTGGACAGTTCCTGAAACCAATTGATTTGAAAGAAAAAGATTTTCGTTGGATAACCCCTTTAGGCCATGTTCATACAATGTATGAGACTGGCCGTTCCGTGACCCAGCCGGATGATCTTTCCGGACGCAGTGTTCTGATGCGGGCGCATCCACTCGCTCCACAGTGTGCACTGACAGGGTTTTCTACAGCTGCTATTCAATGAATAACGGCTGTAAAAAACTGACATGTCAGTTGTTTGCGGCGCCACGAGAGATCCCGGCCGGAGTGTATACCATGTGTATACGATCCAGCTGGGATCCCATAGAAGGAAATTTAACATATATTTTCTAAATAAATCACAGGCGAACAAATGAAACAAACATTTATAAACAGCTGAATATGTGATATTATAAGTTACTGTACAGTATAGCAATCGGCATGTGGAGTATAATGTATAGTAAGTACATAAACCTGTTAACACAGCAGCAGTTTATAGATAGAGGATGCAACTGCAGATCCCAATAATGGAGTAGTGTAGTAAGACAGGCTAGAATAGAGATGCAGGGCTGCTGTCAGAGGTCTGTGTGGTCACATGACAGCAATGGGGAAGGAGTGTGTGTTCAGCATGGACCATCAGGACTGACAGAGACTGCAGGGAGTATGAAGGAATGAGCAGGGTATATGTTGGCACATACATGCAGCACTCTCTGTCCGGGGAGAGAGGGGTTACAGCTATGGAGAGATTACCTCAACAGTCCTGTCCCCTGATGTAAGCCCCAGCCTGAAGTGGATCTGCTATGATTTTGAAGATGAGGGAGACTTCCTGGGTCAGAGTACAGTGCTGTAGACCGCGCTATGCAGACCATGCCGCTCCCCCACTCGCCTTGGATTAAGAGCATAATTGGCTCCCGGACTGTGCTTGTAATCCAAATCCACTCTTAAACCAAAGCAAATTTTCCTATAAGAAATCACTGATATGCAGACCAAAAATAATGATTTATTATTCTGAATAACATGTAAAACAGATGAAACAAATATTCAGAAACAGCAGAATATGTGATATTATAAGTTACTGTACAGTAATGAAGAGGATGGCAAATACAACGGCGGACAGAGACTGCAGGGAGCATGAAGGAATGAGCAGGGCAGATGTGGGCACATACATGTCTCTGTCCGGGGAGAAAGGGGTTACAGCTATGGAGAGTTACCTCCTCAGTCCTGTCCCCTGATGCAAGCCCCAGTTGGAAGTGGATCTGCTATGATTTGGAAGGTGAAGGAGACTTCCTGGGTCAGAGTACAGTGCTGCAGACCACTCTATGCAGACCATGCCGCTCCCCCACTCCCCCTCGCACCCAGTACAGGGAGCTCTTAAACCAAAGCAATGCTCTGAAACCAAGTCACAATTTTGAAAAACTGTGAACTCTTAAAACAAAATGCTCTTTAACCAAGTTAGTCTTAAACCAAGGTATCACTGTATATATATATATATATATATATATATATATATATATATATATCATGTTCGCAAACCTGACCAGTTTTTTTTTTTTTTTTGCCAAACTATCAAAACTGAACAGGGTTTTTTTTCCTACTAGTTCGGTCTAGGACAATTATGAGGCTGTTAATTTACCAAAAACTATACTGCAATCCAGAAAAGTACCGTAGGTGTCTGACTATTCTACAAACTGCTGTCCACTGCCAGTTGTTAGGGGAATTCCATCTTCAGCAGGTAGAGCCATGTCTGATAGGTAAATCAAAGTAATCACTTCTACCCATAAAGTTCTAGGCATCATCCCTTGTTATAAAAGGGATAGCAATGTTCCATTGATTAGCAGACACAGCAATTTCACAGTTTTTACTATTGCACAAATGCCTCACAGATATAATGACTTTCCTCCCCTTCTTCTGTCTTCCAGTCTCTATTTATCATTATCTGATGCAGCTGCTTACGCCTAATTCTTTTTACACATGGGCTCCTTATTAGTGTTAAAAGGGAATCCCAGTGACAAAATCCTTTTTTTTAACCGCTGTCTGGTTCCTGTGTACGGCACCAGTCTATTTCCAGGCACCTGCCCACCCCCAGTGTGATGAAACCCTCTCCACTCTGTGATGCAGATCCATTAGAATCAATAGAGCAGCATCACAGAGGGGAGGGAGTTCCGTCATTCTGGGGGAGGGTGGGCCCCCCTCCAGTGCTTCATGCCAGTGTCTGGGAATGGACCGGCGCTGTGCATTGGAATCGGGACGCGGTTCATTAAAAGGAAAGCTGCACCAGCATAACCAGCAAAACTTAATGTAGCTGATTGGTACATTTACTACAATATTTATTTTCCATACCCTGAATAAGAAGCACTGTGCATGTATTATTGCGTTCAAAAGGGTTTCGGCAACAACCCTTCATCAGGCTGGGTGAAAGTAACTGAATAGCAAGGATGTGACATATTGGACTGTGGAAATATAAGATGTACTTACTTATAGAGTTCACACATAGTCATTTAGGCTGAACAGGGACGTGTCAATCAGACAGACAAAGAACACAGTTTGTAGCAGTGTAAGGTTTTATCTACTTGCAACTAAGGCTGCCATCATTTTAGATTGGTGGCAGCAGAATGACATACACAAACTTCAACAAGCTTCATTACCATATAACCTATGAAGACTGAGTTCCTTAACATATATGTAAATATTTAGTGTGCATGGCTATATACCATTATGTATATAATATACATCACTATAAATATTCTTTATTGCATCAAGCATTTTTATCTTTTTTTTTTTTTTTAATTATTATTACTTTTTTCAGTAAAATTCCTGAAAAACTAGTTGTAAACTATTTAGCAAATGAGATGATTTCGCCCAATCTGTCCTTTCCCGTTTGCATAGCAATCTGTATTATTCTTATTGGCATAGCAAATATGCAATCTGTTCTACATTCAACAGATTTTCTGAACAGAGTTATAGACAGTCTTTCATTTTTTAAGTTGCTCATAGTAAAACAGATTTTTTTTTTTGTCTTTCCAGTAACGTGAACACATTGAGAATTTTCAAGAAAGTACATAGTCCTTAGGCAAGAAACATATAATAAATTAAAGGGATATTCCCATCTGAGACATCTATGGCATATCTACAGAATATATCATAAATATTTAAGAGACCATAGAGTGGACGGAGTGACTGTGTGTATCAGGAACGCCCCACCTGTCAGACATTTCTCACATACACTGTGCATCTAAAATATCTGAGAGTGCCTGAAGTGTATTTTAGGTAACATTTGTTTTCCATTGTAAATGAAGTCCTTCAGAATATGATTATATTCAAGCACTGAATTTGACAGGCATGGAGTTCAGGGATAAGGGAATCTCATGGAATTCCTTTCAGGTTTGATTGCTTTAAATCGACTGTCGGATTTAGTTTGAATTCAAATTTGTATGCATCAGTATCAGAAGCACGAGACCCCCCCCAGCGAATGTATCAGTATGCAGTGATGCACAATTAAGCTATCGACATCTGAGTGATCAATTTTTAACTCTTTATGAAACTCAGAAAAAAAAATGTTAATTTTAAATCGATTCATTCATTTTTAAAAGTGACCAAATATATTCTGGTATCTGATGTCTCCTAGTCCCCAGTGGTGTATATTGTTTTACTGTAAGAATTAAAGACTAATATTGAGCGAGTACGCTTGGTCAAGCATAGTGCTGGATTGAGCATTAGGATACTTGATGGAGCTTGGGTAAAGGTGGTCATATCGAATGATGAGTTATATCTCGCACCCCTCCACAGAAACCTATTAAATTTTTTGTTCTTATTTTTGTATATTTTGTCCCTTCAAGGAATGTTTAAACTAAATATACAAAAATTAGAACAACAACAAAAAAAAAATGTGTTAGATACTGTCAGATGTGCCTTGCAAAAATCTATAAAAAACATTTGTTCAAATTTTTTGTATAATTCAATTAAACATTGCTGTATAGAGAGCACCTGTGTAAATGCTTGTGTCGCCCATTGATGTAAATCGGATACATTTCTTGAGTTGAGCAATCAAGCACTGAATAATGCCTGACTTTAGTAATGAGCACTTGAGCATTTAAGTGCTCTGTCAACACTATTAGGCTTAGTTCCCACTATGTTTCCCACTACGTAATTGTAATGAAATCAGCATCCGCTCTTTTCTGCAGGGGTGGCATTGCATTGAACGGGCGTTAAAATCATGAACATGCCTATGATTTCCAGATGCTGTTTAGCGAACAATAGCTGTTCACAGAATGTAAAGTACGGCCAACTGGTTAATTGATTCGCGAACACACCCAAAGGTGCGCGTAAGGCAATTGTAAAAAAATAATCTTCCTGCAAGCGATACAGCAGTATTGGCTGCAGGAACGTGCCCGGCAGCTGGCAGTAAAACACTGTCCATTCCTATCCAACAGACGGTGTTATAAGATGTGTGAACATAGCCTTAAAGACATTATCTCTTATGAGAATATATTAGGGGCCAGCTGATCACCAGGGTTCCTCTCCCTGCAACACATTTCAATTGCAGTGGAATCTATGGGACAAATATGTTATTACATTGCACTTTTAAAAAATGGAAGAAAATTAAACATGGCAAGTAGCTTAAATAACAAATCTTATAACTCTAAGGGTACAAACCCACTTGACGTATTTGCTGCGTGAATCAGTCTTAAAAATAAGCAGGCAAAACGCAGGTTGGCTTTATACGATTGTTCTGCGTTAAAATACGCAATTGCGTATTTTTGAAGCGTGAAGCTTGTTGTTAGCAAAGCATCAGTTGTTAAAGGGGTATTCCAGGGAAAATTGATAAATTGGTAATGGAAAGGGTTAACCAAGGTTAACCCTTTCCTAATATACTTACCTGTCCTTTATTGCCCGGCCACGTGATCTTCCAGCTTGCGACTCGTGGATCCTCTTCTTCCGGTTCGGTGACGTCACCATACCCGGCCGGCGTGTGGCTCTCTGTCTTATTAGCGGCAGAGCACTGAACCCTGACTGGCTTGGTAGCGTGTAGCCAATCAGGGTTTAGTGTTCTGCGTCTCCACACACACCAGTTACATCTGCAGGGCCGGCGTCAGCACGTCATTGTGAGGGGTCCCTGCGGGGTGCCATCGGACATCACTCTGCAGGACACCGCCCCCCCCCCCCCCCCCGTGTCAGCGATGCCGACCTGAGTCCCTGGAGGGGAAGGGATACGGCGGACGGCATCGTTGACACCCGGGGGAGGGGGGAGGTCCTGCAGAGTGATGTCGGATGTCACACAACAGCACCCTTCAGGGACCCCTCACAGTGACCTGCTGTACAGTTAGCTGATTCCCCCCGGCCCCCCTCCCTGTGTAATCATTGCGATCCTCCCCCGGCCCCCCTCCCTGTGTAATCATTGCGATCCTCCTGGCCCCCCTCCCTGTGTAATCAAATCATTGCGATCCTCCTGGCCCCCCTCCCTGAGTAATCATTGCGATCCTCCTGGCCCCCCTCCCTGAGTAATCATTGCGATCCTCCTGGCCCCCCTCCCTGAGTAATCATTGCGATCCTCCTGGCCCCCCTCCCTGAGTAATCATTGCGATCCTCCTGGCCCCCCTCCCTGAGTAATCATTGCGATCCTCCTGGCCCCCCTCCCTGAGTAATCATTGCGATCCTCCTGGCCCCCTGTGTAATCATTGCAATCCTCCCCCGGCCCCCCTTCCTGAGTAATCATTGCGATCCTCCTGGCCCCCTGTGTAATCATTGCGATCCTTCTGGCCCCCTGTGTAATCATTCAGATACAAAGATCACTCACCCCCGGTGTAATCATGCTGCAGCGACGCTGGACCCGATCTCGGCGCCTTTTTCAAACAGCTATCCCCAGCTGACAGGCGCTGTGTACGGAGCAAGGAAGAAATCTGCCGCCCGCCGTATCCCTTCCCCTCCCGGGACTCAGGTCGGCATCGCTGACACCGGGGGGGGGGGGGGGTGTCCTGCAGAGTGATGTCGGATGGCACCCCGCAGGGACCCCTCACAGTGACGTGCTGACGCTGGCCCTGCAGATGTAACTGGTGTGTGGTGGAGACGCAGAACACTAAACCCTGATTGGCTACACGCTACCAAGCCAGTCAGGGTTCAGTGCTCTGCCGCTAATAAGACAGAGAGCCACACTCCGGCCGGGTATGGTGACGTCACCGAACCGGAAGAAGAAGAGGATCCACGAGTCGCAAGCTGGAAGATCACGTGGCCGGACCGGAGATCTCCTTGGGGGGGGCAATAAAGGACAGGTAAGTATATTAGGAAAGGGTTAACCTTCGTTAACCCTTTCCATTACCAATTTATCAATTTTCCCTGGAATACCCCTTTAACAACCTGTGCGAAAAACGCATGTAGCTTCACGCTTTAAAAATACGCAATTGCGTATTTTAACAACTGATGCTTTGCTAACAACAAGCTTCAGGGTACAAACACACACACCGTATACACAGCGTATTTACTGCTGCGATACGTAGCAAATACGTAGCAGATACGCAGCAGATACACAGCAGATTAGATCTAAATAACTGAACACAGCATCAAATCTGCACCATCAAATCTGCTGCATATTTGCTGCGTATTTGCTGCGTATACGGTGTGTGTGTTTGTACCCTCACGCTTCAAAAATACGCAATTGCGTATTTTAACACAGAACAATCGTATAAAGCCAACCTGCGTTTTGCCTGCTTATTTTTAAGACTGATTCACGCAGCAAATACGTCAAGTGGGTTTGTACCCTAAGGGTACAAACACACACGGCTTATACGCTGCGTATTTACTGCTGCGATATGCAGCAGATACACAGCAGATTAGATCTAAATAACTGAACACAGTATCAAATCTGCTGCGTATCTGCTGCGTATCTGCTGTGTTTGTTTGTACCCTAAGGCTTTTCAGAGAATTGACATATATGTAAAAAAAAAGGTAACTGAAGACTTCATGCTCTGTTGAGAGTTTATTTCTGTTATTTGGTTACTCTTCAAGGACAGTCTGGCAATCTATTGCAAATACAACTTTAATTGTTGGTCCAACTTTTATGTTTTGTGTCCTGTCTGTTCTGGATCCTACTGTAAAAGTTATACTGACTGCTAATATTGCCTATATTTGCTACTGTTCATGAGCATTCATTGGGAAATATCAAATTGTAGAGATGAGCAAATAGTAAAATATTCGACTTTCGAGAATTCGAATCGAATAGGCACTGAGATTCAACTATTCGAACGAATATTGGATCCTATTATAGTCTATGTGAAATCAAAATTTGACCACTTGGAGGTCACCAAGTCCCCCATGAAACCTCCCTAAACGATGTGAAAGCCTCCGGAATGACATTGGGACATTAAGGGGAGCATGCCTGGGTGCACCCAACACCCCAAAATCGCAGTATAATGCCCCTCTCCGCAGTTGCAAAGGAAAAATATTTGCAAACCCTTTACGGCATTGTTCACACATTTCATTCGTATTTCTTGCGCAGCGTTACATACATGATTCCAATGTGCGTCTGTAGAGCGTCATGTTATTCGCGCATATCACGCATCATGCTGTATGATTGTTACTGGAACAGTATGTATGACATGCCTTTTTGTGGGCTACTGGAACAATATGTATCATGTGCCTTTTACTGGGATACTGGCACAATAGGTATCACTTGATTTTTACTGGGCTACTGGCACAATAGGTATCACTTGCCTTTTACTGGGCTACTGGCACAACAGGTATCACTTGACTTTTACTGGGCAACTGGCACAATAGGTATCACTTGCCTTTTACTGGGCAACTGGCACAATGGGTATCACATGCCTTTTATTGGGATACTGGCACAACAGGTATCACTTGACTTTTACTGGGCAACTGGCACAATAGGTATCACTTGCCTTTTACTGGGCAACTGGCACAATAGGTATCGCATGCCTTTTACTGGGATACTGGCACAATATGTATAACGTTTACGTGCCCTTAGTGGGCTAAACCAGGGACACTATAAGTCACTTGTACACACAGGGTACTGGAGTGAATACAGCCGCTGATGCTGCTGATGCTGTTATGTCATCTATTTCTTAGCACTGAGAAGTGCTTTTGATGCAGACTCCAGAGATGACTTTTTTCCTGGATATTAGCCCTGAAAAGGACTTTTGGGTTTAGTAGTAAGCCTGCCTAACCAAAACGCTATTAAAACCTATCTCTCCTTGCTCGAAGAACTCTCCCTGACTAGGTCGAAAGCGCATCTGCAATCAAGAGGCGGAAGTCAAGTCTTAAATATTCAAGGTCATGTAGTTCAGCCATCCAATGAGGGTGGACGCCGTTTTCACGCTTGGTGCGTACTCCCAGGGTCCCTCACGGCCTCCCTGCATGGTGATTGAATTAAAAAAAGCACCAAGTGTGATGGGAGGGCTTTTGAATGTTTGCCGCATATTCGACACACTACTCGATTGTATTTGAATCTTTCTTCGAATACCGCAATATTCGATTGAATACCTACTCGATCGAATCGTATTCGCTTATCTCTATCAAATTGGTACCTAAAAGTATTGTTTTTTATGTCAGGTATTACTTTACTATAGCCTTATTTTCTCTTTGTAATATCTGCTGAGTCTAAAATGTGTAATTTATTGCTTTCACTGGCATGAAACTACATCAGTAAATACATAATAGTCCAATAGAGGCAGTCAATGTTAGAGGTGGAATTATTAGGATCCAATTATTTGCTTATATAAAATGAGTAAATGGTAAAAATTAAAGGGTTCATTTCTCTCAATAGGAAAAAATATAAACACAAAAATTGACGACCATGTTTTTGCTGTACTCTGTTGGAATATGTCTGGACATCGACACCTAGGTTTGTCTGTCGAGTTTATTAGACGGAACATAATCTACTAATACCTTTTAAGTAGAGATGAGCAAGCCAAAATTCCTAAACTGCGATTAATACCAAACTTTGCAAAAACTTCAGTTCAACACTAGACCATGCTCTCTGAAAAATTCAAGACAAGTACATAAAGATAGCGGCCATAATCTCTTGCAGCTGGCCAATTACCCCCTTGGGATCTAAAAGAGTGAAAGCAAAAGAAAAAAGCCACAGGCACCTAGTGTGATACTGTAACATAGGCTATGGATCAATGGTCAGTCATGTGCTCACCTGGTAGCACCTTGGGCTAATAGATTATCACCCAAAACAGGGTGTGGATCCTGAATATGTGATTCTCCTGGAGGCTGGAATTTAGGAACTGCAGAAGCTGGAAACTACCTTGAGAACGGGATGCTCTAATGTATGGGGGTCAATGTACATGCCAAGAGAAAATAAAAAGAAAGGAAAAACCGAGGTATATGGTATATAAGGTATAAGGTATATCACCGAAGCAAACCAACTCTCCAGACTGATGAATGAAATGAAGGAGCTTTATTGCTGATTGCACAAAGTCAACGTGTTTCGGGAGACCATTCTCCCTTCCTCAGAACAAATGTGCATTATAGACTGATGACATTAGCATGGTTTGAAAACATAAAAAAGCCCGCCAAACACGCCCACACAGGGGTGGAGAGGGGGGGGGGGACAAAAAATAATAAATGAGAAAGTTCACAGTGAAAAAGCAAGACATAACAATTAAAAAATATTTTGAAACCGATACTAAAATATTCTGCTGGGCTGAGTGCATACATCAGTGCGGCTGACAGGAAAATCCACATACAGCCATTGTAGAGTTCAAATGGGGCAGGCCCGTGAAAGGGAGCTACTGTACCTATGTCCGAGTGAAGGGACGGCAGCAAGACTCCACTAGTGTTGCGGAGGATGTTAGTGAGGGGGATCCAGCTGATAAGCGGTGTACTGCAATACAATGGACCGGGGTGAGCGATCGCAATGCCTATTGATATCACAGTGTCAATAAGGGACAGAAAGAAGGTACCCAGATGGAGAACACATACAAATATTAAAATGAGTTAGTTTATACCTCAGTTTTTCCTTTCTTTTTATTTTCTCCACTTGAGATCTCACTCTTCAGTGTATATGCAGGAGCTCGACATCAGCCCAACATTCAACTTCTGACCAGGGAACAGAACAGGTAGCGGTGGAGAGAATCAGAGAGAGGCAGAGAAAGGTGTAATCTGTGTAGCTGTGTCACTACACGGTGTCCACAGCTCCCCTGGGTAATTTAATCCTTATAAACACCAGTCGGGAGACATCTTCACTACTTTATAAAAACCATGTCTGGCAGGATAAAAAACCATGATTATACGCCAGTCATTCAACTCTCCTGGTTCAATTTAACTGTTTGAATCATCTTTCAGGTGACATCTTCAGTTCTCTCTTAAAACCATGTCTGGCAGCATAAAAACTGTGATTATACAGATGGGGTTAGCAGCAGTCGCGGCAACATGGTGCAGGTACCTGTAAGATCCAGTCATATTTTGACCTGCAGTCCTGGATTGATAAACACAGAGTTCGAGTTTCACACTAAGGCCAAACACATTGCCATAAATCGGTGGCATTTGTCAACTGGCTGGTAAAGGCCCTACTAGGTCAAAGAAAATGCTGCTACAGCTCTCTGTTTCCACCATCAACTGGCTTTTCTAGGCCCTACTGGGTCCAAGAGAGTGTTGCTGGTGTCACCACCTTCAACTTTCTTTTCTAGGCCCTGTAGGGCAAGTAAGTTCTAAATAAATGTCACGCTTGTCTATCTTTGGCCCACTACTTTCTGATTAATGCAGTAATACTCTTTAAGGGTTTGTTTACACAGATATTAAGAAACACACTTTTTTGTGAGATTTTTTATGCATTTTTGTTAGCATGGTTTTGCAGCAAGAGTGCTTTTTAATGCCTGGAACAAGCACAAACCCTTCTAACAAGTGACATGTCACTAGCCATAGATCCCCTATAGTCCCACTATCATAGTTGTTTTAATGTGGTTCGTTTGAGGTCCGGTCTGGTCGAACCCAAACTTTGCTGCAAAGTTTGGCAAACCTGTCAAACCGAACTTTTGCAAAGTTTACTCAGCTGTCCTTTTGAGTCTTGCATAATTAGTATGAGCCAGATAATGTCTGATTTCTATCAAACAAAATGGATAAAGCGATGTCTATATCTTTCAAACATAGATCAAATATAGTCATGCTTAGACTTCATCTGGTTCATTTATGTGTTAATGTTACTTTTAAAAAACTTTGACATGTCAAAAAATTTTATTGGTCAGGGTCAGGTTGTTCAGACCCCCACCAATCACTAAACATGCAGGAAGGAGTGCTTATCTCCCTGGTTTACTACTCTGCTTTCTGTCTTGTGGCAAAAGTCAGGGTCTATAGTTAATCTATTAAGGCTACCTCCTGCACTCCTAAGAAGTGAAGTGCTCAGGCCGCACAGTGAATACACCATGGTAAAGGTTGGCGTTAGAGATGAGTGAACATGCTCGTCTGAGCTTGGTATTCGTTCGAGTATTAGGGTACTCGATAGTACTCGTTACTCAGACGAGCATCTCATGATACTCGAGACAATGGCATCTTCCTCTACCAGCATGTTTGGCGGCTTTTTTTCAGCCAATCATCATGCAGGAGAGTCTTTGGGGACTTGTAGTATCACGTGGGAACCCTACATGTTGATAGCAGCAATTGGCTGGCCAGATCAGAAGACCCTGGCATATAAGTATCTGGGCCGGCAGAACTCGCTTCAGACGCAGGCTGGATGAGCATAAGGAGAGAGCTGCTGTCTAGGGATGGTCCAAAACTGCCGAGGTTCAGGTTCGTATGAACCCGAATGCTCGGCATCAGATTCCCGCTGTCTGGCCGCTCCGTGGAGCGGGTGGATACAGCGGGAGGACCGCCTGGAAAACTGGGATACAGCCTATGGCTATGGCTGTTTCCCAGTTATCCAGGCGGTCCTCCCGCTGTATCCACCGTCTCCACGGAGCGGGCAGACAGCGGGAATCATTACTGAGAGTTCGGGTTCATACGAACCCGAACCGAACTTGGTTCGGACCATCCCTACTGCTGTCTGTCAGGGAGAGTATTAGGCAGGGAATTAGTGTGCGGTTAGGCAGGAATCCGACACGAAGAACTCAACAGTGCTTCTAAGGGCTTAACATTTTCAAAACATGTTTTTTTTTTTTTTTTTTGCTACTCTTGGCTGCTGGCTTGGACTTGTAGTGCAGCTGTCAGTAGTCAATTTGTTGTGTTGCTGACATTACCTTGGCTGGCCGGGATCTGTAGTTCAGCTATACCTATCCTCATTGTGCAGTGTCCTATGCAACGGGTACCTTAAAAAGAACCAGGAAGCCTAATGAAATTAATTTCCTTGTGGCCGCTTCGATCTAGCTTTAAATTGCCCATACTTGTCTAAATCAAACAAATCTTTTAAACATTTTGGTTAAATGTGCAATCCCAAAGTATCCTTCTTTCAAATATTCCATAGAAATAGCCTTGTGAAACCACATTGGAAACCTGCAACAAGTATTTAGTTTTTTATTTATTTATTGCGACAATAGGCATCACAGGGTGACTATTGTCACATCGAATGAGGCCTCTGCAGAGCTCATTATGGAAATGACAGTTGACCAAAAATGTAAACTTTGGGAGAAGTGAGTAGAGAGGTTAAACCTCCTGCCCATACTGCAAACTCAAATTGACTTTACCATTTGCATTGTTATCGCCCTTTCCTTTTAACGTTGGAAGTTTTAGCATTTCCATTACCAAGCAAGTTCTCTGCTCTGGCGTACAAACCATAGATGATAAATGAAGGGGTGTCTCTGTACATATGGTTTGTTCCAGGGTTTAAAAGCCTCATATGTTCCTCGCTGTTTAGCTCTGAAGAGGTTAAACTAATTAAATCTAGTGCACTTTATTATGACAGATTAGAGACCCTAAAGGAAGCACTTGAGCATCTGACACAGAAAAGTGGCCCACTGCATCAGACTCCCCCCTCCACCATTTATCAAAGAGATTTTTCATCACCCTGCACATCTGCAGCCTTCAGACTAAATTCTGGCAACTGCTCCTCTGATCACCAAGAGAAAAGACCTTGGACATATCCCAGGATAGAAAAAAAGCTGACCCCTATTGATTCCCATTTCTCACACAGAACGATTCCTTTTACTTTCTGTAATGACATTTTTATATATAAGAGAGATTACAAACATCAACCAGAAATTGTCCTTTGATATGGCCCCTGGAATGTAGTGCTAAAAGTTATCAAATGAAAAATTTGTAGAATCCAAACAGCCTAGATAAACAGATTGCTTCTATGGTGCTATCAAATCTAAAGGTAATGATTTTATCTCTAGAGCAGAATGATAGCGAGTACAGTGCAGGTCATTCCAGTCTGCATGGAATACACAGTTATTACATGAACATAGGGAAGCCCCATGATTTGGTAATTTTCTATAGTGCTAAAACTAATAATGGATCCGATATATTTTTGTACAATATGTCATTATTTCAAATTCCCAATACCCGAATCTGATAACGATAAGCCGATATAAAGATTAGCTGGTATTGCCAAAAGAATAGTTGTACATTTCACTACAGGGGCAATGTAATGTTATGTGTTTCTTAAAGTGTCACTGTCGTTATACTGTAACTTTCAAAATCTAAATGAACAGTAGATGTGATATAAAGCAAGTTTGTCACATACATTCATTATTTTTTTTGTAAAAAAAATTTCATGCTGTAAAACAAAGCTGAACTTACAAATAATCCTGGTACAGTCTCCTGAAGGCAGATTTTCTGACTTGTGCTCATTGAATAAAACAGACTAAACCCATTCCGGCCAGTACAGAGAGTCGCGGCTCAATGTGTCCATCAATAACATGACTGCCTTCTCTCTTTGAGCGTTTAGATGGCCTAGGATACACAGGACTTCCTGTTTTCTGACTCTTTGAGAAAAATTCAGAAAACAGGAAGTGCCGTGATTTCCATTTTAACCTCTTGAGGCTAGGTTCACACTACGTATATTTGAGGCTGTATTTGGTCCTCATGTCAGGTCCTCATAGCAACCAAAACCAGGAGTGGATTGAAAACACAGAAAGGCTCTGTCCACACAATGTTGAAATTGAGTGGATGGCCGCCATATAACAGTAAATAACTGCCATTATTTCAATACAACAGCCGTTGTTTTAAAATAACAGCACATATTTGCCATTAAATGACGTCCATCCACTCAATTACAACATTATGTGAACAGAGCGTTTCTGTGTTTTCAATCCACTCCTTGTTTTGGTTGCTATACAGCCTCAAACATACAGCCTCAAATATACGTAGTGTGAACATAGCCTAAAGACGTATGTCATAAGGGTACTACATCTGTCCGCAAGAGGAGTTCAGAGGGGGGGCCGCGTCCCCGCTCTGAACTGCCGCGAGCCCTATCTGCAGCACAGGAACCCGGCTATTAGCGGGAGCGGGCAATCACCGCTCCCGCTAATTAAGACAAACATGACAGCTGCATCTAATAGTCTTCTATGCGGCATTCACTGGGGTCTAGTGGCGGGACCCCCCCCCCCACGCGATGCGATCGCAGAGGGGGGATCCCTTCATCTTGCCTTGGCATATACACAATCAAGGTACCGATAGAAAGAACACATCATGGCGCAAAAAAATGACACCTCCATCAGTCCCATAGACCAAAAGTTAAAAGCATTATAAGCATGGTCATTAGGCAATTTTAAAGAACATTTATTTTCTGTAAAAGGTTTTATTTTTTTAAAAGCCATGAAATAATATAAAAGTTATGCAAGTAACATATCGTTTTAATACCAACTTGAGGAACATATATAAAATGTCAGTTTTACCATAAGACAAACGGTGTAAAAAGAAAAAGAATTGCTTTTTTTTTTCAATTCCACAGCGCATATAATTTTTTTCTGGTTCCACAGAATATTTTATGCAAAAATTAAGTCTGCCATTACAAAGTTCAATTAGTGACGCAAAAAATAAGGGCTCATGTGGGTCTGAAGGTGAAAAAATGCAAGTGCTATGGCCTTTTAAACACAAGGAGGAAAAAGGAAAACGCTAAAACAAAAATTGGCTCCGTCCTTAAAGGGGTTATCCAGCACTACAAAAACATGGCCACTTTCCCCCTACTGTTGTCTCCAGTTTGGATGGGGTTTTGAAAGTCAGTTCCATTGAAGTAAATGGAGCTTAATTGCAAACTGCACCTGAACTGGAGATAACGGTAGGGGGAAAAGTGGCCATGTTTTTGTAGCGCTGGATAACCCCTTTAAGAGGTTAATTAAAAAAATTAAAAAAAAAGAATTTATATTGCAAACTTGCTTTATATCATATCTACTGGTGATTTAAATTTTGAAAGTTATATTGACACTTAAATGGAATGGCCCTCCATGTAAATAGTAGCTGGACAAAGTTAACATTACTATTTATTTTTGCTAATAAAATAAATTTGTCTCATATGTCTCCATGTACACTGGAAAAAGCCTGCATGCTTCCCTTGCCTACTTACCTTTTGCTGACACAGTCAAGCCCCAATGCAGTCCTTAGGGCCATATTACACAGAGTGATATCAGTCTGTATAATAATAAGATTATCAGTTTGTGTAATAAATCCAATCGGCTGATCGTGTCTTTTGCTCCAGACCTAAAATCATTGTCCGCTGACCATGCATATGCTATGTGTAATTTCAATGCATGGCCGATGGCTGATGACTATGTAAAGAAAATAATAAAGTATTAACATACCTCTCCATGCTCCCTAGCGTCTTCCTGGCTTCTGCCCACTATCTGCAGCCGCCGGTTGAACTTCAGAGCCGGTTTCTGAAGTGACAAGCCACTCAGCCGAAGTGCCTTAGCTGAAGCCAGTAATTAGCTGGGCAATCTTACACTTCACGGACCGGCTGTGGACAGCTGGCAGAACCCAGGAAGACACTGGGGAGCGTGCAGAAGTACTGGGGAGCATGGACAGGTATTATTATTAGGGCTGCACAGACATCACTGATTGATATCCTAGCTGTGTAATGTCCTAGCTGTTTAATAGGCTGAGTAAACGAGGGTTGATCTAGCAGATAGGTTTACATTGCTGATCGGGCCATGTGATACACCCCTAACTGTCCTCCTTCATACTCACTTAGTCAATCACTGAGGTGAGCGGGCAGACAAAAGGTCATTAGAAGGATGAAGAAATGGATAGAAGTGGGGACCAGAAAACTTGATGGTGGCATTGGCAGGAGAATCAGTGAAGATCAGTAAGCAGGCTTTTTATTATCGTATAGGAAGGCGTGTAACAATATTTTTAAAATTAATTAAAAAATTCATTTAGTTAATTTTTTTATTTAATTTGTAAATAATCCAAACAAATATGACAGAGATATGTATTTGCTTCATTGAAAAATTCAGAGAGATTTTTTTTTTTTTTTCACTACCTTCCCTTCAATCACCACAATTGTATTTTTAACATCCAACCAAAGTATGACTGCCTAGCTTTTGGCTCCTGAATAAAGAGCCACAGTGATGACAGCTATATGCCCGGACCTTGCTAAAAAATACAAAATGCACAGATATATCTTACGTTATCTCTCCTCTTAGCTCGACAAAATAAAACAGTAAAAAACATAATTTTGTGATACTCTGTACGTATTACTCTGCAGAAAAAGGGCAGAAAAAGTGAATTAATGCATCTATAGGGTCATATAGGTCTACATAAGAGCTATATATATAATCAGTAGAACATTTCCAATAAAGGGTTCTTTGCAAAGCCGTTTCTTTTTTATTTTCTATGTACTTGTGCAGTAGTAAAAAAATGGTTGCATATATCCTTTAATATAGTCATCTAGATAGTGTTAAGATGTTCCTAGTTCTTTGTGCAAAGTACATGAGATGATCCTATTGAAACTTTGAAGATCTATTATAGAGCATTACCGGCACCCAGATTCAAGACTATTCCTCTGTTCTCTCCTCGTATACATTGTTCTTCATCCCTTAAATGACTGTGAAAAATGTATTGCTTCAGAGATATTAGGACATGATATGAGAAACGCACTGACCACTGACTTAAAAGGACCACATCTGCTTCCTAGAAATGAGAATCTATCAAATCCCCCTATTGCTGCTATCATCGCTGCTTGTCTGTACTTGACTCTAAAGCAATTTACTTCGACCTTGAAAGATGTCCTTTCTGCTAAATATCTTGTGCCAATTTCACATTAGTGTTTGCTGGACAATGTCTAGCCTTACTGGTTTCCAGGATGAAGCATGAACAAGCATGCCACTCTTTCCAGCCCCAACCCTGGAAATGAGTCTATGGGTACAAACCCACTTGACGTATTTGCTGCGTGAATCAGTCTTAAAAATAAGCAGGCAAAACGCAGGTTGGCTTTATACGATTGTTCTGCGTTAAAATACGCAATTGCGTATTTTTGAAGCATGAAGCTTGTTGTTAGCAAAGCATCAGTTGTTAACAAGCTGTGTGAAAAACGTATGTAGCTTCATGCTTCAAAAATACGCAATTGCGTATTTTAACACAGAACAATTGTATAAAGCCAACCTGCGTTTTGCCTGCTTATTTTTAAGACTGATTCACGCAGCAAATACGTCAAGTGGGTTTGTACCCTATAGGGCTTTTCATGTTCTTGTTTCCTTAATGTGCTATTACCATGAAATAAATGCAAGGCTGATATCATAAAGATGTACAAAGAGTCAAACCAACAAGCCCCTGTCCCCATTGGGGCTTACGGAAAGGAATGTAATGGATTGGGGGGGGGGGGGGGGTTAAATATCTGGTATTGGAGCCCTGGAGCTTAAAATATCCATCTGAGCAGAAGTCTGTATAGTGGACATGCTTAGAGAGGACAGATTTAACCCTTACTACTCATGCAACACCCCCTTGCAATATTCATGCTGCACCTTCTACCAATATTTATTTATTCATCCTTTATACAGTTTACACAAAATGGGTTTGTAGGTACAACTGACCAAGCTCACTAAAATATAGCTCTGCTGTGCTGTAAGGCCACAGAGGATGAGAAGATGGGAGGGGGGAGACAGAGGGCCAAGGGCAACATAGTGTGTATGACTACACAGTCACAGAGTGCAAGGGTAAGGAGCGAACGGACACAGAGGAATAAGGAGATGTAGCAGCAGTGTGTGTAAGTTCACAAAGAGTCCTGGAGTGCAGGGGAAAATGGAGACAGAGGGTCAAGGAAAGCATTTAGTTGCACAGCACAGTGAATCATCACTGCAGCGAATGAGCGAGCATATGCGCGTTAAGCGAGCTCTTCCTGCAGGAAAGAATGTGATGTCAGTGGATCACATGTCCTCCCTCTCTTCAGAGCTATCCCTGCCCATTAAAAAAAGAGGGAGGGCACATGTTCCCCAACACAGAAGATGAGGACCAGGAAGAAGGAGCAAGACTGAGAGGACTCAGTTTAGATGATTTTAAGCATCCAGATGAGGTGAGTCCACCTAGAATGCATCAAAATGGTACAGAAGCCATAGGAAGCTATAAAGCTATTGGTGGGATATGGGTCTGCAAAAATGATTTTTTGTGGAATACCCCTTTAAGTCTTCCACCTATATCTAGACCGACCCAGGAGAAGCACTTGACTGAGTACTTCTCTTTCCATTTCAACACAGGAAAGACTCCACAGTGACTCCTACAGTGAGACAGAGAAGTTACTGATATGGTAAGAAAAGAGTTCTGCCAAGCCCTTCTACTGACCCATTCTTGCGATTGATGAACACCCAGATCTTAAAATTTTAAACATGTTTCTGCCGTGGCCTGGGTTGCTGGAACAGATGTTGGGCTTGCTGGTGGGTTCTGGTGTTTTGGAGGCTACTTGTCACGATGGCCAGGAGTGGTACCCCCTTCCCCCCCCCCCCACCCCCCCCCGCACACACGGCAACCTGACCTCGGTTAGGACTAAGGTGAGGTGCAAGGTAAAGGTGCAAGTGCGGTGGCAGAGATAACTTTTAACAACTTTAAAATTTTACTAGATAGGTGAGTTGATAGACGAAACAGTAAGGTAAGAGGTGTCAGGGACCGGATAGGAGGGCCCTTGCCTATGTTCTATGACTCTGCTGGAATGTGGTGAAGTCTCTTTAGAGTGGTTGAAGAATTCCTCGTACTCATGTATGGATGAGTCTCAGTTATCTCACCTAACCGCCTTGTCCATTGGCCACCACATGCACGCATAGTTTTCCCCCCATTCAACACTGTAAACACGTCCCATCATCTGCAAGTGGGGAGAAAAGTATTGGGCTGTGTTGGCACATTTCCTGGAGGGGAACCACCTAGTGTACAAATAACTAAGTTATAATAAGAACTTCATTTTCAATCTAGCACAAATATATTCCGTAGCATGGTGCATTGTTATCACTCCGATCCTTGTCTATGTTAGGGCTCACAATTTAAATAACCCTATTTGTGTGTTTTTAGAGTGTGAGAAGAAATCCACGCAAATACAGGGTGAACATACTGACTTTTTGCAGATGTTAGTAGAATTTGAGCTTAGGGCCCCAGTGCTACATAGGAACAGTGCTAAAAACTGAACCAGCATGCTGCATTACTTTATGGGACAACACCATTAAGGGGTGAAGAAAATGTTTGAGATATATTTAAGATACATCCATGTCATATACACTTATTAATTTCCCTACTATACACCTAAATCATCTCTATTTTGCATATGTCTGTTGTAGTTCCAGTCTTGGACCATCAGCAGTGATGTAGTTCAGGAGCTAGTAGGTAGTGCAATACTGCAGCAGCACTTGTCATGGGGCCTGAGTAGTACACTAGCTCTCCTATTGTTTCAACACACACTCCTGTTGGCTGATGGTGGGTGACATCAAGGATGAGGAGTCATAGGAAAACTGAGCCACTTTAACTTTATTGGAAAATTCTTGTAAGGTTAAATATGGAGGAATAAAGTCAATGGTTTACAGTCCTTGTTCACAAGAGGAGTATAACTTGGGAGCAGGTCTGCTGGGTATTGAACCAGTACTTATTGTAAAGATCCAACCTTGCTGTGATGTTACACTTGTTAATGTTTCAATAGGTTTTTATTGACAGGATTTTTCAACTTTACATAACAGAAATAGTCATAGGTATATTGCAGGTTATAATGCAAACATTGCAATTATTAAAACCGAAAAGCAACGCACAGCTTAGAAGAATGCAGGTTGAACAAGCATGGTATAATGCTAAGAAAATTAACAGTATACAAGAACAGACAAGACATACACCACATGGGGCAGAGGAAACATGGTCCTACTTGTGTATTGTGTAGAAGCAGGATATGAGCTTGGCATGCTCCATATGGGAATGCTAACAGTTGTGATGCTGACTAGAATATATGTTTATAACGCTGCACAGGAACATGGATGAGAATAAAATGTAGACACAGACGACCACCGTACTAAAACAGAAAACCAAAGAACACACAGAGGCTGCTTAAACAGCCAACATATAAAGGAGGGAAAGCTAAAATGTGTAGCAGGTATAAGCTTGGTGGAACCAGCGTGTCAGATTTCTACATGAGCAGGCATGCCAAGGGGGAGTGGGGGGCACAGAGTTCGGCCTATATCAAGGGCCCTTACGATAGTCATAATCAAGGTATTCGGGAGCTCAAGCAGGTGTCCAAGAGTTCAACAGTTGCTGACCTTCCACCGGGTTGGAGATAAGGTGTTTGCCACTGTGATGGAGTATTAGTAAACGTGCTGGGGAAAGCCAACGATATGGGATCCCTTTGTCCCTGAGCGACCTGGTTAGGCTGGCAAATGACCTACGTAGTCGTAGAGTCTCAGGGGATAAGTCGGAAAATACTGTAATGTTCTGATGAGCATCTGAAGTATTTTTTCCTCTCCTCGTCGCTGTTAGGAATGCAGTCTTCACGTGTAGGAACTTCTCCAACCCCTGGTTAGACTGGAATTGAGACTTACTGCGGAATGCAGGACTTAACTAAAGACTTTAGAATGAAAAATTGATAACCCTCTTAGCGTAGGAACTTGGAATGGACAGCTGGTGCAGGAACTAGCTGGGGCCGTCTCTGAAACAAAGTCAGGAGAAGAAGACACCCCACCCCCTCAGATCTGCAGTAACTACCTTTACATACTACAGGGAGAGTTTCCCATTGGTGAAGGCATCATAAGGTAACTTTACCAGTGATAGGCTGAGAAGAATGACTGAGAAGAACTGAGCAAAGACCCTGATTGGCCTAGAAGGGGGAGCAAACCTGAGACAGTCCTTCTCCACAAGCACGTGGCGAGCAAATATGCACAGAAAATCATGTACACAGTTAACCCTTATCAGTCCTTTAGCATATGCTTGCTGTCAGTGAATGTAATACAAAGTTGAAGACACAGAAATGCAGTTTAAACATCATTCATTGCACACAATACCCTTAGACCCCCCAAAATGTTAGTACTGTTAGCACAAAAAGCAGGATTGTAGGACACCAGGAAGTTGTCTACAGTTTTACCTGTATAACTTGCTGGACCTGCCTGACCCCTTACTCTCCCTTACAGACAGGGCACCGATAGATCGAAGCCTTCCTGATGCCTCCTATTGCCATTGGCTGTAAGAAAAATAGTTAGTGGCAGCATTAGCCCTCTGTTCTTTATGCCAATATAAGCTATATTGAATTAGTGGGAGCAATCTATAAAGAATAACTTACTGACACAGATATAAGATTAAGGCTATACTCATGTAGGAAAGTATATAGTCATGTATAAAAGAAAAGTAGAAATATAGACCCCCATACGTTGACATACATTTTAGGCAGAACTGAATACAGCATAATACAAATGTAATATAGAGACCCGTGCAAGAAAAATCTGTTCAGTTGTATTCTAAATGCAGAGAGAAGAATTATTATTACCCAGTAGTCTTCCCTTCTGTTGTATTCAAAAGTATAGAGCCGGATTTTCACATTACTGCGGGAATAATCTACAAAAGATTAATGTTCATCTTTTCTGCACACTGCTACACACACAAAATACTGTAGTTTAGAACGAATAATTGCCTGCTTCCCTCTAGTGGTAATAAGCAGTACTACAGGCTACAGCAAGTAAGGTATTTTAGAGCAAAGTGAGTATTGGTAGTGAAAGATTCAATGAAATAGTGCAGTATAAATGTACACGTGGATATACTGATCCATTGTGTAAGAACCACACACCCCACATACACACACCTGCAAAGGATTGTATCCAAACATACATACATATTTCAGGTAAAAGCAAGCACTAAACCCAATTTAGTAAGAATCCAGTTTAAGGTATGCTGGAGGAAACCCTTTTTAAATAGAAGGGGAGTATATAAACTTAAAAGATAGATAGATAGATAGATAGATAGATAGATAGATAGATAGATAGATAGATGGATGATAGGGCAAAGCAGTGAGATTAAGGCTTTAAATGTATTTGCTTTGACCTATTGCACATACAATAATATATATCAGCATGCTTAGCTAGGATATACTTAGCTGAAACATAATCTTCCAGCTACAGCAGGTTTTGAAGTCATATGCCATCTTGTATTAAGCTTTATGTTTTATGGGATGGATTTTCTAGTTCCCAAGAAACAGGGCTTATTTTAGTCTATCATGAGATTATACAGAAAAAAAATCAGATCTAGGACAAGACAGATAGTCTTCAAAGTACCCCTTTAATGATTATTTTAATCCATAAAATGTTTTTAAAAAGTGCAACTAGACCTATTAAACCCTTAACTCCTTGAGGACCCATGACATACCTGTACTGTATGACATGGGGGTGCGGATCACAATCTGACAGATTCTCATTAAAAAATCTAATTGGTGGCCCAGTTGCAGAATCATCACCCGCCCCCTAAACGGACCCTAAGGGTATGTTCACACTCAAGCATAGGCTAAGAATTCTTTGGACAGAAAGAAAATCCACAATGGAACATTCTACGCGTAAATTCTGCTGTGTTAACAATTGTGTGGAAATCCCATTGAACAAAATGGGACATTGCTGTGTACATATTTTACAGGCGGAATTTCAACTGGACTACAAGTGTGGATTCAGCTTGAAATTCCTCACCTATTCCTTAGTGTGAACGTACCCTTATACTTCCCACCTTCTGCCTAATGGCCTTGTGCTTTTTTGCCAAACCCAACTCTCTGTGTCAGTAGCAGGCTACCCAATACAACTATAGGCCTACCCGAATTATGACAATACAAGGACCAGACAGTACTTGACTATTATTGGTCAATATTGTATTTGAGGAGAGTAGCTCCATTATTCTTCACTTACAGATTCACTTACCCTCACAGGTGTTGGTATCATATTCTTCAACCTCCGGGCCATAATTTTCTTAGCACTGCTTAACAACATCTCTGCATTAGGACCATCATTCCAGGGCAATTTTAATACACCATATACATACATGATAAACACACATACTGCACATGCATACACCATATACATACATCATATACACAGATACTGTACATGCATATACATATATCATATACTCTACATAAATCATTTACACATATATTGCACATGCATACACCATATACATACACCATATACGCATACTGTACATGCATATACCCCATACATACAATACATCATAAACACACATATTGTACATGCATACATCATATACATACATCATATACACACATACTGTACATACATACAGCAAATACATACATATTGTACATGCATACACATTTACATACATCATACTGTATACATACATACTGTACATGCATACACCATATAAATACATCATATACACCCATACTGTACATACATATACCATATATACATCCTATATTCCCATACTTTACCTGCATACACCATATACATACATCATAAGGAGTGTCCGGGTACGGGAGGTCCACTAAGTCCTATGTCACTCAGGTAAAGGTCAGGTGTCATACAAAGGGAATGAAACTACCTTTTTGCACCTTCACCACTTGGTGTCTCACTCTTCCCTAACTGTCAGAGCACAGTTGAAGGTGAAAAGTTAACTATGCTACTATATGCTTTCTGTTTTGACTAATCACAGATGCAGGTGCTTCACACAGTTCATAATTAACTACACTTCTTTCTCCTCTTTCCTACGCAGCCCCACCAATAGGTGTTAGAACCTGTCACCCCTATATAAGCCCAGTTAGTTCCTGGTAGAAGGTCTTCAGTAGTGGATGGTGGCTTGAAACAGACCCAAAGTGGGAGGGAGAGAGAGAGAGAAAGAGAGAGCGCAAGAGACTCCATCCGTCCTCTAGGGACCACCTTGTCTACACTAGGGATCCCTCTAAAGTTTTCTAAAGAAGGTACAGGACTGATCCTCAGTAAGACAAAATGTAGCAAGTATCTTACTGGTCTTGCACGGCTATCCTGGAAAGTGTTGGGAAGTCTGCTATGCCCAGTTATAAAGTCCTGGAGCTCATGTTACCCAACCTGACACTCTCTGACCTGGTTGGGAAGAAGGCAGACAGATATATATCTATAGGTAATTGTGAGTATTCTTTCTTCTTTACTACTATTCTCCACACTGATCCTGACAGATCAACTGTTCTGAGTATTTCACCTGTATTGCACTGAAGTTTGCCAGTAAAAGTCACCTTGGGTATTTTTGTCGCTGCATTTGCAGCCACATCTTGTGTTAACCTTCAAGTTCCAGTGCCCAGGGGTGGGTAACACCTCTTCTGGCCACTTTGACAAGTGTATCTGTACAAACGCCATGGCACATATACACACATACATGCATACACACATTGCATAAATAAACACACTTTATACACATACACACTTGCACATTGCATATATATACATTCACAGTTTCCATACACAGACACAGGTATACTGTAGATTTCTGCCATGATTTACGCCTGCTAGTAGGCATAACTTATGGTAAATTAGGCATAGGAAAAGGCCATACCTCCTCCCTGCCTGGTCACTTCCCCTTCCTGCCCATTATGTGAGCAGGGGTTACAGCTGACATACGCCATGGAAAAGGTGGTGCCTTCTCCCTGTTGTACTCCAAGAGTGCAAGTTTCATAAATGTCCCCATAATCCCCATATGCTGTAATGCAAATAATAAACATAGGGGGGAAAAGTACACATATTTAGTATTACTGCGTGCACGACATTGGCAATAAAATTACCACAGGATTAAGCCTTGCCATTGTAAGCTTATAATATATGTGGGAAGTCAGTACATAAACGAAAGTGAAGGTGGTGGTGAAAATCCAGTTGAGAGAATCTATAGTTAGTTGGAAAAGTTAAGATTTTAGAAAGCATTGAAAGGTTTGGAGGGAGGGTACAAGTATATCTTCTGGAATGATGGAAGGAACTGCATGAGAGATAAGATTATCACTGATATAACAATTTTGATGGATAGATAGATAGATAGATAGATAGATAGATAGATAGATAGATAGATACGGATAAACCAGAAGAACTTGATTCTTTGTGAAGAAATTAGTGTGAATTTATTCCATAAACAGAGTTTCAAATGCCTTTCGCGGTCTTTCTCAAGATAGGTAGATAGATAGATAGATAGATAGATAGATAGATAGATAATAGATAGATAGACAGATAGATAGGAGATAGATAGATCTTTAAGTGTATCTGCTTTGACTTATTTCTCATACAGTAATCTGTATCTGTATACATGCAGCTACATACATGAAAATATAATCTCCCAGCTACAGCAGGTTTTGAAGTCATATGCCATCTCGTATTAAGCTTTATGTTTTACAGGATGGATTTTCAATTTCCCAACAAACAGGACTTATTTCAGCCATCGTCAGATTATACTGAAAAATCGGATCTAACATTTGCAGTGCATTTTCAGTGATTATGTCAATGCTGTGCAGCTGTGCACCGGGCCGCACTAACCAATTGATGTTTAAATAGTGCAGCTTATGTTTGCTGTAAAGTAAATATTTGCTCTTGACTTTTGAGTAAGTTCTGGTTGGAGATGTGCTGTTTGAAGAAGGGATTAAGCATCTGTTTCGGTCATGTTTGATATCATGAATAAACAGAGCAGTGTGACCTGAGAGTCCGGTGTGAAAGTTGTTAATGTAGGCAGACAAGGAGTGCAGGTTATCTGGAGACTCTTATACAAACTGATGGAATGATGAGAGTGTTAATCCAATAGTGGCAGATTAGGTTTATAAAGTCTCTCTTTTATACTGGGTTACTTTGGCAATAAGCAAATTAAAGGAAAACAGTACTAAGCCAGTTATACCAGGGGTCAATCAGATATGTCAGCTCCGCCTCTGCTTTGGTACAATGCAATACTCACCAATATTCTGATGAGCAGAAATGCTCAATTACCCAGGCCCTAAGCACAAGGTATAAGAGGAGTTGCACTATTTGTGGCCATTAGTTAAACCGTGTTCACACATTGTAAAACACTGGCCGTTCTGTGACCTGGCTGGGTCACAGACTGGCCAGTGTTACTGAAGCTCATCCCGCCCGGTACTGCAGTACCAGACATATGATCTTCATTTCTGCTGAACTCGGACGCGGGCGCATCTATGTGTATCCGCATCCGAATCCACGATGCACACAATGGAGCGTGCTGCCAGAGCTGTACGCTCCATTGTGTGAACTGACATGTTCTCTGCAGACGCTATTCAAGGAATAACATGTCATTTGTTTGTGTGGCCAAATGGAATCCTGGCCAGAGCGTATACTATAGGGGAGATTTATCAAATATACACTCTGGTCGGGATTCCATTCATTCACATACAATGTATGTTTTGTATAAATCACGTCCGTTGTTGCAAATTGTAACAACAGCTGTGATTTATACAAAACATATTTTGTGGTAACATAGTCTTATATTGTTTATAACATTCTTCACTGATTATCCCTTCTGTGGGCTACAATTCTAATTTTCACTTGTCCCTAAACTACAGTTTATAATGCTTTCAACATGCATTGGGGACAAATTGAAGGCGCATGGAGGCTATATCTTGTGCATCCCTTTACTGTAGTTTTAGTGCTAAAGGGTTAGTACATGATTATTGAAGGAGTGGATTTTAGCTGTTATACCAGACCCAACTTAAAGACAGGTAAGGATTTGTGAATAGAATAATATGCATATCAATAGGTCATCTTTTCTGGATGGATGGGTGGCATTCTTAATGGAAGGAAAGGAGAACTTTTAATGTTGGTAAAGCCCTGAAGAAAATGCAATTTTTTCTACATTGCATTTACGGAGCATCACTTTTTTTCCATTTAACTCTGTGGGGTTCTTTTGCCTGAAAGGGTTAATAATTAGTAATCTGGCTATTTATTTATTAAGTTTACTTCAGTAAAAGGGTTCTGGTTAGAGTTGAGCGTCTTTATGACTAGTTTTCCTTTTGGTCCCACTGTATTATTGTTACGCTCTTTTCAAATCTGGCTATTTTGCAGCATTTGATTAGCGGTGGCCCTAATGAGTCCAGGAAAACATGGACACAGTACGGCTGTATATACAGTATGTTTTCCAAAATTTAGCATCTATAGGCTATGTTCACAGTACGTATATTTGAGGATGTATGTTTGAGGCTGTATAGCAACCAAAACAAGGAGTGGATTGAAAACACAGAAAGGCTCTGTTCACATAATGTTGTAATTGAGTGGATGGCAAATATTTGCTGTTATTTTAAAACAACGGCTGTTGTATTGAAATAATGGAAGTTATTTACCGTTATATGGCGGCCATCCACTCAATTTCAACATTGTGTGGACAGAGCCTTTCTGTGTTTTCAATCCACTCCTGGTTTTGGTTGCTATGAGGACCTGACATGAGGACCAAATACAGCCTCAAATATACATAGTGTGAACCCACTTAGCCTGTACTGACAAGGGTAATAACCCAAAAACAGTGTTTTTTGCATGGGTATTCTTTCCCTCGCTAACTTTTTAGCTCGGCAAATATCCCTTGTTAATATTCTAAGACTCCTAGTTGGAGCGAAACACTAAACTGAAGGGAAAGATGGTTAGAGAACTATTTTTCATATCATTTCTTTCCAAAATTTCCAGCAGAGCAGGACTGGCCTTTAAGTCTCCAACCAGCTTTACGACACTCTCCTCAAGTAGAATTAGTATCCCTTTGGCCCCACTACAATAGCTAGTCAGCACCTTGCTCTGTACTGAGGATGGACAGTAACCCGTAAACAGCTATCTGCACAAGGGTATGCTTTCCTTTTGCAGAGAATTTTGGCAAACCTTTATAGTTCACTCATATGTGTTTCAGCACTGGACAGCTCCATAAGGACAAGCTACTTTTACAATTTCTTATCACAATTCTTGATTGATAAACTACATGAATATCAATTATGCGATGTGGATATTCTCATTCTAGTTACAAGGGTAGTGCTGCTTATTTCTGAATGTAGAATGTTTAAAGCATGCCACCACTGGACTTTGGAGAAGTGGTCACTCAGCAAGTTTCATAAAGGCCTTGTTGGGTTAAAATAGTATGGTTATATCTATGGATTTAGAATGGGATATCCTCCTGTTGGTGTAGTGTGTAGGGGCCTCAATACTTTTGTCTGTATAGTGATGTGTATGTCTTATAGCAGTAGACACTGTGTACTGTACCTTTTTACTGACTCTAATAACATACCTGGCTTACAACTCCCAGGATGATTTGCTCTGCTCCAGTTTCCCTTACTAATTTCCCGAATGACCTAACCTGGTCTGGATAAAGTTAATACTATTAAAGTTTTTAACAATTTCATTAATTAGGCCAGCCTAGATCAAAAAGAGATTGGAGCGTGGAGTAATAGATCCGGGTCAAATGGATGAATTTATGTCATGACATACCACTATATAGTTCTAATGCCCTATGGCATTAGATGTAAAATGGAAGCAAATAGATTGAATTTACAGGGAAATCACAAACATACTCCCTTAATATGGCATCTTTTTTTTCCAAAAAGAGTGATAATCCATCACTTCTTTCCAGAATAAAACAAATATAATGCATTGTTACAAGCTTAAGGGCAGATAAAACAGTTAAATTAGTATTCCAGCACTGTAGAATAAATCCTGGCATCCTGGAAAAATAGAAAAAAAATCAAAACGATAATTACCACCAGTCCAATTGTTCATATCCTTTCTTTCCAAAATTTTGGAGCAGGAATGGCCATTAAGTCTTCAAACATCTTTACGACACTCTCCTCAAGTAGAATTAGTATCCCCTTGGCCCACTTGGCCAGTCAGCACCTTGCTCTTCACTGATGAGGGACAACAACTATAAAACAGCTGTCTGCAGAAGGGGATGCTTTCCTTTCACAGGGAATTTTGGAATGCCTTTTTGACACTGTTATCACTAGTATTACTTTTGTTCCCACTGTATTATGATTGCGCTCCAGAAATCCATCCAGGTCCCTTTTGAACTGTCGTAGTCAGTTTACCTTGACAATGTCATCTGGCAAAAAGTTTCATAGCTTCACTGCTCTAACAGTAAAGAATCCCTCTCTGTGTTGGTGAAAAAGCCTTTTCTTCCTCTAGTCATAGAGGATGACCCTTTATTATTGATGAGACTCTTCAAACCAGAGAGGTCATTCTTCTATATTTAGATAAAAGCTCCATATATAGTGCACATCTGGCTCCAGAACTTTACATTGAATCTATATTGATTTATTATCTTAATGTAGAGAGGATTCTGCCTTTTGGCATCTGAGATAGATGGATGTCTGTTGTATTATTACAAGCCGATTGTATGTATGATGGCTGGGAGATTGCTGCATTTATACATCAGTATTCAATCCCTTAATTTCTGGGATGACATTCTGTCAGCAGCTAAGCACAGGTAAATGAGTTATGACATCTCTGTTCATCCAGTAGACATGGACCCATCAGGTTATATGCTTATTGCTTGTATTTCTTGCATATAGATGATGTGGGAAATGGCAGATCTGATTTAACTCAAGCCAAAATTAACATAAACCACCCTTCATACAAGTCAGAGAAGCTCTAGGGAGACTATTCATAACTTACCTAGTTACATGGTAAGATATTTGATGTCTGACCATAAAGTGCTATTGCCCTACACAGAACAATATTTGTGCTGCAGAGAACATTAAAGGGAACCATTCACCCCGTGGCCCCCGTTAGAAACAGACAAACAGTTACATAAAGGTCAATATACTTACCATATCGCTCCCGGTCCCGTCCCGGATCTCGTTGTTGACACGGAGAAATCGCCGATTCTTCTTCTCGCGCCCATTATGGTAATGAGCGCCGCCGGCCCGAAGTCCAGCCTTCTCCCCGCCTCCGACACTTGATTGACGCCGGGTCTTCTTCCTCCTCGTCTTCTTTCTTCTCGCCGGATCCCGCGCAGGCGCCGTGACGGTCGTTTTCGGCGCATGCGCAGTTCACAATTGAAGCCGCTCCACAGCTTCAATGTTTACTGCGCGTGCGCCGATTGTCAGAGCTGAAGTGACGTGTTGGACTTCGCGCATGCGCGGTACACAGGAACGTCACAAGCACGTATCCTGTTTACCGCGCAGGCGCAGAAGAGATGACGAGACCTTCGCAACGGCGCCTGCGCGGGAATTCGTGAGGAGACTGAAGACTGAAGACGTCAATCAAGTTCCAGGAGGCGTGGATGGGCGGCGACGAGAAGAGGACCTCATGAATAAGTTGGACTCGTCCGTCGTTTCTTATGGACGTTGGACTCATCTCAGCTCATTACCATAATGGGCGGGAGAAGAAGAATCGGTGATTTCTCCGTGTCAACAACGAGATCCGGGACGGGACCGGGAGCGATATGGTAAGTATATTGACCTTTATGTAACTGTTTGTCTGTTTCTAACGGGGGCCACGGGGTGAATGGTTCCCTTTAAAGGGACTGGCAACGTTGCCGTTTGTAGAAAAATATAAATTGTTAATAATTTGATAATTACATTTGTATCTCTGTAATGTCTGATTATTGTCTATGTATGTACACCTAGATTTGTAAAGAGCAGTGGAATCCGTTGGCGCTACATAAATAAATCTAAAATAAATAAATAAATGTAATAATAATAATAATAATAATAATAATAATAATAATAATAATTATTATTATTATTATTATTATTATTATTATTATTATTTTTAAAATTACTCATGTAATGCTGTTAGTTCAACACCTCACGCTGCGTAATGAAGCTGTACTCTTCTTGCCCAACAAACTTCTTGTAAAAGAACCAAAACTTTTTTTTTTTTTTTTTGGCAAAAATTTTTACAAGTAGAAAAGTTTAAGGTAATATGACATTCCCGGTAAAATTTCAGTTTTGTTATTTTATATTGTGAAAGGAAAAATGCTGGGGCTCCATGCTGACATAGAGCTGCCTGTGTGTGGCAAGAAAACTGTGGGACAACCATAACTGTGATGCAACTTCAGTAATTCCCTATGGAAAAGGCAGCTTACAATTATTTTTTTTCTTGTAGGGAAACATTGAGATCATGGTGCGATCAATCTTGTGATGTTATACTGACCTGCAGGTGACACTTTGTTGCTATGGAGTCCTGCTTCAATGTACTAAGATGCTTTATGTATTATCTGTTTTTGGAACTTACTACAGTGTATAGAAGCCCCGGGATCATGGAAAGGAACACATTGTTCCAAATTACAGCATGACTGCAGGCTCGCCACTGCCTATAAAAGTTGTACAAAGCGTCGCTCATCATGGGCAATTTTAGCAGTATGATTTTATAACCTAAGTGGTAAAACTTTCTTTAATCAGAAATGTCTAGCAAGTGTATCCTAAAAAATTTTTTATAGTAAAAATGTGCTGCAGCAAAACCTATGTGCAGTCTATCGGAACAAACCCTTATGCTTCAGTTAGTGAATGTGCAGGTTCCATCTAAACCCTGTCCAATAACAAGTGTATAAAAAGTGGTGGACAAGGGACTCGCTGTTCCTTCCTAATAGACAGATCCTACCCATTTAGATACTTTTGCTGCATCCTGGTTATAGGTTTTAGTCTTGTTAAAACCCTTTACCATTTATTAAAACGGTACTCTGGCGAGGAAAATAAAAGTTTTTCGTTCAACTGCTGAGAAAAGTTATACAGATTTGTAAATTACTTTTATTTAAAAATCTCAAGTCTTCCAGTACTCATCAGCTGCTGTATGCCCTGCAGTAAGGGTTGTATTCTTTTGAGTCTGACACCCTGCTTTCTATGAGGATTTTCTATGGGGATTTGTTATTGCTCTGGACAGTCCCTGACATGGGAAAGCACTGTGTCAGACTGGAAAGAATATGCCACTTCCTGCACGCTACACCTACAGCAGCTGTAAAATTAATAAATTAAAAAATATATGTATTTTTTGGCTTTCTGGCTTCAAGTCATTTGCAAACATTTCTTCTCCCCTCCGGATTATCCCTTGAAAGTGTTACTGTCATTTGTACTAACTTTTGATGTGTCATCAGATTTTAAAAATTACAGACATCAAAATTACTGATAGCACCAGGTCTCATTTCTAAGGCCCACTATTATACTGAGATACAGGGGGAGCATGCGGCAATACATGTATCTCCCTGGGTGTCAATTAAATCTGACTCATTTGCTTCATTACAGCCTATGAAGGAAAAGAGTTGGATGTTTGGCCATCTGAGGAGTAGAGCTCACTGACATATATTCCCCCAGACTGTCTCTTGGGCTTAGGGTTACGGAGAGAGACCAAGTGCAATCAATAACTTTAGAACAAATCATTAGCATTTGAATCCTTAGCCTGAAGAAGGTGAATGCAGCTCGAGGACTGCCTGGAAAACATGGATACTGCCAGAGGCGTAAACTTTATGAAGCCTGAGGACCTCCATTTTTTTCCAGGCAGTCCTCAGTCTTTATCCACCTTCCTTATGCAGCAGGATTCTAATTTCAGCAAGTTTGTTCATCTCTAGTAACTTTTAACGATGCTAATGGCCTGCAAAAGTTTCTGCAGATGACAGTAACACTTTAAAAAAACACATTCAGAATAATATCTTCCTTTTAAATTATTTTTTTTCTCTCCTAATACAAGTCTCTTAATGTCTTTTTTTGTGCAATATATTCCTTGTTTCTTTTGAAATAAATTGTGGAAATTCATGCCAGTGCTAGGAGAGTGATAGATATATAAATGCACCATGTGAAGAATGATCCCTTCATAGTTCCCTGTTAATCTGTTTGCAATAACTTCAACATAAACCAAGGCATGACAAGGAGAAGTAATTGATGATGCTCTACACTGCTGAGTCATCAGCTTTCCGGGGTAGGCGCATCACCAACACACCTCACTGTCTTCTTCTTGGCATCCATCAAGATAGGTGTATTACTAAAGTTTTAGCAGGATGTACTTTGGCTTACTGTCATTTTTTTTCAATGACTTTCATGTCATTTATAAATAGTCCAGCATGCTGCTTCCTTCCCATCAATTGACAGACACGTATAGAATATTTTATCCATCAGCCTTGTAAGTAGAAACTTCCTGAAAGATTGGCTATGTATTCCCAATTTCAGCAAGGTGTTACATTTCCCAAAGACTTTTATAAATTGCACCCCTGAATGGTCTTACCTAGTCTATTCTACCAAAAAGACCCATGGCTCAAAAATGGATCAAAGGAAACATATGTGCTACATCATGTAGCCTTAGGCTATGTTCACACTGCGTATGAATCCGTCCGTAGTTCGAACCGTGAATATACGCACGTAGTTTTGAAGTTGATGCGTTCGCTTAAAAGTATACGATATACGCCCGCACAGTGCACACTACGTATGAGCTTACGGCCGGATCGTATACGGCGCCATGAAAAATGAACAAGACCATTGTTTGAGGACGGAAATGTTGAAACTCACGGCCGTGGATTTCCATGCGGTCCCGTACGAAGTACTTATTTCAGCCAAATTGAGCTTGATTTTTCGATCCAAAAGGTTCTGTGTGGTTTACGGGGCTGGGCGAAGATTTCCAAGTAAATGACCTGCCTCAGATCGCTTCGAAACAAGCTAGGGAAGCATAACTGTACTACGGGCGTATGTTCGCGGTTCGTACGCATCTGGCCGCATGTCGATTTTTCCCACGCCCGTAGTTTCAGCCGCACATGTACGGCGGCGTACGAACTACGGACGGAATCATAGGCAGTGTGAACATAGCCCTACATGTAATAATTTTGCATTCCAGAAAAGTATCCAAGTCCTTTTTGAACTCTTTTATTGAGTTAAAGGGGTTATCCAGGTAACAAAAACAATATTCTAAATGACCCCCACCCCCACCCCCGTTCCCAATACCGCCCTATGTCTAATATATATGTATAACCTATCTTGCACCCTTTCTCTGTTTTTTCTCATATTTACCAATTCTGGATGTCTAAAATCATCTTATCTGCGTCCACTCTGACAACACTCTGCTCCCTCTTTCCCCCTCCATTTGTAGACACAGGACATGTGATCTCATCTCTGGGGGCTGGGTTTGCTTGTCTATTGACTTGGTAACCCGACTCCCGGGAGACATTATCTGCATCATCTCCATGCACCTCATCACTTCTAGTGATAGTGCTGCTTCCATAGACTTACATTTGTTCCCTGAGCCTAAGTTTCTGTAATATGAACATTTATAGTTATAGTTTATAGGGCTGGCATATGGACCCTATAAACTATATATGGTCTTTGTGTTACAGTTCTGTATATTGTAAGTGTTCTTAGAGTCTGGATGGAACTAGAATGTTTTGCAAGTAGTGATTTAAACCTACACTACACCTCCGGTAAAGAGAGGCCCAATATGCAACCCACAGCTACACTATGCGCGCAGCAGCTCTGCTACATCAGCTAGTAAGGAATACATATTGGGATGATGTGATGCAAAATCAGTGAAAAAAACAGTCCTGTGTTTACTGTGCAATAGTAATGACAGCAGTGGGCAGGAAAGAAAGATAAGTGGGCAAGTATGCAAACGGACCAATCAGGGAGATGCATGCTGGGAAATGTAGTTTCCTGGCTGACGCCATCTTGCATATAGATTGGCTTTTAGAAAAACTTTTAACTCAGGAATGGCAGCAGCTAGAAAGACAGAAGACGGCTCAAAATACTGATGGGGACATGGTGAGTCAGACCAGCTAGCATTTCATTATTTAGCTCATAGATGGATAACCCATTTCACAATGACCACTTCCTCTGGCAAGAGTTCCAGAGTCTCACTGCTATAACAGTAAAGAATTCTCTACTGTGCTAGTGTTGATGATGTCTGTAAAGTGTAAGCACAATACGCTGTGTCAGTATAGGTATCATCTCCCAGTTGGCCATCAGTGTTGTTCATCCTAGTAGATAGGGACAGTGGACAGCCTAGGATCACACTCCTCATCTCCTTAATCATTACAGTCACAATCTACAATACATCCCCCTGATGCAAATAACATTTTTATGGAATGAATTAATTAATGAATGTGTCCCTAAATATGTTTGACATGGCCTAGAAACACAACAAATGATTCAATCAGTTGGGGCTGGGGGGTTTCAGGTATTACAGAAAGACAAGAGAAGCACTTGGATGCCTGTTTCCCTCCCTGGCTCACTGTAATTTCCATCTCATTGCAATAGAGAGGCTCCATAGACTTACAAATCTCTTGCAGTGAGATAGAAAATGTAGTGAACCAGGGAGTGAAACATTTAGCCAAGTGCTTCACCCAGCTTTCCCTAACAATTGTGAGGGTCTGAAAGCATATCTCAAGGGCATGTCAAATGTTCTTTAAAGTGACAGGGACATTTAACTGATGAAAAAAATATTCAAACTGGTAACATAATGCGGAGGAATTTCAGATACTAAAGCATCTTCGAGATATGTATTCTTAAACTTCAAGGCCATTACTGTTTCTTAGAAAACAAACAATCCAGCACTGGCAGTAAAACTATAACAAGGAAGTAACAGACTTACAATTTAGACTAAAACAGAGAAGATATACCCATTTACATTGTAGCAGAGCACAATAAATTGTAGCAAATATTAAAAAAAAAAAAAAAGGAAAACAAAACAAACATTCTATCCACCTTATACAATCCAAGTTAAATCCATTATACATAAACATTTACACATCAAAAAACTAGCACAGACTTTATCAGAAGGCCGTCATGTTGTCCCCTAAAAGGGCAAGGACATTGGGAGACATAATCTCACCAAGTACAATTCAAACTGAAAATAAAAATGTCACATGGTTACAGTATAATGAATTTCATCGCTGCGGCCGACATCCATTTAGACCGTGCAATTTTACTCAACCTTGTAAAATCACACAATAAAGATCATCAAATAAAACAACACATTGACTGCGATTCAAACAACGTAGTTTATGTATGTAATTTGTAACGGATGGTCGCATCCCATATGGGGGGTTGGGCAGTTCTAATTTGAAACAGTTTCTTAAAGACTGAACCCTATTGGATGAATTGTAACATTAAAAGAGAAGTCCAGCAATTTTTTTTTTTAAAGCTTGTATTGCCTCCCAAAAGTTATACAATTCCCCAATATACTGTACACTTATTACAGAAAATGCACATAAAGTGCCTTTTTCCCTGCACTTACTACTGCACCAAGGCTTCCCTTCCTGGATAAAATGGTGATGTCACTTCCTGGATAAAATGGTGATGTCACGACCCGACTCCCAGAGCTGTGCAGGCTGTGGCTGCTGGAGAGGATGATGGCAGAGGGATGCTCAGTGACCCTCCAGTGCCCTGTGTCCCTCAGTGTTCCCCTGCCATCATCCTCTCCGGCATCCTCTCTGGCAAGTGCTGGGGCCCACAGCGCCTCTAGGGACCCAGAGTGGGAGAGAGAACTTGGTGTTCTAATGTTCAGCCCACTCACTTTAGTGCAGGGTGGGTGGGCTAAACATTATAGGAGAACAGCCCGACAGAGGAAGAGGGAGAAGACTGAGCTGTAAGTGCTGTATGTCATTGTCAGTCATTCAGTGTCAGCTAGTCAGTGTGATACAAGAAAAAGTTTGCCAGCTTACCGCCTCCTCCTGAGCCTCGCTGCACGGACTCTCACTCCGACAGGTGCATACGTCAATGGTAGAAGAAAAGATGAGTCCAGCTCCCGGCCAGGTAGATGAATGAAAGAGCTTTATTTTTCACCTAAGCACCGTTTCACCTAAGCACCGTGCACACACTGCGGCAAACCCCCCAACAAAACCAGCAACGAGTTTCAGCTGCTGAACGCAGCCTTAATCATGGCTGTGATTAAGGCCATGATTAAGGCTGCGGTCAGCAGCTGAAATGCATTGGAGGTTCTGTTGGGGGGATTGCCGCAGTGTGTGCACGGTGCTTAGGTGAAAAATAAAGCTCTTTCATTCATCTACCTGGCCGGGAGCTGGACTCATCTTTTCTTCAGCTAGTCAGTGCCTTTGTCAGTCTATCATTGTCATTTAGTCATTCAGTGTTGGTGTCAGTCAGTTAGTGTTAGTCAGTGTATGTGCCAGTCAGTCATTGTCAGTGTTAGTCAGTGTCCGTGTCAGTCACTTAGTCAGTGTCAGTCAGTGTCAGTCAATCAGTCATTCAGTGTGTGTGTGAGTAATGTGTGTTTGTGGATGGGAGTAGTGTCTCAAGTGATTGTGCATAGTGTGTAGATGATGGGTGCATTGTGGGGGGCCTGCTGAGGCTGTGTCACACGAGGGCCCACAAAAATCTGTAGCCGACCCTGCTTACTCTCCAGAAGGATAGTCAAGAATGGGAAAGCACACAGACATCATGGTGAAATCCTGGGGTTTTGGGATCATAAAATTTTACCACGACAGTTGCACTACGAGTTATTTAAAATTAGAGTAATGGGACATTAATTACATAAATGGCAACCCACAGAGACAAAAAATCAGGGGCCTAACTACATTTATTACAGTTACAGGGAGGACTCTGTAAAAATTTTAAAATCTATGGTATTGAGGAAGCGTATCCAAAAATACAAGGTGGAGATTTATCCTGACACTTACATGACAGGGAAGCATTCTGGCAGGATGCACTTAGCAACCTTCACATCATGCATCAACCTTCACATCATGTGCATGTTAATTGTAATCAGTTACACAGCTGACCTCTGTGCATTTAAACAATAGTGTGCGCTCAAAAAGCATCACCAGAGACTAGTGGTTTGTTGCATCGTGGTGTGAAAACATCAATAAGCAAAAAAGTCAGCGGAGCCTAAGTAACAAGTATTAAAACATAGAGCTAGCCAGATATCCCTCCAGGTAGCAGACCTAGCAAAGGGATGGCTTCTGTACGGAGACCACCAAAACCATTATATTTAATGGCCCCTCCAGTCAAGATCCAACTCAGTTACAAGTCTAAGGGGCCTATTCCATAAAGTGATAATTGGCCGAATCGGCCCGATTCGGCTGATTATCGCTCGGTAGAATAGACAAAACGATCAGCCAATGATCATGTCATCGGCTGATCGTTTATTTAAGCCCAAACCTAAAATCATCAGTCACCCACCGCGCATCTACGTGGAAGAGCAATGCGCAGCAGGTGAACGACGATTCAAGCAGCATACATTACCTAGCAGGGCTTCTCATCCGTTCTGTCTTCATCCCAATCCCACGCGCAGCAGCAGCTTCGGTGCCGCCTGACTGAGCTGTCAGACCGCTCATCCAATCACAGGCCAGGACCACCATGGCCAGTGACTGGCTGAGCGGTCTGACAGCTCAGTCAGGCCGCTCCAGAGTTGATGCTGCGAGCGGGATTTGGATGAAAGCGGAGCGGAGGAAAAGCTCTGCTAAGTAATATATGCTGCAAGGGCTGCAAGGACATCGGTAACAATCACTGAACGATCATCGGGCCGTGGAATAGGCCCAGAAAATGATCGCCGATCTAGCAGATCGGCGCTCGTTTACATTATTGATCGGCGCATGGAATAAGGCCCTAAGGATATGACAAGGGAAATACCAAAGCCAGGTATCCATCCACAGACAGCTGTTTTGGGGTATTTTCCCTCATCAATGTCAAGTAAAATTATGGCTGAGAGTAATGCCTAGTAAACCAATACAGCAAACAGATTACTGATCTCATGGAGACCAGCCAAAGAAGACACTGTCAGCCAGGGGCGTAACGAGAAAAGACTGGGCACCATAGCAAACTTTTGATTGGGCCCCCCTTCCTTCCCGACTGACCACTTAGCTGTCAAGTCTAGTCATAAATGAAAGTGATTTTCAGGAGTGCTTGTAGTTAAAGGAATGTTTGCAGAACCCCGGAGGCTTCCTTGGCCACTGGTACTCCGAATGATGACTGCTCAGGGGGCTCAGCGTATAGCAGACAGCTCGGGATAATTTAGGGTATTGCAAGAGCAGGCAATAGGGCCCCATAGCAGCTAATAATGTCTGCTACAGTGGTAGTTACGCCCCTACTGTCAGCTGCTGCTTAAAGTGCTCAATACAGTGAAATCCTAGGTGCATTACCCCCTGGCAAAACATCAATATGCAAAGAAGCCAGTGGAGCCTCCAATATCTCAAAAATCGTGGTGTGAAGTGATGTTCTGCTTTTAAACCTGCATTGAAAATAAAGATTTGAAATTTTATGGCAAGTGCTTTTGTTTGTCTTGGTGGATTATGCAGCGCACTGACCAAATGTGGATCTGTGCATCAAAGTAAATCAAATAGGTGAAATAGCTATTTTGTACTTATTTCATTACTGTTTTTTAGCCCTCTATAATTTTAAGCTTCTTTAGGTTGCTTCATGTTTCCAGAGGATGATGGGAGACTATTGTTCACCATTCATTCTTGCAGTAGGCCGTAGGTTACATACTGGCTGTGACATACTGTCTGCAGCTTCTTCTGTGCCTATTCATGTATCTTTCCAGCATCTTCCTTGATGTATGTAACTATAGTATCTGCTATATGTGATCTTCCCTCTTGTCCCTATGTCAAACCTAAGCAAGTCATTGTGAGTCATGTAGTTTCCAGAGCTACTGTCCACAGACACTGCTTCTTACAACAGATGAACACTACTATAATGGGGACTCATGGGATGGTTGGAAGGATTTCATATCAAATAAAACTAAACTATATACAGTATATTCATATAACTGTATATAGTTCATATACAGTAGTATATATTACATTTTGGTATGTTAAAAACACGGCTAAATATCTACACCAAGGTAAATGCTTATATAAAAGCAGCAAAACATCAAACCAGTTTTGTACAAATCAGATTTTCTTTTGTTTTTGTTCTAAATAAAACTCTTGAAACTGCCCAAATCCACTGTGAAATAATTTAAAAGAGACGCATGTGACCTCAAAAATCATGTGTGCACCACTCTAAAGCCGTAATATCCAAGAGAAAAAGTGTACTCCTGCATTATTTAAGAGGGAGCGAGAATCTGAGAGTAAATATAACAAAGCATGCCGTCTAACTTTGATCATGTCCTTATTTAATCTAGAACAATGTAACACAAACCATCTACAGAGAAAAAAAGAACAATTTTAAAGGACACTCATTTTTCTTTTCAGATTTTACTTATTTTATAGACTTTCTCCCCATCTTAAGTGCATCAGACCTAAAATAAGAGGCCCAACTGCAAATTATAACTTTTTATAAGCTTCATGTTACAGTAATTGGATACTATACTTTAAAAGGTCACTGCCATTTCAACAATAAATCAATAGTGCAAAAGAACATTAAAAAAAACTTTATAATTTACCTTATTATAGAAAATGCCTCATTTTCAAGCTAACAGACTCCTTTCCTTCTCCATGCACTTCTTTTGTACTCTTCATATGCTCTGAAAAACTTCGTAAATCTGCCTTGAGTTAGGTCTTCTCTCCGAGGGATAAGGTTATGTGCTGTCTATAGCAATATATTGAGTAGGGGGAGGGGGGCTGAAATAGTTGCATGTTATTAAAAAAAGGCAAAGTGACAACATATGTGTGTCTCTAGATACAGTAGATACCAAAAATGACAAAAGAATAACAAGTAAGGACAGACCCTCAAAACTCAAAGTAAATCTTTATCCACCCCTGCCCCCCTGAACCGCCAGTACCATTCTCTAGCCTTCCTCAATGCATGTCTGGTCCCAGGGTTTGTTTGTATTCTAGTTCTGATATTCGGGATAAAACATCTTTTATTCTGGCAGCCCTGGATCAAAGAGGGGGGCCTAAAGCATCCGTGCACTAGCACTTCTCTCTTCTTCTTTTTCTCAACCTTCTACTTTATAGGTACACCCCTGAGCTGGATATTTATCTTCAAAAGGCCTAGGGCATGGATACTGTACTCCCCTCCTCTTTGACCCTGTGTCGCTGAAATAAAAAATGTTTCTTTTTCCTAAATACCGACACCAGGAAACAAAAAACTAAACTGGGACCAGCAGTTGGGGGGTGGGGGGGCTGTCTAGTGTAGTAGTACAGATGCACTTCAAACTAACAGGGTTGTTAAATAGATTTCCTTGTATATTGTAATTAAACATCACCTTCCCTTGCATCAGAACAGGCGACTCCGTCAGTAGTGATATGTTCACACTGTGTAAAAAAAAAAGAAAGAGAGGGAGGGAGGGAGGAGAAAAAGAGGTGTCCACCTTTTTTTTTTTTTTTAAATAACCCCTCTTTTCTACTGAAATATAATTGAAGACAATGGAATGATGGACACCCAATACACATAGCATATTGAATGATGGACGTTGTTTGTGCAGACGTCAAATTAATATTCCTGACAATTATTTGCGGCCATTATTTTGCCAACAGTTGACCTTATTTTTAGTTGTTCCCACACTTTTTTTTCACCGTCCTTTCACCGTCTTTACTAATAACTTCAATGACCTTCAAAAAAGAACCACACCCAAAAGGGCCTGAACTAGTATGACGTACCAACAGCCGTCATTGTACTGAAGGATCATAAAAGGCGAAATGATGGACGTCATTTGGTACTCAAAATGATGTCCATCATTTTGAGAAAAAAAAAAGGGAACAGAAAAATGTCATGTGAACAAAGCCATACAGTTTACAACTATATGCAAACATAAAAAGTGATGTGCATTAGCTCACCTTAGGAAATTATTTGTAGAAAACGAAACTTCTTTGAAATGTGCACGGGCTCTGGCGAGGACTGCGCCACTTTTCTGCTTCATAGTTTACAACTGTAATTTAAAAAATGAGCAAAATAATATTTTGCTCTAAGCAGGATATTTGTTGTTTGTTGTCTATGTGAATGTGCGGGGAGTTTATTGGAATGTAATTTGTTTTTTGTTTTTATGTCTTTCTTCACGGCAGATGATATAGGTTGTTGGCACTGCTGGTTTAGGACATACTGGGAGTATGATAATGAGTTACAGCTTCAAAGAAATCACATATTCAAAACAAAAGCATTAACTATATTGTCTGCCTTAAAAGTAATCCAACAAGCCTTATATCACCTTTACCTCCCAACAAGGACACTTGTGGTTCAGTCTATGAAAATTTGACAGACATTTCTATACTTTTTAATTAAAAGATGCATTCACACATACAGGATCTGCTGCAGATTGATGCATTTAGTTACATTGATATCTGCAAATGTGCAGCAGATCCTCTATGTGTGACTGCATCCTAAGGTCGCATCCTAAGTAACTCTGTAATTACAGACTTGCAACTGCGGACAGGATTACAAATGTGTGTCAGTAACTATCCACATTTGCAGGGACCCACTGTCAGATAAGTGACACGGACGCATAATGGCTTTTTTTGTGGCACGGATAATGGCCCCAAAACTGTAACACCTACAGATGTGTGTATGGGGCCAAATGATCTGCATGTGTGAAATTATGTGTGAAAGGGGCTATAATGTCACATGATTCATCTAAATATAACAACTTTTAGGTTCGACCTTACACCACATGATGAAATAATATGCAAGTTTGGGTCTATTATACAGTAAGAAACCAGACACTTTCTAGAGCAACATTGAAAGTTTATTAATGCAAATCTAATTCCTAGGTCAAAAAGAGGGTCATAAGGGGCAAAGAGGGACAGAGGGATGTGAGGAAAAAGTAGGGACTGTCCCTTCAAAAGAGGGACACTTGGGAAATATACCATTACCTATTAGTATATACCAGGCGGCAAAAAACATAAAGGGACTTTTTACCTTTTTGCACCACTCAAAACACTTGGGTTTTTTAAGTGGGTGAGAGTTAGTGAAAAGGGAGTATGGCCTCTGCTCATGCTGATTTTACAAGTTATGTCCTATATTTCACTCAGAGATACAGCGGCAACCACAGGTGCACCTAATTCACTAAAAAGCCTGCACCTCTTAATATATTAGAAGAAGAGTACTGATTTGTAGATTAATCAGTAAAATAAATGAGTAAAACTCTCACCAGTTTCATGCTGCCTGAACCACAAACAGCATAAATCACTGTGAGGCAATGCCCAAAGTCCTATTTCTTACTCGGAAACACTTAAGCGTTTTATTATCAACACTGAAGCCTTGACTCATATAGCATTCTACAAAGGGACTGTGTCAGTGTTTTAGGCAGCATGAAAGTGGTCAAAAGTCTCACCTTTAGGGCATAAACCCACACACCGTATACGCAGCAGATATGCAACAAATACGCAGCAGATTTGTTGGTACAGATTTGATGCTGTGTTCAGTTATTTAGATCTAATCTGCTGCGAGTTTGCTGCGAGTTTGCTGCGTATCGCAGCAGTAAATACGCTGCATATACGGTGTGTGTGTTTATACCCTTAAAAGGATTTTTCAGGTATAGAAAAAGCTCAGCTACTTTCTTGTAAAAACAGCAGATGAGCTGCAGAACCACACCCAAACTGAGTGGTGCTGTTTCTGGAAGATATGGTTATGTTTTTTTAAACCTGAATAAACTTTGCACAACAGCAAGGTGCATCAAATGAAATTAAATCATTTTTTTTTACAATTTAAAAGTAGGTAAAACAAATACATTTGCAAAAGTATGTTGTAGGGATTAAGAACAGGAAACAAATAAATACTAAAAATGTTGTAGTGAAAACATCAGCATTTCTAGCCTCTAAAGGGAGGGCAGAAAACGTTCTAGCTCTTCTGCTCTCCGATGTGCACTTCCTCCCTCTAGCCTTCTCAGTGGTAACTTCTGAGACAAGAGGGGGATGAGAGCATGTTTTGGGCACTGGCCAATAGCTGCCTGATGCTACAAATATCACAGCGACATCAGACAGCTACTGCCATGTTTTTGCCTACACACAATGCCTGCCACATGCTAACACCCCCACACACACCCAACACCCCCACACACATAATTTCAAAAGTTATCATCTAAGAAGTGCAGGAGAGCAGGTAGGATAAGAGGCTTTCTTGCTTTCTCTGCAAAGTTATGACGGTGTAGCTCATCCCTTGCATCCATGTTCTCTTCTCTATAGTACAGTTGAAAACCTCTGTTATAAACAACAACTGTACAAGCTGGTTTGCGCAAAAATCGGCTATTTTTTGCCAATATATACCTGGATGATAACACCCCCCCCCCCCCCCCCAAAGAAAAAAAAAAAATATCCTGTGAATTTACTATGCAAACTTTCTCAGTTTAGTGTGTGTGTGTGTGTGTGTGGGGGGGGGGGGTTGTTTTTTTTACTGATGTTGATAATGTATATGTATATAATAATAATAATAATAATAATAATAATAATAATAATAATAATAATAATAATAATAATAATAAAAACAGATATGCATAGGATACTTCCCAGTACAGCAGTGGAGTGGTGCTAGGATATCTGCCCGTTTTGTGTGCACTTCTAGATGGCAGCTTTGCACCCATTCCTCATATCAGTAACCATTATTTACTGTTTCAAGTTCCCTATTTGGCTTTTTCTTTCGGTAAACACAAAATTCATTGTGACAGATTGATTCACACTTTCACAAACAGCACACAACTCAGTCACACGTCCCTTGTATTTAGCGCAGCAAATAACAGTGTACGCTTTGTTTTCTGCCTACACTTTAAATTAAAAAGACGTTAGAAAAAGTGGGGAAAGTAGCACTTTTCCAGATAGAGAACACTTTTCAGCTAAACAATTACCATCATTTGCTACATAGTCTACTTATTCATTAAACTGTACTCATAATGAACACTTTTGCCAAAAGCTGCCACCTCTTTTGTTTCCGAAGTAGAAATCATTATGCAAATGAAGATCCCAACAGGTTTTATTTCTCAAAGCTAATATTACTTCTTACAGCACAGTCAAATCAAAACCGCAGCTTCGTTTTTTTTTTTTTTTCTTTCTTGAATATTCCACTTAATAATGATAATTAAGGCAGAAGTTATGTGGTTGGAAATTGTAAATACACAGCGATGTGCATCTGTGATCTTGTCCTATCGAACATAGAACATTCTATAACTCGTCTCAGTTGTTGCTGAACCGTACATCCCCCCACCCCCACTCTGACTACGCATTGTCCTTCTCTGCCCCTTAAGTAGCCTCCAGCCCTTGCTGTGTCCCCACCTACACCTTCTTATATAATATAGCAGCTAAACTCTTTATTCTTCTAATTTCTTTATGTTTTTTTTTTTTTTTACATTTCTGTGTATCCTCCAGCCCCCACCCTGCCCTAACCTACATCTTCTTGTATAATATAGTGGCTGTGCCAAGCAAACCTCCTCCCTTATGCTTTCTTCCAGAGGTGTACCTAAGCTTTCCCTTACCTGGGGCAAAGATACAGTCTGCTACCCTAACTGGATACCACAAAAAAGACAGAGAGACTTGTAGGCACACCCACTGGCACTCAGGGTACTTGCTCCAACTTTTTTAAAAATATTGCAAAGCCAAGAGCACTAGTCACTCATACCATTTCCATTACTCAAAGTCATCATTCACTCTGTACATTATCCCTATACTGTTACATCACTGTGAGAAATAAACCTTTCATATAACTCTGTTATTCTTGTTCCATGACATCATCGTGTTGGTTATTCTCATGTGGAGAGACATTACTTTGTGCATTGCCAATGTATAGTGAAACATACTGACGTGTTCTGTGACATCACTGTGTTGGTTATTCTTATGGTGACATTAATTTGTGCATTGGCCATGTAAAGTGAAACACACTGACGTGTTCTGTGACATCACTGTTTATTAACCATGTGTAATGTGACATCAATTTATTTATTTATGTATTCATTCATTTTTACTGCATTATCACTTTTATTATCCAGGTTCTGTGGCAAAACTATATTCCTGGACTCCTTTCCGGACAGAGGTGTAAGAAGGCCTTCTGTAACGTCTGAAATCGTGGATAAGATCTACCACCGCTAGCGATGACATGCACCCTGCCTTTTGCTTATTTAAATAGGCATGCAAGAAGACAATCCACACCGGACCAACGGATCATAGGAACCCCTCTATCTGGATCTGCGCAGGTGTAGCAGAAGATACTCCTAGGTATAGATGTGCAGTAAACATTGTATCGCACAAACTGTATATGTAATCCAATTGTTTATTTGGGACGCGTTTAGGCCAGAATAGTAAAATCAGGCCTTCATCAGCCTTATGAACAAACTGCTACAAGACGCTACTTTAAAATGATACAATGGGGGAGATTTATCAAAGGGTGTACAAAGGTGAAAACTGGCCACAGCAACCAATCACAGCTCCTCTTTCCTTTCACCAGAGCTGGAAGCTGAGCTGTGATTGGTTGCTGTGGACAGTTTGCACCAGTCTAAAATTTACACCCTTTGATGAGTCTCCCCCAATGTGTCAAGTGACCTGTCTGTTGGTCCCATGTGGCTCGTCTTCTTGTATGCCTATACACCACTTTGTGGTCTCCCCAGGAACTGCCGTGCCAATTTTTTTTTTTGTGCCCACCATAGTGTTGTGCTTATCCTCCAGCACAACCAGGTGAGTACTTCTAATTTGCACTTTTCTCCGGAGCACATTTATCTGATGTTATCACACCAGGAGTCTTTGTCTTTTTCTGTCCTATTTAAATAGATTATCTGCGATTAGCTCAGCCACTCCATTCCATATCCCTCTTGACCTCAGTTTGTGTGTAGTATTACAGCTCAGTTCCATTGAAGTGCATGTAGCCAAGTTGTAATACTGCACACAGCCTGGGCACAGGAGTGGTGCTGTTTTAAGGTTAAAATAGCTATGTTTTTACAGTCCTGGTAACCCCTTTAAGGGTGGTTACCTGGGGGCTCCTTACACTCAATTTCTCAATATATCAATCCAGAGGACATACTATTAATAATACTAGAATATGTTGGCCTTGTGACCATAGGTTCTTTCTAAATTGTAGGAAAACTCTTGACTAGTTTATATAAGTATAATCCTTTACTGGTATTAGGGAATGGAAAAAAAAAACATTGACCTACAGATCCCAGCGCACAATTAAGCACAAATAGACAAGTGGAGAATGTAGAAAAAATGAAGAAATATATGAGATAATTTACATGTTGACTATGACTGTGCATCGGATGCTTTTATTTATTGTATTGTTTACCAGACAAGGTTGTTGGAGCAGGAGGATTCGGCTCCTCGGTAAACAAACAGATGACTATAATGGGAAATGGAGCACTAAACTAAATGAGCCTTGATGAGCCAAATGGTCTTCACACACTCCCCCAAAACTGTGTTATGATCATATTTTCTTACTTCTGCTATGTAAATAATGAGAAACAATGACCCTAATAAGACTAATCATTGCCTTTAACAGGCAGCTGCTACAGAAATTTATTGCGGCATTCAGGTCTGGCCAGGTCTTCTCGTAATTCAGAAAAATTCAATTAACGTGTTCTTGTAAATAGAATTCCAGCCATCCTATGACATAGAGTACCTACTTAAACTATCACACAACTATATTTATATAGTGGCTGCCGTAATATTATTTCCAGTTATATTATGCAGCCGCTCTACAGGAATATGCTTGATTCATCTTGCACAACATGCAGCAGTTGTTACCTAGCAGCTGTTGCTAAACAGGCTAATTCAGTTATAAGACTTTTTTTTATAGGTATGTAGCAGAGCTAAACTTACTATTAACTTTTTCTTCTCTATTCATTGAGTTGGATAATAAAGTTGCATTTTCTGCAATTGTCCACTGGTTCCTTGCACTATGACTGCATATTTTAGCCTGACTGCTTAATAGTTCATAGAAGGTGACCTTGTCTCCTTATTAATATTTTGGTCATGTCTCCTACCCCTGTGCTTCTTGGCCTATGATCTAATAAATTACACTTAATAAAAGTAATGCATGTATCATTGTTTGGAATCAGTATCATGCATGCTCTGACTAGAGATGAGCAAACCGGTTCGGCCGTAATAGGATCCGGTTCGGATCCGGTTAGAATCCGAGTCCAATCGGATTTGGACTTTTGGAAATCCGCCCCGATTTTTTTTATTTCTTGCTTTCTAAAATGGCAGCCGCCATTCTAGAAAGCAGGAGGTGTTCCGGGCGGGAAAAGCGCTTTCCCATGATGCCCAGAACACATCCAATCAGCAGGGATCTTGCAATAGCCCACCCCCTGTGTGACGTCGGTATTGCTTTAAGAGGAGCGGTCACATGACCGCACCACGCAGTCTGCACAGAGAGAGGAAGGAGGTTGTTACTGGCTGCAGTGCACACAGCTCGTGATTATCAAAACGCTGCTGGTGCTGCTGCACTTGTTGTGTACTACTGAGAAGATATTGTAGGAAAGGAAAGATTAGGTGTATAGCATAAAAGTCTTTAAAAAAGGGCTATACATATAGACAATTTCTATACTTGGACCCTTCTGATAGTGTGTATATCACATCCATCTTATCCAGACAGACAAAAATACCTGGTGCAGGGCCTTAACTGGCATCCAGGTTGAATACTGGTGTGCCTGCCCTTGCCTTCATGTTGACTACTGCTGTTCCTGTACTGGCCTCCATGTTGGCTACTGCTGCTCCTGCCTGGCCTCCATGTTCACTATTGCTGCTCCTGCCTGGCCTCCATGTTGGCTACTGCTGCTCCTGCCTGACCTCCATGTTGACTACTGTTGCTCCTGCCTGGCCTCCATGTTGGCTACTGCTGCTCCTGCCTTGCCTCCATGTTAGCTACTGCTGCTCCTGCCTGGCCTACATGTTGACTACTGTTGCTGATGCCTGTTCTCCATGTTGGCTACTGTTGCTCCTGCCTGGCCTCCATGTTAGCTACTGCTGCTCCTGCCTGGCCTACATGTTGACTACTGTTGCTGATGCCTGTTCTCCATGTTGGCTACTGTTGCTCCTGCCTGGCCTCCATGTTAGCTACTGCTGCTCCTGGCTGGCCTACATGTTGACTACTGTTGCTGATGCCTGTGCTCCATGTTGGCTACTGCTGCTTCTGCCTGGCCTCCATGTTGACTACTGTTGCTGATGCCTGTTCTCTATGTTGACTACTGCTGCTCCGGTACTGGCCTCAAATGACTATTGCTGGACCTCCACTGGCCTCCAATGACTACTGCTGCTCCTTCACTTTATTTGTGACCTTTTTCCTGCATAGACCGTGTAATGGTGAATTTCCTGCATAGACCCTGTAATGGTGAATTTCCTGCATAGACCCTGTAATGGTGAATATTGTCTTATAAAGTCTAAAAAAAAAAAAAATGACTATGAAATATCGAAAAGATAATGATGTTACTGACATGTAGAGCCCTAAATGCTTTAAACTATGAAATCCCGAAGAAATCCGAAATTTGGTCGAACCGAACTTTCCGAAAAAATCCGGAAGTCCGGTCGGAACGAACTTTTGAAAAGTTTTTTTCATCTCTAGTTCTGGCTGGCATCCTGCTCTTCACTGCTGTTCTGCACTTGGGGTCCCCTGTGGTCGACAATGAAGCCCCAAAAGCTAATACAGCTCAGTGCCCCCGTGCAATAAGGTCCTTGCTTCTGACCATGTGTTTCTGTTGCTTACCACCCTGACCAATTGTCTGTATACAAATGTGAAAGTACTCACCTCACCCTGATCTCAGCCTGAACAACTAGAATTCCTGGCTGCTGCTTTGGTGCCACAAATTAGTGTTTTCTGTTCATCTATCAGTGAGCCATCACTACCCTTGGAGACTTAAGGCCCTATTACACAAAGCGATTATTGACCTCATTTTGACTATTATCAGCCATTATAGCTGATAATCGCTTTTTGTAATAAAAGGCAACGATCGGCCAATGAACATGAACGATGTTGGCTGATCGTTGTCTTTCATTGTCTTTTAACATGTTGAAAGATAAAGGACGTGGAGAGCAATGATCTGCTGCAGTCTCTCCGTGTAACAGGAGTGGTGGCAGCAGACCGCCGTCATCTTCTATGGGCTCCCTTCTATGAGCCCCCTGAAGCTCCCTGCACCCCCCCTCCCTCGCACTTACCCACTCGCTGTTGGTGCGTTTAATAGCACCAGCAGCAAGCAGGGAACGAGGAGCAAGTGAGCGCTGACCTGATCCTGGAGATCGCCACGTGTAATAGAGGCTTTATCCTGGGGTAGCCACCAGGGGTCTGTGAGAAAGCCTATCCTTAAGGCTAAGCCAGTTAAGCAGGCACCACCTTTGATGGTCAAGTTGCTCAGTAGTATGCATTGCCGCCTACACTCACTTAAGCCCCTATTACAAGGGGTGACTGAGAGGAACAAACGAGCACTGACAGCGCTCGCTTGCTCCTTGTTCCCCGATCACTGCCGCTGCTATTACACACCTCCGCAGAGAGCAGGTGAGTACGGTGGGGGGGGGGGGGAGCCGTGGGGAGCTGCGGGGGGCTGCCCGGGAAATCGCTAGATCGTCCGGGCAGCCCATAACAGATAGCAGTGGTCTGCTATCATCGCTTCTATTCCACATAGCGATGGCAGCAGATCATTGCCACTGTATATTAGTTGTTTGTCTTTTAACATGTTGAAAGACAAACGACTGCAACGATCAGCCGACATCATTCATGTCAGCTGATCATTATTACACAAGACGATATCGTATCGTAATGGCTGATATCGGCCGATAATCGTTTCATGTAATAGGGCCTTTAATTCTCTGAGCCAGGCTATCAGCACCTCACCAAAAAGAATCCTTACTCCTATAGGAATCTGAATTAAATCCAATCTTCAATGTGAGTGAATCCTCCCAAAACATATTTTGGGAGGTTCACTTATTATTATCTATAATTTTTCTCATTTGCAAAATTGTCTATCTAATATCTGCAGTACAATAACACCACAGAAAACAGAGACACAATTATAGTGCATGGATGCAAAATTGAACTATATAGTTTCTCTTCTGATATGAAGAGGTTGGCTTGCTGCCAGAACAGCAGCTTGGATTGGTTGCTCAGATTACTCTGGTCAAGTAGGTTTTATATCTGAGCATCTTGCCCTATTGAAGTGTTAAGAAGCACTTGGTCACCCAATCGCTAAAGCTCAGATGGTTTTGAATCTTTAATTCAAGTAGTTTAAGGTATCATGATTGCCTCTGTAGCTGTACTCAACAAAATCCTAGATACGTCTTATTGAGTGCAAACAGTTCTCGTGGTGTCTTTATGTGTTCCTTCCTCACTAGTTCTCGTGGTGTCTTTATGTGTTCCTTCCTTGCTTTAATAAAACAAACTAAAAACGAAAAACAAAAAAATTGCAAGTACTGTATGTTGTTATTTAGCATTAAATGTCCCGTGGGTGTTGCACTTTCCCTTTGACTCTCAGCTAACCGGCTATAGTTTTTGGCCCCCAAAAAGAGTATGCACCAATTTTTTTATTTCTGGTGGTGTTTTTTTGTTTTTTTCCTTCTTCACCCTCAAAGGGGGTTCCAGGACTTTTTTTGTTGATGGTTTATGCCCAGTGGAGGGCATCAATGTGTGATCAGTGAGCTGTAGTAATCTGGTATGCCCACCAAACAATGAACAGAGACATCTGTTCCTGCCCTAATTCATTGAGTATAGGCTTGAATATATTGATAGCCTATTCTGAAGAGTCACAAAAAACTTTTACATTGTGTGCTGCAAAAGAGAATTCTACAATGTTTTCTCTCTTATGCAGAGAACCTGTGCAGCAAAGCTTCTAAGGAAAACATTGGGTACAATTAAGCATGCCAGTATTTTTCTATGTTAAAGTGGAGGCGCAAAGAGATAAAATATGGAATGCTATGAGATTCTATGATTCTATTATTCTATTGTATGGACGGGTACTTCAAAGATTTGTATTGGGTTCTACCATGAAGAACCTGTTGATGATAGAAAGTTCTTTGCTCCATATACTGCTGATGGCGAGTAGTCTAGTGCACACTTAGGCTAGGTTCACACACAATAAGAAACTGACCATTCTGTGACCCGGCCGTGTCACAGAACCGCCGGTGTCAGTGAAGTTCATCCCGGCCGCCACTGAAGTAGCGGCCGGGTGCGCCCGCATCCCAATTCACAATAGCACACAATGTAAACTGTGGCCAGAGCTGCACTTTCCATTGTGTTAACTGATAGTTCTGTGTGACCGCTACTTAATGGATAGCGGCTGCAAAAAAACTGACATGTCAGTTTTTCTTGCGGCTGCTTGGAATCCCGGACGGAGTGTATACTATATGTATACACTCCGGTCGGGATTCCATTAATTTCAACGCAACATACATTTTCTATTAATCACAATCAGTGATTAATAGAAAATATATGTTATGTGAACATAGCCTTAAACAGATAGAAATTGTACCACTAATTTCAATTGGTTGTTTCTGATGGCATATTGCTAGGATATGCGAGGAAAAGAGCTTTGCTGTAAAGGTAGAAAGTCACAAGGTCTTTTTCCCTTTCATTCTTGAGTTCAGTGTCCCAGATGTCAGACCTCTTCTATCATTGCATAATGGCATTGCCTAGCAATATGGAGGTATTGTATGATGTGAATATCCCTTTATCGTTTCAGCCTCTGAAAACAAAGGACATTTCAAGAATTCTCATTCCACATCTGAATGTTTTCATCTTTAGTAACAATCTAATCTGTTACTTGAAAGAACATATTATTTTACTTCATATATAGGGCAGGTTTCAACTTGAAAATAAAGAATATTATATCAACTGATAAAAGTCCATTACTGTGCGCAGGAGAAAGGACAAGACAACACATGATGAATTTGTAATTGTCTCACTAGTTGTCTGCTTGGAAACTTTTTCGCTATACTTTTAGTTGAAAGCCATGTTAGGGGAGGTGAAAAGTGAAAGACCCGAGAAGCAATCAGATTGGAGTACAGTACAAGGACAGAATAGTACCAGGACCCTAAGGGCCCTTCACACTATGGAAAAAAGTGTTCCGAGCGGAACCCCCGTCCGGGAACTTCACTCGCTATCCTGTCTGCTATCCGTTTCAATGGGATGCCTCACGCGTCTCTACTCTCCATGCCTCTCCGCTAAAAGAATTGACATGCCTTTTTCCGTAGTGTGAATGAGCCCTAATGCTGTTGGAGTTCTGGCTTTCGCTGCAGCTTACCACTCCTATCCCCATACAAACACAATAATGCTTGGCTCGGACACATAAAAAACTAACATATCTGTTTTGTGCAGCCGCTATTCAATAAATAGCGGCCACACAAGACTGACAGGGCAGACAATGTAAAGTGCAGCTCCGGCCGTACTTTACATTGCCGGCTATAGTTAATTGGAATGTGGGCACACACGAATGCGCCAGCATTCCAATTAATGAGAAATGAAGTTCATCCATCAGGTACAGTCCGGTATTAACTTCACAGACCTCAGCCGTTCTGTGACAGGGCCGGGTCACAGAACGGCCACTTTCTTACAGCATGTAAACCTGGCCTATGGCTGTATCTATGTTTTCCAGGCAGCCTTATTATAAAAACAACAGCAATTATTTTGCCTAAAAAGACATTGAGGGAACAGAGCCTCAAGCTGTAATTTTTTGCAGATTATATCATTTTTGACTTTTTATTTAACAGTTGAACATAAACTGGTTAATAGATGGGAGTGGTAAAATTAGGTTTTTTTTAGAATTATTCGGTATTTCGTATATGGAAATGGTAGGATGGCATTTTCAAGTTCAATTAAAAAAAATGTAAAAATCCTAAAGCAGAGTGGATAAGTCTGCTGTCATTAACCAGCAGGGGAAGAGCTTCAGACCTAGGGCTTCAGACATTGTTGCCTAGGGGTCTTCTAGGACTTTGTGTCATAGTTTATACTGTGGTTTATTTTTTAATTAGCTATTAAACTTCCTTTAAAGGTTTAGAAAAAGATCCTTGAGGGCATTGTTTTTTATGCTACACATTTCTTTGCTAAGTGAAACAGCTATAAAACCCCAGTAGGAATATATACACATACAATAGATCTGTTTAAGAATTTTCTGCAACTGAAAAGTTTCATTCATCTGAATGGAGTTATCTGATGGTTTTCTGAAAGCCTATTTAGATGGATGGGGCAGTTACTTTCATTTCAAGCGCTGCGGTATCTGTTGGCGCTATACAAATGAATATTATTATTATTGTAAAAAAATTGCTGTGTGTGAACAGCTCTGTGAAAATTAAGGGATTGTGGGTATAGAGTCGCTTTAAAGGCTTACACAGCACTCCTCAATGAGAGTAGCTGGGGAGGAGCTAAAGGGCAACTTTTTTTTTTTTTTTTTTTCAAATCAACTAGTGTCAGAAAGTGCCAAAGATTTGTAATTTACTTCCATGAAAAAAAAATCTCAAGTCTTCCAGTACTTATCAGCTGTTGTATGTCATACATATCTATGTCTATGTCTATGACATACAGCAGCTGATAAGTACTGAAAGACTTTTTTATTTTTTTAATAGAAATAAATTACAGATCTCTGGCACTTTCTGACATTAGTTGATTTAAAAGAAAATAAAATGCTGGAGTTACCTTTTAATGGGGTTCTAGGTGCTAGTGCCAGAAGCCACTTTGCTTCAGCCAGGTTTTTAATATTTGAAACTAGAAGACTAAATTGTTGTTTATTTTTACCCCAGCTTAAATACATTGAACCATTTGCCTAATTGCTAGTCGTACTCCTTCCTATCTTCCTTTAAGAACTATGCAGGGAAGGTGATGCCAAGGATATACAAAAAGCGTGGTATTCAACATCTCCTGACCATTCCGCCCTTTCTAAAACTGTGGGAGAGATTTATAGGTAATGTCTTCACTTCTATTGAAACACATACAATGTCGGGCTATCTTCACACTATGTTATAGACCGGCTGTTCCGTGACCCCGGCCGGGTCACGGAACGACCGGTCTCTGGCCGGATCATCAGAGCTCTGCGTCCGGAAAGATCATCCGACCGGTACTTAAGTACTGGCCAGATGATCTTTCCGGCCGCAGAGCTCTGATGCGGGCGCATCAGTGCTTGCCCGCATCAGAGCTTCCCACAGCACATAGTGAAGTGAGCGGCCGGAGCCGCTCGCTTCACTCTGTGAACTGACAAGTCTTTCTGCGGCCGGAATTCACTGTCAGTGATTTGCGGCCCCGTATTGGATCCCGGCCGGAGTGTATACGATGTGTATACGCTCCGGCCGGGATCCCATATCAGATAAGGTTATGTTGCGCTCCGCAAAAAGTATGGCCGTTGTTGCCGATGGCAACAACGGCCGTACTTTTACATAGTGTGAACATAGCCTTAGGTTATATGCACACTACGGAATCCTGACGGAAAACCTGTCACTCATTCCGCAGCTTGCATGCACTCGCGGACTCTGGCAGCCACGCATGTCTCTGCCCGTACCCTAGACTGCATACTGTGGGGCGGATTCTGCCTTCCGTCCAAAGAATGAACCTGGGGCAGGTGGTTTAGGTGAGCCACAGTTATGTGTACGCAGGCCAGCCAAACAAATATACAGGAGCACTGAGCCAATCACGAGCAGCCCAACACACTCTGCACAGTAAGGGTGGGATACTTAAATGGTCAGCTTTTATCCATAACTGCTCGTGATACTTTTTGGCTTGCTATACTAAACCAGTGGCTTAACTGAGACTGGTTATTGCTGAAGTAGACTACTGAATATTACATTAGCAGTGTAGGGCCATTGCCCAGTTGGGGGTCTGCCATCTTAGGGCCATATAACACAGCACAACATGTGGAGCACACGCACAGACAGCAGAGGGGAGTAGCCAGTGGTGGGGGGAGGGGTAGCTGCATATGGGGCTGCCCGGACGATCCTTAGATCATCCGGGTGGCCCATTAAAGAGAGCAGTAGTCTGCTGCCTTTGCTCCTATTATACGGAACGATGGGCAGCAGACTCTGATCATTTTCAGATGGCCGGTAATTAGCCAAATACGTCCGATAATCACTTGGTGTATTAGGGCAATTTGCCAGCATGTCAAGTAGGCTAGGACAGAGGGTTGCTTTTACATAGGGCTCACTGTACCCCCCTGATGTACCCCCCTCTAAACATACACAAAAGCATTTGCATTAAAGCATCTGTATCTCTAATTAATTGCCAATTCAAGCTTCAAATATATAAAAATTTGCCAAAGCGCTTCTTAATTCATTGTATAATAACACGTTCTGCACATTTCTAATATATCTTTTATAGCAAATAGATAATCCACGGCACTCACGGGGTTAAACGGTGAAAAAAGTAAGTGATTTATTGCAGCATTCCAAAACAAGACATGCTGCAATAAATCACTTACTTTTTTCACCGTTTAACCCCGTGAGTGCCGTGGATTATCTATTTGCTATTTGGGAACGATCTGTGGTCAGGATCCAGGACCGCTGGCACCCGAACATTTTTGAGCAGTGCTGCTTAGATTTTCTGTTACATAATATATCTTTTAACCGCTTTTGATGTATAAAGTAAATCTATCCAGATTCTAATTCTCCACATTTCTAAAATTAATTTTTATATTTGAAGGTATTTTCATATTTAACCTGACTAATCAAAGGAAATCATTCTAACCTGTCAGGCTTATGCCTGGCATTAAATTAGATCAGTAGCCATAATACCTTCCATTGAAAATAGATCTGCTCTGAACTTAATTAATTGTAACCTTTTGGATTTTAGATGATTATTTCTAGATATTTCCACATAAATGCATCACCGCTGTGTCTCTTGTCCTCTCGTACATGATCAGGTACAAATCACAGTTGTTTGTTGTCATGGTAATAGCCGGAGAAGATCCCACGTTCATTTTTATAATTTGCACAGTAAGATAAGGTGTATTAGTTTCTGCAAATGTATCATGCTGGATTTGGGAAGGAAGTGGCAGCTGATGACACTACAGGGATCTTGTTAAAATACAGACTACTATTATTATTGTAATGTTAATTTCAGTGACCAATCCTTAAAACTCAAGTCAGGGAAGTAATTATTATTGCATGATTTTAATAGAAACCTGGTGAGAGGCATTGCTAATATAAGTCAATGCATTAACCTAAGTGTTACAACTGTCACAGCCTTATCTAAAGTAGGACTAATACTAACATCTTCTGCGGAGTGGGATGTAATGTCACAGCATGTAGCTTCCAGTTGGGCAATGCAATGGTTACATAATAACCCTAATTTATTTCACCTCCAATTTGTGGAGAACTATACAAAAAATTAGAAAATAACAGAAAATCTCTGACCATTTCCCTATGAATCTGCTGGAGGCTGATATTCATGCCAGAGTACAATAGGTAGAGGGAATCCTATTTTTTAGCTATGCTGCTGTTCATGTAACCATATTACCTTATTCTGGAGGGTCTACGACTTGTTTCTTTGCCCCCCTGCTACTCTTTTTCTATTTTGTGTAAGGGGATAGCTGTAGGTAGAGATTAGCGAAGCAGGAGGAAATTCCTTTTGCGAGCTTCACAAATTTTTAGTCAATGTTGTTAAGATTAAGAAATTGAATCTTAATGAATTTCATGAAAACAGCCAAAACCATAGTAGCTACAATACTGGGACTATTACAGAAAGGCAAATTTGCTAAAGCATGTTGTTGTAAAAGTGTCAAAAATCGGAAAATCAGGAAAAAAAAGAGAATCAGCCAGTCAATCATCCATTTCCCGCAATTCTTCTCCTCTCTGTCCCTATATCAATGATGTTTAAAGACTGTGAAAGATCTGTGAAACCCCTATTATACTTAATGATTATTGGCCTTACTTGGTTATGGTTCAGGACGATAATTGGTTAGTTTAATAGGACATGCTGATAGGCCACAATCAGCTGACATGCACAATGACGAGTGATCATGGTCTTTCATTACGTTGAAAGTAGAGGTGATTGCATTTACAGTGTGAGGCCATGTTAACACAACGTATAACAGTGGCTGTTCTGTGTCCCTGCGGGGTCACAGAATGGTTGGTGTTACTGAAGATCATCCCTTCCGGTACTGCAGTTCCATGCAGATGATCTTCACTTCTGCTGAATTTGGATGCGGGCGCATCAGTGTGCACCAGCATCTGAATTCCCACTGCACACAATGGAGCGTGTGGCCGGAGCCACATGCTCCATTGTGTGAACTGACAGGTTCTCTGTGGCTGCTATTCTTGTCAGCTTTTTGCAGCGCTGGTAGGGATCCCGGCTGGAGTGTGTACTATGGGGGAGATTTATCAAAGGGTGTAAAATTTGGACTGGTGCAAACTACCCACAGCAACCAATCACAGCTCAGCTTTAGGCAGTGCTGAAAGGAAAGAGGAGCTGTGATTGGTTGCTGTGGGCAGTTTGCACCAGTCTAAATTTTACACCCTTTGATAAATCTCCCCCTATGTGTTCACACTCCAGCCGGAATTCCCTCTAGCTGCAATACAGTGTAAGTTAAGTAATAATCACAGCCGTGTTGCAAATCATCAACAACGGCGGTGATTAATACTTTACTTATGTTGTGTGAACATGGCCTGAATGAAGCAAAGTGATTTGTTAGCTCAGCAGTCTGCTTTATCAGCCTCTGGAGCAGTGAGCAAGGAGCACCACAATTCAAATGCAGCTGACTGTTAAAGGGGTTATCCAGCAAAAACATGGCCACTTTCCCCCTACTGTTGTCTCCAGTTCAGGTGTGGTTTCCAATTAAGCTCCATTTACTTCAATGGAACTGAGTTTCAAAACCCCACTTAATCTGGAGACAACAGTAGGGGGAAAGTGGACACGTTTTTGTAGCGCTGGATAACCCCTTTAAGCTGGCTGCCAAACTACCAAAGAGCTTTGCTTTGTTAATACTGTAAATTTGCTCATCTCTAGTCGAAAGATTGCTATTTGTGCAGCAGACCGCTGCTGACTTTAATGGGCCGACGGAACAATCTAAGGACAGTTCCGGCAGCCCTTCATTTGCTTCCCACTCGCTGTCTGTGTGTGTGTGTGTGTAATAGCACAGTGCAGCGAGCAGGGAACAAGGGGGAAGCGAGCACTGAGCTGACAGGTTGGCACTAGGTGTTATCCAGGATTAGAAAAACATAACTGCTGTATTCCAGAAACATTACCACACTTTTACTCAGTTGGCATATGGTATTAAAGCACAGTTCCATCGAAGTTAATGGAGGCAAGCTGTGATACCACACACAACTTGATGACAGGTCTAGTGCTGTATTTAGAAGAAAGCAGCCTCCCCCCCCCAAAAAAAAAATTGTGGATAACCCCTTTAAACCCCTTTAGAAGAGGTTATCGTGGATAACCTCTTCTAAAGTAAGTGGATCATGTAGAAGGGAGCTGAATGCAGAGGTGTGTGAAATGAGGACAGTGTTTGTGAATGTAGGAAGGAGAAGCCTGTGAGGAGATATAGTAAAGGATCCCACTGCCCTGGAATGGGCCATCGGTCTGGCTTAGCACCCTGATTAAATTGCTATATATTTGGAGCACGTGCACCCTAGAGTGGGGCATTGCTGTGTCTAAGTTACTGGACCCCACAGCTATGGAAGAGAACACAACAATTTTCTACCTTCCCTTAAATTATCCTAGTTAATATGTATAGTCTTAGATGTATATCATTTCTGGTTATATCATAAATGATTGATTATAATAAGTCAGAATTGTGAGATAAATAATTTTTATATTCATAAGATGAAACAAATAAAAAATAAAATTGACCAGTGAAGAATACAAGCAAAATTAAAAAACACACCTGTATCAAGATTCATAAGGCTCTATAGGCATATATATCAGTATATATCTTCATAGTATGATAATCACAGGAGTATATAAATATGTATACTCCTGTGATTATCATACTATGAATATAAATACTGATATATATGCCTATAGAGCCTTATGAATCTTGATACAGGTGTGTGTTTTAATTTTGCTTGTATTCTTCACTGGTTAATTTTATTTTTTATTTGTTTCATCTTATGAATATAAAAATTATTTATCTCTACACACAATTCTGACTTATTATAATCAATCATTTATGATATAACCAGCAATGATATATATCTAAGACTATACATATTAACTTGGATAATTTAAGGGGAGTTACGCTAGAGAGCCTACTACTTCTATTACTCATATTTGCTGGTTCTTGGTTCCAACCAAGTAGTGCACTCGCTGTACACCCCTCTTCCTAGCACTACTGTTAGGTTGAGTTCTGACATTAGAATTTTCTACCTTCATTTGCAAAACCTGAAATTGGAAGATAGAGAAAGAAAGAGAATATGCATGCCGCTATTATACAGCATTACTGTCATGTGCAGTAACCTTTGACGTGTTGTCAGACACGTCAAAGTTACTGATGATACTTGGTACCACTCCAGAGACCCATTGGGATACTGATATACAGCCAGGGAGTAACGTCTCTCCTCATCTGTCAATGAAATCCAACTTGTTTACTTTATCAAAGTCTTAATTCAGAATGCCATTTTTTATGTTATGGCACAAAGCTTGTAGAAGAGGTAAAATGTGAGTGGTGGCCTTGTAGTTTAACCCCTCAATGTATAGGGGGAACAAGATACAAGGCACCTGATTGCAATTCTTTCCTTATAGATTTATATATTTTAATGCTTAAAGGGGTTGTCCGGCGATAAAAAATTATTCACAGAATAACACACATTACAAAGTTATACAACTTTGTAATGTATGTTATGTCTGTGAATGGCCCCCTTCCCCGTGTCCCACCACCCCCACCCGTGTACCCGGAAGTGTGGTGCACTATACATTACCTGTCACGTGCCGACCACGGTCTCCGATCCTCAGCAGTGACGTCTTCTTCGGGAGGCCACGGATCTTCCCGAGTGCCGGCCGCCCTCTGCAGCGTCATCCGAAGCTCAGCCGCGATTGGCTGAGCATAACTGTGCTCAGCCAATCGCGGCTGAGCAGCTGATGACGTGGCCGCGTCATCAGCCGCTCAGCCGCGATTGGCTGAGCACAGTTATGCTCAGCCAATCGCGGCTGAGCTTCGGATGACGCTGCAGAGGGTGGCCGGCACTCGGGAAGATCCGCTGGCCTCCCGAAGAAGACGTCACTGCTGAGGATCGGAGACCGTGGACGACACGAGATGCGGTGAGTATAATGCACCACACTTCCGGGTCTAGCGTGGGTGGGGGGAAACACGGGGAAGGGGGCCATTCACAGACATAACATACATTACAAAGTTGTATAACTTTGTAATGTGTGTTATTCTGTGAATAATTTTTTATCGCCGGACAACCCCTTTAACAGTTTTCATTTAGAGGGATACACTTGAATAACAGTTGCAGAGACGACAATATGGACTTGCGGTTCGTTGGTGAAAACTCCCTTGGCCCCAGTTCCCTGAGGCTCCTGCACAATACATTTCCTGCAAAAATAAGCACAAATAGTTAACACACAGTTCTCAGTATTATGTAAGACATAGCTTTTTCTATCAGTTGCAAAGGAGTTCTTTGTTCATAGTTCATTGACACCCTCCTCCACCGTCCTTACTAGCCTTACCTTTACATTACACTGTACTGTGCTCTCTCCTGTCGTAATCTTTACATGTGAATAATCTGTTAGATTATTGTAGCAGCATTCAGTGCTATGTGGAATTACTGCGCTCCCAGGCAAACAGAAGATATTATTGTTTCATATAATCTTATTGCTGTAATATTTTTCAGGGATCGTGTGGTTATGAGGCACATAGTAGCTACATGGCTGGAAGACAATAGTAGTACTCTATTACTGTCTTAGGAAAAGGATCATTGGAAGAGGAGGTAGAAATGTACCAACATAGCAGTCTTGACTTGAAGTATTCATATCACATTTGGGGAATCTGAGACATGGTTATATCGCCATCCAGTCAAACGTTGGCACCGTCTTACTATGACTATGTAAATAAAAAGTGGTGCCCATGTCTGTCCAAGCATGTATACAACGGCATCCAATCTTATTTCATAATAATATTGTAGTGTCCTATTACCAGTTTCTTAGCTACAGCCATCCAGGAGTTGTTGTGTGGCTGAGAAATATTTTGCGCAGTTCTATTGAAGTGAATGGAGCTGAACTGTAATACCACACACAACCTTGGGGGATGGTACTGTTTTTGCAAGAAAGTAGTGTAACGACTAGAGTCACGGATCCACTGTACCACCGCTAGCAATGGCATAGGCTGCACCCCAGGGCAGAGGCTAAGGGGCCGCTAGTCTTCAACAGTGTCTGCCGCAAGGCGGGGTGGGCTTGCTGCAGCAGGCAATCCCAAGGTCAATACGCCTGGTTAGGCTTGCTAAAGGCGGTGGGCGAGATGCAGCTGGAGACACGTAGGCAGACAGATGAACAGCAAGACTCACGGCTGGAACCACAGGCTACAGGGAACATAGCAGAAACCATGGGCAGGAACCACAGAGAGCTGGGACTACACTCTAAGGTAAGCATGCAGAGGCTCCAACAGGGAATGTCAGGACAGGTGTAGCTTTATAGGGAAGTAATTAGGTGCACTACCAATCAGGAAAGCACTGTCCCTTTAAATCGCAAAGACCTGGGCGTGCATACCCTAGGAGGTGGGGACGCACGTTCCGATCAGAGCAGGAGGAGACTGGAGCGTGTCTGGAGGGGCCGAAGTGACATCGGCACTGGGACTCTGCACATGGGCTCTGGTGCCCACTGTGAGAGGGGAACAGTGAGAAGTGAAGCGGCGGTGGCGGAGACCTGAAGCTTGGGACGCCACCACAGCCATGACAAGTAGCTGTATTTTTTTTAAATTCTGGATATATATTAATAAAGGGCAGTATGAGCCATAAATACGGCCATGTATATAGATAGTAATAGTCTTGACATTGCAATATTAAGGGTGCCCTTTAATAGAAGGCAGAAAGATCATGCAATGATACAGCTACTGTACTTGCTATGTAATACCTTGGCTAGAGTGTCAATGCGTCTCCATTCTGTATGGCCGATGTAACATTATCTGCCTCCTATTTATCTCTGCCTGTAAAGCTGTATTAAACGTTGGACTTTTGTTCTAAATAAAATAATTTATTTGTCAGGTCCCTTGGGTTGATGTGTTATTGATTTTTGTAGTTTTCGCCCCGGAACGCAGCAGGACAAGATGACAAGCTCATGAGAAACACTACAGCATTTGTGAACTGATTAAAGGCCATTCATAACGACCAGAATGCAAAATCAATGGCATAGCAAGGCTCTCAACTGTAATATGTCAAATGCTATTTAACAATGCATTGAATAGTGATTTGCGTGATGTTACTGTCCCTTCCCTTAGCACCGTTCATGTTTGATTTCCATTTATGATAAATGTAGACTAAATATACAGTTGATTTGAACTGTTAGGGCATGATATAATAAGAATGTATCCTCGGATATCAGCTACTATGGAAACAGTATTTCATAATTATGCCCTGGATACAGGCTTTTATATCCTTTATACCACCAACAGTTTACCCAGCTAGGATATTTGTGAAAAAAAGCTGTCCCATTAAAATAAGCTATCAGCATCTGTTTGTGGGGGTTCAACGCCTGGAATCCCTGCTGAGATACTGAATGAAGAGTTAGAGTGCCTTAGCATCACTTTTTTTATTGTTTATTGGGCACATATTATACATTTAGTTGTGCCTATGCCGATATGTGGAGATCAAATGCAGATTTTTTCCCTATTAAAGGGGTATTATGGCACTTTAAAACATGTTATATAATGCTGTCCTTATATGCAACATAAGGGCATCATAAAGAACTTCTTATTACCTCACCACACTCCCTTAGGGTCCTTCTGTGGTGTCTCCTGATTTCTCGTTGACTGCAGCCGCCGCCACTTCTGAGAAGAAAATATATCACAGCAGTGAGAGACAACTTAGCCAATCATTGCCCACAGTGCCGTCCTATCTGAGTCAGTGATTGGCGGAGTGAGCTGTCACTGCCAATACAAGTTGGGGGAGAACACAGGCGAAGCACCCCTAAGCAACAGTCATTGAGCTGCAGTAGCAGGAACAGCTACAACCAAGTTTATGGCACTGTGACTGGTTAACAATGAAAGGCACACAATGTTCACTTCATTCAGCTGATTATTGGAGGTGCTGATCAGGTATTGATAGCCTACTTTTAGGGTGCTATTACATATAGTGGTACTTTCAGCCGCCATGTGCATCTATTAACTGCAGTTAACACTTGGACTAACTGTTTTAGGCAGTTGCAAGTCCAAGACCCACTAGCATATATAACCTTGGGGGATGGTACTGTTTTTGCAAGAAAGTAGTGTAACGACTGGAGTCACGGATCCACTGTACCACCGCTAGCAATGGCATAGGCTGCACCCCAGGGCAGAGTCTAAGGGGCCGCTAGTCTTCAACAGTGTCCGCCGCAAGGCCAATACGCCTGGCTAGGCTTGCTAAAGGCGGTGGGCGAGATGCAGCTGGAGACACGTAGGCAGACAGATGAACAGCAAGACTCACGGCTGGAACCACAGGCTACAGGGAACATAGCAGAAACCATGGGCAGGAACCACAGAAAGCTGGGACTACACTCTAAGGTAAGCATGCAGAGGCTCCAACAGGGAATGTCAGGACAGGTGTAGCTTTATAGGGAAGTAATTAGGTGCATATATATATATATATATATATATATACTGCTTCAGCTATGGGGCACTACAGGTGATCTGGACACTTGCTTTTGGATGCCTCCACACAGATTTCAGCCAATTGCCAGATGGACAGTAGTAGAGGCTGAAGTTTATTGAAAGAAATAAATTATTAAAATAAATTAAAAATAAAATAAAGTAATAAAATACACTTACCTCTGTGGCTGCAGCCACTATCCTGCCACCCCATCTGGCTGCTCAGCAGCTTCCAGGCCCTGGGGCCATGACTTTGCAGGCCCTCCCAGCCAATCAGTGACTGAGGCAGGGCCCACTGCAGCTGCTGATTCGCTTGGCAGGCCTGCAACATCACAGCCCCAGGACCTGGATGGGGTGGCAGGATTGCAGCAGTGGTGGTGGAGCCAGAGAGTTAAATGTGATTTATTATTTTAAAACAACCCATCCCCGGGCATATGTTGAAAAATGTCCCTTGCCCGGAGTACCCCTTTAAATTTGGTGTTACTATGCATAACATGAAACCAGCTACACATCCAGCATTTTTTACACTCTCACATAAAACTTCTCATAACTTTTGTAAACAGGACGTTGTTATTCAGAAATCCAGAACCTGTGGAGCCCTCGGTAAGATCTGCTCCATTATGCTTTACCACATCTGTAATTGCACCTCTAGTAACACTACAGGAAAAGCCGTCTAAATGAGAACACGACTTTGTGTCTTATCACCATAGTAACACCAATCTGCCTTTTCATTTAACTGTCAAAGATGGCTGGAGAATTTATTTTGAAGCCCACAGTCTATTAAGGTGTTATTATTGCAATCAATGGTGGCAGGCACTTCCCAGCCAGAGCTTGTACCGCGTGTGTTGTACATGCATTTAGCTGCATAATAGAGAGAGGCTTGGACGACGGATTAAGAGAATGAGAAGCAGAGTCGAAACTGACTCTTGAAACGATGACACAGTAATAGAGATTTGGTTTGTGACCGAAGAAATGGCTTTAGATCTCGCTTTGAAGCAATTGGAATCGCATAAAAAAATGTCTCTGTCTTACTGGAATTACATTGTCGCAGTACTTACATATACGCCAGTATCTCTGTGTATACAGAAAGCATTTACAAATGTGTTCATGGAGAAATTCTAGTGACTTATACAATATGTAGTTGTATTAATGTATTAACTACATGAGTAAGTTCTAGAAAGATTAGGAATTCAAGGCATTCGAGATGTTCTCTAACTGCGTAACAGGGGTTTATACTGTAAGATAAACAGATATAAACAATTGTCTGTTAAATAAACATATTATAAAATATTCTTTTTGAGCCCAATGCACACAGCCGTGAAATTTATCCGCATTTCAGGAAGTCTGGATAAATTTCCGGACCTATAGATTTATATTAGGCATGGACACCATTCAGTATTTTTCCTGAAGGATGTCCTTTCGGAAAAATAGGTCCAGAAAATATAGAACTGGTCCTGTTTTCATCTTGAATTCCTGCACCTGCTCCCCATAAAAATCTGTAGGAGCATCCAGAATTCCAGACAGCTCCAAATCCGGAAAACTGTCCAACATTCCAGACTTCTAGAGTGTAATTTGTTCCCGAATGCCAAACAAAAAGTAGCCCAAAGAAATTTATTGTAGCATCTGCACTTCTTGAGGGTTTCCGGATCAGTAAGCTGTCTGTATTCCTGGAGACGTCGCTAGGCAACAAATCTTTTGGCTCTTTTTTTAAATTATTTTCCTGATCAGGACATCCTGAATGGTTTCCTGAACTTAAATACTCACCACTGACAGGAAACAAAGATGATTTCTTGAAGCTTTCTGACTAGTATTGAGCAAAGGCTCCCAGTGGCTGGAGAAGTTGTGCCATGGCCCCGGGGTGCTTAGGTGGTATACAGCAGGTGGGCTCTGGTGTTTTACTGGGGCACTTGTCATGCTGGACAGGAGTGGTGTTACCCACCCCCAGACACACTGGCATCGAGCTTTGTAAGGCATAGTACAAGGTGTGGTTGCAGGTGCGGCGGAGCCAAACATTTAACCAGAGTCCAGCAATTAAACAAAAAATTGGCTTTACTTGAGAATTTCAATGCGAGTTGATAAAGGAAACAGCTTGGTAAGTGTAGGTACAAATGTAAGTTGCGCTTGAGGTAGAGACAGATAGCAGAAAGAAGTATAGCTTGACTTGAGCTCGGTTCAGGGGCTGTCATGGAGACCTTGCCTAAATAGTACAGTACTTTGCTGGGATAGTGTAAAGTGTGACTCATTGTATGTTTGTTTTTTAAATCCTTGTACTCACGGTTAATAGGAAATAACTGTAAACAAGACCGCCTTTTGCCAATCCAGCCCAGAGATTGTCAGGTTCGGTAGTACAAGTCCCAGGCTTGAACTACTGGGTGAAGCTAACCCATCAAGGTAGAACATGTACCAGTGAGATACTTCGGCTTAGGCCCTTTGTCCCAATGAGAATCGATCCTTAGCTTTGCAGATTATCCTGACTTGGTAAGAAGGATCTTAGGCATAGGGGAGGTAGACCCAACTGACAGTTACTCCACCTTTTGGCTTAGCAGTGCATCTTAACTTGGAAAGGCTCTTTGAAGAAACCTTGTCTCTGTCTCACACCAACTCCACTACTGAATAGAAGACTACAAGAAGTTGCTACATGGGCCCTGGCCTACGTTAGTCCTGGCTGTAGACTGCAGCACCAACTCTCTCTTCACTGCAGCTGACTGACAAAAGACTCTCCTATCAAGAGCTAACCAGGTCTAACCTCCTATTGGTGGGGAAAAGGCTAGAGAAAGGAGAAGGAAGTGTAATAGGTGGAGAGTGTGTGAGGTAACTGCACCAGTGATTGGTCAAAACAGTGAACTGAATAACATCAGTTAACCCTTACACCTTCAGCTGTGCTTGACAATGGTATAGAGGAAGACACCAAGTGGTCATATTGCGGAAAGGCTCCCACCATTTCAGAGTGTGACACCTGAGAGAGCTGCCTTTTGACAGGTGGTAAAACAGACATAGTGGCACATCTGTACTGTGGTCTATGAGAATGAATGGCAGAGTGGGTACCAGCAGCGCAGTCCCTGCCATTCTAACTGCATCTGTGTCTGAAGGAGGACACAGATATTGTGTTCTTTGCCAGCCGGTGCCCAACATCTCGGGCTGAGCGGGCAGCTGGCAGCAGTGCAAGGACGTACGCCACACAGCTTAAGGCCATGTGCAGACTACGTAAGAGACCGGCTGTTCCGTGACCCAGCCGGGTCGCGGAACGGCCGGTCTCTGAAAACATCATCCCAGCCGGTACTGCAGTACCGGCTAGATGATCTTTGCAGCCACAGAGTTCTGATGCGGGCGCATCTGTGCTCGCCCGCATCAGAATTCCCCACAGCACACTATGGAGCGTGTGGCCGGAGCCTCTCACTTCATAGTGTGCACTGACATGGTTTTCTGCGGCCGCTATTCAATGAATAGCGGCCTCAGAAAATTGACATGTCAGTTGTTTGCGGCGTCGCTAGGGATCCCGGCCAGAGTGTATACTATGTGTATACATTCCGACCGGGATCCCATAGACGGCAAGGTAACATATATTTTCGTATTAATCACGGTCATTGTACAACGGCCGTGGTTTTACGAAAATATACGTGGTGTTAACATAGCCTAAAGGGAACACTGCTGAACACTTTCTAAAGCTGCCTGATCAGTATTTCCTGGCAGTAAAAACTGATAGTGTGTATGGAGACTTAGAACTTTGCTTCTAAGTAGCGATGAGTAAATCTCCTGCTTTGAAAGACAAAATTCATGGCTCTACAATTTTTACTAAATATGTACACTGCAATGCTTTATTCTGCCTGTAGAGAGAATTTAAGGAAAATTTAAGGAAAATTTAATACTTGCCGCTGAGCTCACCTACTGTATATTGCAACTGATTGCTGGAGATCTCAATAGTGGAATACTCTGTAATGAGATTTTTTTGCCTTCTTACCATGGGCATTGAACCAAAGTGTATTTTTTATATATACTTGTACAGCTTGTCAATATAAATATTTTTGCACTTCCATTCATTTAGCAAACATACCGCTTTGTCCTGATATACTGCTCTTTCCCTCCCAATGTTGACAGCTACCTGTGTAGGTTACCAACTACTACTCTGCTGTAAAAGCAGTGGTCTGGCTGGTATATACATCATCTAGACCACTGCTTTTAGAATGGTGTGGTGGTCAGAAACCTAGACAACAAGCTGTCAACAAGGGAAGAAAAAGTTCAGCATATCAGAACAAGGAAACAATTGCTAAATGAATATATATACAAAAATATTAATTGATCAGCCATGATTTCTTGATGAGCCATACAAGTATAACTATATTAATTCAGATGTGAATACCCCTTTAAGGATTAACCAGCACCAACACAGTTATATGCTTCTATAGGGAGCTTAAAGGGAGTTATCCAGCGCTACAAAAACATGGCCACTTTTGCCCCACTCTTGTCTCCAGTTTAAGTGAGGTTTTGAAACTCAGTTCTATTAAAGTAAAAGGAGCTTAATTGCAAACCACACCTGAACTGGAGACAAGAGTAGGGGGAAAAGTGGCCATGTTTTTGTAGCGCTGGATAACACCTTTAATGCCAATGACTAGTGGCTCAGTCAAGATGCCTCTAATACAGCATATAATACACTATGTTTCTGCTGTAAAATAGAAATGAAGTAAGACACAAAGGTCAATAAATCATTCGTTTACAGAAACCTCCCCTTCCTTTTTTAAAGAGGTTCTGCAGCAGCTGGTATGTATATCATTTGGTGTATTGTTATGATGGCTGTAGAACCTGATGAAGCATCCACTTGGCACTATGAAGCCATTACGCTTGGACTCATCAGGTATCCTGGTCTGCTGCTGTAAAGCAATGAGTTATACGGCCTAAAATAAGAATCAACCACCCAGATGCTTTTATATTACCAGTGTGTCTTCTGATATTCTTATGATGTATAATAGAGGGTATATTATTCCATATATTACACTTGTAATCTTTCTGTTAGTTTGCAGTATTACATGTTAATCTTTGATAATTCAATTTATTTGCTCCTGTCAGAGACAATTCTTCTGTACAACTAGAAATAGCAGATGGTGCTTTTCCCCAAGCTTTTGTTGCAATGTCTCATGTTTTATACATAATCCAAGAAAAGATTCATCTGATTAATGGCAGAGTCTTATTCTGGAATTCCGTTTATCCTGTCTGGTTACTTGAGGTGCAGAATTACAGAATTTTTTTTTTACAGTATTTGCAGTATTGTTATTGTAAACAATACAATAAACTGAATGCATTTACTTCCATCTACTTCAACATCTATCTATATATCTAGCTAGAATAATGTCAGACGCAACTAGAAACTAGAAAAAAAACCGACCCAGTGACCAAAGCCTGATCACTCTATACCAATGATGGGGAGGTTTTAGCACTCCAGCTTTTTCAAAACTACAGTTCCTATCATGCCTGGACATCCAAAGATATGACTTTGGCTGTCCAGGCATGATGGGAATTGTAGTTTCAGTGTCAAAGGTTCTCCATCACAGATCTATATGCAATAATAATAACTGTCACAAGGATTTTGTATTATGTAGTTGTATGCCCAGGCTAAGCCAGGAGCCTAGCTACCATGAAGGCAGACCATGCAACTGCTATGGGGCCTGTGGGATGGGGTCTGCCTCCCTGGTAGCTAACTCACAGCACCAATTGCCACAAAAGGGCCACTCTCTGATATACATACTTCCTGTACTTGTCCTGACGCAGTCCCTTCACATTCCATTCTCCCAGCGCCCAGTGATGTCACTCGTGCGCCAGGGAACTGGGAGAACAATACGCCACGGGACTGCGCAAGGTCACGTGAGTATGGGGGGAGGCATACAGCATTCATGGGGCCTCATACAATTTCTCGCTATGGAAACCCATGAACCCTAGCTACACCCCAATTAAAAATTAAATGCTCAACAACTGAACGTCAGGGATGCATTGTATCAGCACCCTTCCTATCCTGTAGCGCATCAACTGGCCTCCAAAAACCTACAGGAAACAGTGGCTTTCACTTAAATCATGGTCATTAAATTTAGAGATAAGTTAAAGGGATTATCCAGCCCAAATCTTTTTCTTTTAAATCCACTTGTGTCAGAAAGTTATATAGATTTGTAATTTACTTCTATTTAAAAATCTCCAGTCTTCCCATACTTATCAGCTGCGGTATGTCCTGCAGGAAGTGGTGTATTCTTTTTAGTCTGACAAAGTGCTCTCTGTTGCCACCTTGGTCCGAAACAGGAACTGTCCAGAGCAGGAGAGGTTTTCTATGGGAATTTTCTACTACTCTGCATAGTTCCTGTCTCAAAGATGGCAGCAGAGAGCACTGTGTCAGGCTGAAAAAATACACCACTTTCTTCAGGACAAACAGCAGCTGATAAGTATGGAAAAACTGGAGATTTTTAAATAGAAGTAAATTACAAATCTATCTAACTTTCTGACACCAGTGGATTTAAAAGAAAAAGATTTGGGCTGGATAATTCCTTTAAGAAGGCACAGCTTGGTATTTCGCTATTAGATTGTCAATGGATTTATAGATGAAACACTATGAGGTAGACTTTCTGGTGCATACGTTTAATAGCAAAGTTGCACACAAACATCTTCTTATATTTTCCATATTATGGAAAAACATAATGTTCTATGCAATCTACATCACAATCTAAAAATGCCATTAAGCTCACTCCTAGGATGTTCATTTGGTCCTTCATTATGTTATACATCCGGTGGGTCCAGCCGAATTCATTCAGACTTGTGTACTTATGTCTGTCCCACTTTGGAAAAAGTGACATTAAAACAATTTTGAAAATGTATATTTAGCTTGTCAAATGGAATTATTGAATGAAGCGCAGGGAGAAGAGTGCATTAAGGGATTTGATTATGCAAATTGGAAAAATGCAACCCAAACTAGAATTACAATTAGAGTCGAGCAGACTGCCTTCCTGCATTACCTATGTCAACACCATGTACTCTGTGCAAAAAGCTTTAACCCTTCATAGGTCACCTTCCCACCAATGGAAGTAAAATAAAGTTTTACAAATAAATTCAGGCTGCGTGAAAGCATCAAAGTACATGGAAATGTTGTGTCATTTGCAGAAATTGTAAACTGCAACGTATTATATATATTCCCATTTTTCCTCAAATGTATCAAATTTATCAAGTTCAGTTGCAATCTTGCTGTGTAAATAGCAGCTGCTTGTTATATTGAAAAGAAAATCTAAATTACCCCTCCTGAGCTCTATGACTATATGGCAGTGACAATTTCATGATAATAGCAGCAGCCGCTGCATGCCCAGACCTCTACTGACATAATGTAACTTTTAGTATGGCTGGGTCAATGTATTCTTATAGCTGTATTTCAGCTATATATCAACTCAAGTATAGAAGGCTATCTATCTATCTATCTATCTATCTATCTATCTATCTATCTATCTATCTATCTCCTATCTATCTATCTCCTATCTATCTATCTATCTATCTATCTATCTATCTATCATCTATCTATCTATCTATCTATCTATCTATCTATTATCTATCTATCTCCTATCTATCTATCTATCTATCTATCTATCTATCTATCTATCTGTCATCTATCTATGTATTTCTTCCTTCCTTCCATCGCTCCCTTTAGAATACACAATATCAACAAATATATTGATATACTTACCGAAAGCATTAGGACACCCCATTCTAAATCAATAGCCATTCATATGGAAGTATTTCATAAATGTTTGTAAAGGTAGACTGCATTATGTGCTGTATTCTATATACCTGTGGCAATGGGACTGAATAAAACACTTGTTTTCGTAAGCATCAAGCTCAAGCAGGAGAGCTAGATTGCAGGTAAACACTTGTTTTTTTTTTTTTTATTTACCACTTAGTTATCCATACAGCTCACAGAGGAAATGACCCCTGGAAGAGCAGGGGCTTCTGTCATTTTGACTGGAGTCCCTGTTCTTGTAGAATAAACAGTGATATGCACATATTTCTTATAAGGATTAAAGTGCAGGGGCGCTTCTGCTATGTGGCCAGTTGAAGTGTCTGCTTTAAGCGGCACAACCTTTTGTCTGAGGAGGGGTGGCACAGAAAGAAAAAAAAACAAACAAACCCAGAACCTGTCACCAGGTGAGCGACAAATCCTGGGCTGGTTGCCAGGACCTCAGTGCTTCTTTTGAATGCAGGAAGCTTCATGCCTACAGACAAAAAAGGTCACTGTCTTCTCCTGTTACTTAGTTCTCAAGTAACGTCACTAAGCACTGGACAGGGGGGAAGAACAGAAGATGCCAGGAGACTATGCCTGTCCCAGGGAAATATGGGTGATTTTTTTTTATTTTTTTAAATACACTACAGGGGGAAGTCTACTTGGAGAGAAGGGTTATTTACGGTGTGTGTGTGTGTGTGTGTGTGGGGGGAGGGGGTAACTATTGGGGAGATGCCTACAGGGGGGATTTTATCCAATTAGGGGGGTGGGTGGGCTATATGGTAAAGTGCCTTTCTATAGCTTGCCTCAAAAAGCAGAGAGGCTTGATTTACCCCTGCATAATTGGCAATGCTATGCATTACTACTTGGCTCCTTACACTCAAGTATGGTCAAATCTGGATTGGAATTGAATCTGAAATGAGTTTAAATTTAATGCCTTAATTTGAGGGAAATCTCCCAAAATGAATCTGAGGAAGAGGTTTGTCCCAATACTTTTACTCAATTTACTGTGAATGCTATTTACATTTATGTCAAGGAAAGTTCCAGAATGTGATGGTAGCATTGTGCTTTGACTATTACCTATTTCTAATCAATTCTAATTATCGTGAAGGTGACTAAGTCATACCTATAAGCAAAAGATTCTTTTTCTCTCTTCCAGTAAAACAGGCTAAAGACATTTCCTTGCAGACATGTTTGTGGAAAGCATTTTTACATCTGAGGATTGTTCCTCAACGACTTGAAAGGCAAAGCGATGGTCTTGTCAGTGCTTGAAAGCGAGCGGAGTGTCCAAGGAATTGGGCTGGCAGTTTGAAATGTAATCCCAGTGAGTTTCCTGCGAGTACATGACCTTTTTTCAGCCTATTCAGCATAACATTGTTCTTTTTTTTCTGAGGAGCGCTTACAATAAGGGCGAGATAAATCTGTAAATCTTGGTTCGGTGCTATTTATGACAAATTATAATTAATGGGAGCGATCACAATAGCAGCTTATTGTCATTAAATGTCAGGAAACACATCGGGTCCTAATTGCCCCGAGAATAATGAAAATAAATTCCTCTGAATATAATGATCCCGTATGTTTACTGATAGAATTAGGAGCATTTCCATGACTAAATCATTAGCAAATGTAAAACCCTCGTCCATTGAGATCTTGAAAATTCTATTAATAATATCAGATCCTGATGTAGTTGGGTGACAAGTAATAAGGATGGCATTATAGTTCTTATAGGATTTGGTCCCCTAAGCTTTAGTGGAATCTTGAGAACTAACTGTGCCCGGGTCATGTATATTTAAACATATAAGCCTGGGACTACACAATGATTTGGGCCATGACAGGGGTCATGTGATCAAACATCCTTGTGTTGAATAGAATGGACCACAGCTAAGGTAATTGAATGGGGTCACATTTTGCCCAAGTGGCAACAACCATAACAGGGCAATATACATTTGGTAGTCAAAGAAAGTGGAGAAGTGAAAGTGGAGGCAAGAAGGATATAGACTGGACAACTGAGTACAAAAATGTGAAAAAACCCTCAATAGCTGCAAGTCATTGGATTAATTAATATAACATTGTTCAGCGACTATATTATACCCCAGTGTTTTTACTTATGATTAAAAAATGGACATATGATAAGTGCTCTGGTTGTGGTGAGGAGGGCACCGATTTTGTACATATACTGTGGTTGTGTGGGAAGATACACAACTACTGGGTGAGTGTCATTAATGAAATAGAACTAAAGATACAAATAACAATACCTCGATCTCTAGAGCTGGTTATATTGGGCGACACATCTAGAGTCAAGCTCCCCCCCAAAAAAAATTAAAGCGCAACTATAAAATATTTTGACCTTTCAGTTTTAGTTAGCTTAGGTCATGATAAGACTTTTTGCAATATACATTAATAACCTAAAATGAACAGTTTTTTAAATACATAAGGCTGATTATGCCCTTACAGCCCTCTCTGGCTCTGACTTATTTCTGCATTCCTGCTGGACACGCCGCCTCCCTGGAGACCCGTCCTGAGTGTCTCTCCTACTTGACAAAGGGGCAATTTATGCCTCGAAACGCGTTGTTTATGAGACCATTAAAATCCATTGTTTTACTTCATTAAACCTGAAGCCGTGAAGCGCCGTCATTCTGACTCCTGTGGTCCCCGCCTACCCCGAGGATCCGACACTTCATCTACCATTCTCCATTCCCTGATCTCCTGGCTTGGGATCTCGGCATCTACCCTTGGAGCCTGGCTGCTACGGCTACTACCTCTCTCTTCACTGATAGTGCATACAGGTGTTGTGTTCTTAGCACAACACCATCAGGTGAGCAGTTTTATTATCAGCTTGTTCGACCTACAATCTGTTGTTTACGTTATCACCCTATGGCCCCCTTTCCACTTTTTTAGCCCTACTCGTCCTGAGTGTACGGACTCTGACAGGAGGATCAGATAACAGCCCTGACACAGAGAGAGAAACAGAAACAAAACCTCCTCCCCCCTCCTAGCAGCACGTTCTCCCCCCTCCCCTCACAGAGGTGACTAAGCAGAGCTGAGGGTGCTGTGTGTGTGGAGCAGCGCAGGGGAAGAGCTGGATGGAGAGACAAGTACTCAGAGCTTCAACAAGGAGGGACATCCCAGCCATGACTCCAATGTGCTGCATGAGGAAGAGTGGGTGAGTCACAGAGGGGAGGACTACAAGTCCCAGCACAACACAGCTGTAGTCCTTCCATAGTACATACTGTATAACATTCACTATCAGATGTCTGCAACAGGTGCCCCCACCTCCATCGCTGATATTATCCTACAGTGTAATGAGAGCAGATGACTGTATCTAATCCCACTGTGTGTGATACCATCTGCTGGGGCTCTGTATCTAATCTTACTGTGTCATACTGTATGCTGGGGCTCTATCTGATCCTGCTATGTGTGATACATCTGCTAAGCTGCTGCTCAGTGAATGGTGGGACGCAGCCAGGGAGATGAGGGATAGGCCACGCCCACTTTCATGCAGCCAGGGAGATTAGGGATAGGCCACGCCCACTTTGTCTCAGCCAGAAGAAAAATTCATTTATTCTTCTGAGCCAAACAACTGGTGATATCTCAGTGAGCGCACAAGCTATCAACGCAGTTTAGGGCTCTTTTCAAAGGGTAACACGTGGGCTTTTTATTTGAGGAATTTCATTTTTTGGCTACTTAAATTATAGTTGCGCTTTAAGGTTCTTTTAAGGTGGCTGTTTTATGCAACATTACTTTTGGTCCATAGATGGATAGCTGCTGGCGTACCTAGCAAGGCGGAATGGGAGAGAGATGTTTTTGAACCTGGAAGCATAGTGGGGACCAGGAAGGAGGAGAAGCGATAATTCTTATTAGTATTTTTTTTTTTTTAGTTCTACCCCCATTGGTGATGAAGTGGGAAGTGGGGTGGGAGGGGGTTTAAGAAATAAACTTGGAAATGTTAATGGTTTTTGATATGAGAATGCGGACTTACAATAATATAATAATGATAATTGGTTATTTCTTTTTTATATGTAATATAAAAATGTAATTTTTGTGGAAACAAGAAAATAAAATAAAAATTTAAATAAAAAAAAAAAAAAACAGGACAAGACAACCACGATAAATCTATGTCAGTTGGATTTTTTGGGGAATGCTGGGTTGAAACTAGGAACTACTGAGGTTAAAAACCGAGATTTGGTACTGATTGAACCAAACCTTTTACACGATTAGTAATGAGTTTGTTTAGATGGTGGCCGCACAATTTAATATACCCAAAAAAACAAAAATAAAAAGATATGCTCACCTATGTGCACTCTTGCGATGTCCTCTTCCAGGTCTTAGGTATCTTCAGCCACCTTCAGCATGCTCAGCCAGTCACTGACTAAGATGGGACTGTCACCGGGACAGTAAATAGCTGAGCAGGCTGTCGCTCTCGTAAGCAGACTGCCATCTTGGCTTCAGGGGACATTTTAGACTGGAGAAGGAGGACACCTTGGGAGTGCAGACAGTAGTATTAAAAGTATTGATAAGCGAACATTCTAAACAGCACTAAAACAGTTAAATGTCTGCAATAGTTTAGCTATTTCAGTGTGGTTTGGTTTGTTTAAGGTTCGGTTTGGACAAGCCCGAACTTTGTTTCAAAGTTCAGCAAACCTACTGAAATTACTTTTTGAAAAATTCTATTTGCAACCACTATTGGGCCAAGGTGTTACCCCATTTACTTACCATAGCAGAAACATAGCATGATCTACACATTTGGTTAGGCAACCCCAATTGTGGCCAAAATCTCCATGAAGCCCCAGCCTAAAAAGATTTGCTATTAAAAGTCTAGGACGGCTGAGCAATAACTGTAATAATGTTTAGTTCTCCCAGAATTAGATACAGATTAAAGGGAATCTGTCAGCACCCGGGCCCTACCTAAGCTGCTGACATTGTGCTGTAGTTGGCTGTCCCCTAGTGAGCATGGTGCCTTTTGATAATTTGTCCATGCAGTGGATTATGCTTAATCCTACTGTAATGAAGTGTCAAAGTGTTGTTTGTGCCACACTTTGGCACACCTCACAGCTCATTTCTCCTCCCGATTGATTAATAACACAGGTCAACAAAAAAAAAAAAAATTACTGGTGTCCAAAATATTTTAATGATTTTGGGGTATTTTTGGGGTGCTGATTCTGAATATGCTATCAGTTTTGCCAGATTGGCTCAAGTTTTTTTTCATGTCTTGTTCATTTTTGAAGATTACTTTCTAAAACTAGTTAAAATAAACTAAAATCAACATTTACTTTGTAAAATTTATTGTATTCATGACAATAGCAATAAAGTTAATGCGCGTGTAGCAAATTACGTCTTTTTTTTTTTTTACACATTTCACGAAAATTCTCAAAAACTTGAGCCAATCTGGCAAAAGTGATGACATATTCAGAATCAGCACCCCAAAGTTACCCTAAATTCGTTGAAATATCTTTGGCCCCAAAAATGCTGTTGACCTGTGTTAATAATCAATGTTGCCCGGCTTCCTGCTCACTCAGCAGTCAGCCAATGTCTCTGATTGCAGATCAGTCCTCTGTAGGCAGGTTATGTCTGAAATTAACACTGAGATATAGTTGAATTTCTCATCCCAAATGTATTGGAGCTGTGATGTAGAGATAACTCACCTGTCTTAAGACCACCCTGTTGAAATTGAGTGGATGGCCATCATTGAATGGCAAATAATGCCCTTTTTTTTTAACAACAGCCATTGTTTTAAAGTAACAGCAATTATTTGTTAATAAGTGGTGGCCATCCACTCAATTTCAACAGCGATTTAAACCAAAGAATGAACTGCTGGAGTGTTTATTTTAGACATAAACTGTTTAACCCCTTAGTGACCGCCATGCTGCCTTTTCACGGCGGCCACTAATGGGCTTTATTCCGATGCGTACGCCTTTTAACGGCGGGCGCATCGGAATAAATTACCGCCCGGCGGCGGCTGCAGGACGGGTGATCAGCGGTCAGTGTGACCGCTGACACCCTCCTGTAACTGCCCGGAGCGGAGGATTCTCCGCTCTGGGCAGTTTAACCCGTTAAATGCCGCTGTCAAACCATGACAGCGGCATCTAACGGGTCCCGGTGGATCCCGGACGGCGCCGTGGGTCACTTACATGATCGCGATGTCCCGCGGCGCCGTCCGGGGTCCCGATGTCTCCATGGTGATTCTGGGGTCCTAATGAAGGCCCCCGGGGTCACCATGGAGATGCCTGATGCTGACAGGGGTGGCCACGGCTATTGCCTGTCAGCATGAGGCATGATACAATACATTGCAGTACATCAGGTACTGCAATGTATTGTATCAGTGATCAAAGTATTTTACACTAGTGTACAGTAATGTACACTAGTGTAAAAGTAAAAAAAAGTGAAAAAAGTGTGCACCAAACACAACACAGCCCCCCCCAGCCCCCCCCCCCAATAATAAAGATGCATTACATTCCCCATACACTATAAAACATTACATAAAAGTGATGAAAAACACAAACCCTATACATATTTGGTATTGTTACGTCCGTAACAACCCAATCTATAAAACTATATCAATAATTATATCGCACGACACACGCTGTAAAAAAAAAATAAAAAAAACAGTACTAGAATAGCTGTATTTTATCAATCCACTTTAGAAAATACATCATAAAAGAGATCAAAAAGTCATATACATATAAAACTTGGTATCAATAGAAACTACAGATCTTCCCGCAAAAAATAAGCCCAAAACCAGCTCTGTCGCGCAAAAGATGAGAACGCTATGGATCTTGCAATGCAGGGACAGTTTTTGTGTGTTTTGGCTAGGAAGATAGTTTCTATTGCGCCAAAGCGGTAATAGTTAAAAAAAACTATACAAATGTGGTATTGCCGTAACCGTAGCGACCCAGAGAATACATGTATTATGTTATTAGTGACCGCCGATACGGATTTTTACGGCGATCACTAATGGGCTCTATTCTGCTGCCATCAGCTCTTTATGGCGATGGTGCAGAATAGTGCAGCGGCGCCGGTAATGCCTGCAGCCCCCTCCTCTCAGCTACCTCCGGTAGCTGAGGGGTTGGGGGAGAGTGTGGGGTCAGTCCCGGCCAGTCCCCTCACCGGTGATCGCCGTTATTATCAGTATAAAGGCGGCTACCGGTAACGGGCATTGCCAGCGCAGCTGAACGCTTTCATCTCTTCTCACCGTGAATCTACAGTGAGAGGAGATGAAAACATGTCCCCCCATCCCCAGAATTAACCCTAGTGACCTGGCCACTGACCCTCCCCTCCCTGGGCGGCCATCTGATCCAAGATGGCCGCCGTCATCACTGTGAACAGACTCTGTTCACAGTGATGGATTCCTAAAAATGATCCAAGCTTCATTCTCTCCACCACCGGAGGTGGCGGAGAGCATGGGGCAATGATCGGTGACCACCCGGTGTGGTCCTAGTACAAGTGATCAGCGGTATATACTATATACCACTGATCGCTTGTTCCAAATGGTGCCGGCACTTTTTTACGCCTGTCACCAAAGTCAAGTGCCCTGGATTACCCGTAACCACCCTGGATTACTTGTAACCACCCCAGATTACCTGTAACCACCCCAGATTACCCATCACCACCCCAGATTACCCGTCACCACCCCAGATTACCCTTAACCACCCCAGATTACCCGTAACCACCCCAGATTGCCCGTAACCACCCCAGATTGCCTGTAACCACCCTAGATTGCCTGTAACCTCCCCAGATTGTCCGTATCCACCCCAGATTGCCCGTATCCACCCCAGACAGCCCATAACCATCCCAGACAGCCCATAACCATCCCAGACAGCCCATAACCATCCCAGACAGCCCATAACCATCCCAGACAGCCCATAACCACCCCAGATTGCCTGTCACCACCCCAGAATGCCCGTAATCTCCCCAGATTGCCCGTAATCTCCCCAGATTGCCCGTATCCCCCCATAGCCCATAACCATTCCAGACAGCCCGTAACCACCCCAGATTGCCACAGACTGCCTGTAACTACCCCAAATTGCCTGTAACCACCACAGATTGCTCGCAACCACCCCAGATTTCCCGTCACCACCCCAGATTTTCCGTCACCACCCCAGATTGCCCGTTGCAACCCCAGATAGTCAGTGAACACCACCAGATTGCCCGTCACCACCCCAGATAGTCAGTGAACACCATCAGATTGCCCATCACCACCCCAGATAGCCAGTAACCACCCCTAGATAGCCAGTAAACACCCCAAGATTGCCCATAACCACCCCATACAGCCAGTAACCACCCCAGATTGCCCGTAAGCACCCCAGATTGCCTGTGACCACCCCAGATTGCCTGTGACCACCCCAGATTGACCGTAACCACCCCAGATTGACCGTAACCACCCCAAATTGACCGTAACCACCCCAGATTGGCACAGACTGTTCGTAACCACCCCAGATTGCCCATAACCCCACCAGATTGCCTGCTGCTACCTCAGATAGCCAGTAAACACCCTGAGATTGTCTATTACCACCCCAGATAACCAGTAAACACCCACATATTGCCTGTAACTAAAATGACACTCCTTCTCTTCTGAGCCCTGCTGTGTGCCCATACAGTGGTTTATGCCCACATATGGGGTACCATTGTACTCAGGAGAACCTCCGTTACAAGTTTTGGGGTGCTTTTTCTCCCTTGTTCCTAGTGAAATTGAGAAATTTCAAACTAAAAAACATGTTATTGAAAAAATTCAATTTTTTTCATTTTTACGGTCTAGTTTTGAATACTTTCCTCCAATACCTGTGGGGTCAAAATGCTCACCACACCCCAAGATAAATTCCTTGAGGGGTGTACTTTCCAAAATGGGGTGATTTTGGGGGGGAGGGTTCTATTCTGTAGACATTACAGGGGCACTGCAAACGCACCTGGCGCTCAGAAACTTCTTCAGGAAAATCATGCACTGAAAATGCTTGGCGCTCCCTTCCTTCTGTGGCCTGCTGTGTGCCCACACAGTGGTTTATGCCCACATATGGGGTATCGTTCTACTCAGGAGTACCTGCGTTACATATATTGGGGTGAGTTTTCTCCCCTGTTTCTCGTGAAATTGAGAAATTTCAAACTAAACAAACAAGTTATTGGGAAAATTCTATTTTTTCATTTTTACTGTCTTCTTTTGAATACCTTCCTCTAATACCTGTGGGGTCAAAATGGTCACTATACTCCAAGATGAATTCTTTGAGAGGTGCACTTTCCAAAATGGGGTGACTTTTGGGGGGGTTCTATTCTGCTGACACTACAGGGGCTCTGCAAACGCACCTGGCGCTCAGAAATTTCTTCAGCAAAATCTGAACTGGAAATGCTAATTGGCGCTCCTTCCCTTCTGAGCCCTGCTGTTTGCCCACACAGTGGTTTATGCCCACATATGGGGTATCGTTCTACTCAGGAGTACCTGCTTTACATATATTGGGGTAAGTTTTCTCCCCTGTTCCTCGTGAAATTGAGAAATTTCAAACTAAACAAACATATTATTGGAAAAATTCTATTTTTTCATTTTTACTGTCTTCTTTTGAATACTTTCCTCTAATACCTGTGGGGTCAAAATGGTCACCACACCCCAAGATGTATTCTTTGATGGGTGTCCTTTCCAAAATGGGGTGACTTTTGGGGGGGTTCTATTCTGCTGACACTACAGGGGCTCTGCAAACGCACCTGGCGCTCAGAAATTTCTTCAGCAAAATCTGAACTGGAAATGCTAATTGGCGCTCCTTCTCTTCTGAGCCCCGCTGTGTGCCCACACAGTGGTTTATGCCCACATATGGGGTATCGTTCTACTCAGGAGTACCTGCGTTACATATATTGGGGTAAGTTTTCTCCCCTGTTCCTCGTGAAATTGAGAAATTTCAAACTAAACAAACATATTATTGGAAAAATTCTATTTTTTCATTTTTACTGTCTTCTTTTGAATACTTTCCTCTAATACCTGTGGGGTCAAAATGGTCACCACACCCCAAGATGTATTCTTTGATGGGTGTACTTTCCAAAATGGGGTGACTTTTGGGGGGGTTCTATTCTGCTGACACTACAGGGGCTCTGCAAACGCACCTGGCGCTCAGAAATTTCTTCAGCAAAATCTGAACTGGAAATGCTAATAGGTGCTCCCTTCCTTCTGAGGCCTGCTGTGTGCCCATACAGTGGTTTACGCCCACATATGGGGTACCGTTCTACTCAGGAGAACCTGCATTACAAAATTTGGGGTGCATTTTCTCTCACATTTATTATGAAAATGAGATACTTTAATCTTAACAAATATATTATTGGAAAATTTCTATTTTCCATTTTTTTCCGGCCTAATTGTGAATACTTTCCTCCAGCCCCTGTAGGGTTAAAATGCTCATTATACTCCTAGATTAATTCTTTAAGGTGTCTAGTTTCCAAAATGGGGTCACTTATGGGGGTTTCCAGTATACAAGCCTCCTAAATCAACTTAAAAAAAGAACTGGTCCCTAAAAAAATAAGTTTTGGAAATTTCAAGAAAATTTGATAATTTGCTGATACATTTCTAAGCCCCGTAACACCCTAAAAAAGTGAAATATGTTTACGAAATGAAGCCAGAATAAAGAGGACATATTGATAATGTGACTTACTAACTAATTTTTGTCATGTGCCTTTTTTTTTTTAGAAGCAAAGAATTTCAAAGTTCGTAAAGTGCAAAATGTTCAAATTTTTCATTATATTTTGATGTTTTTCACAAAAAACACACAATACAGTGACCAAATTTTGCCACTAACATAAAGTACCATATGTTACAAAAAAACAATCTCAGAATCGCTAGCATACGTTAAAGCATCACTGAGCTATAAGCGCATAAAGTGAGACAGGTCAGATTTTGAAAAATGAGCCTGGTCATTAAGGCCCAAACAGGCTTGGTCCCTAAGGGGTTAAGGGGACTGATCTGCAATCAGAGACACTGGCTGACAGCTGAGCAAGCAGGAGACTGGGCAGCAATGAAGAGGAGGGAGGAGGAAGGAGTCGTGAGGTGTGCCAAAGATTGGCACAAACAACTCCTCTTTGACTCTGAGATTGTGCATAATCCACTGCACTGACAAATTAACAAAAGTTAATATTCTTACAAGGGGACTGCAAACTACAGCACACTGTCAGCACTTTATGTAGGGCATAGGAGCTCACAGATTCTCTTTAAAGAAGTTATTCTTAGTAAATTATCCTTATATAATCTGCAGAAAGTGGCCTGGAGGAGAATAAATAGGGCTTAGAGGAATTGTGTTTGTCAACCTAATTTTTTTAATATCCAGTATGTACCTTTTATTCATGCGACTATTCTGGTAACCTCAAGAAGATGCTTTGAATAGTTTTAAACGTTTGTAAAATAAAACCAATAAGCTCCAAAATGCTACTTTTTGCTGCAATGACCTTATCAATAATGGTACAAATTTTAAAAATGATTATTCAGTGGATTCAAAAGCCAAAATAACAAGAAGTAAAGCAATTATTCTCATAGAAAAGTAAAGTGATGTCAGTGGAAAGAATGTTTTCAGGAGAAAATCTAGTATTTTGCGCCCAGGCGTCCCCCTCTGTTCACATTTAGAGCCATTCTCTCATAATACCTTGAAATGCTTATTTTTCATTTAGATATTTTCCGCATAGGTCACACTGCCCGATCCCCTGGCTGCTGCTGTTCTAATGCACATGGTCCTTGTACTGATCATCTCGTTGCTTCCTGGTCCTTGTCTCAACACACAGGAAATGCAAATGAGCATGCTCGACCAACAAGCTGAAGCTAAACAATAGGTCGTAACCCTACATTACATCACATTTTGGGCCTGTTGTGGATCTATCTGTAAGAATGTACTCCAAAGAATATTACTCTATATTAAGCATTCCTACAGTACTTTGTACCTTTTACTTTTGAATGGTGTCATGTTTTGTATACATGAATAGCCTTTTAAGTTTCAGAATTTTTGGCTGTCTGCTGCTGGAGAAAGCTTAGGAGCTTGAAGGGATATTCTGGATAGAAATTCTTAATTCTACAAATTGCAGAAGCCTAAAAATCTACCCCCTCCTGTTTGTAACATACAACTATTTCCTTTAGGCTATATTCACACTACTTAAAAGTACGGCCGTACTTTATGCGGAGTGGAACCAGGGCCGTTTCTAGGTAATTTGGACTACAGGGCGAATCTTGCTAAAAGCACCCCCATTCTTCTTGGATCTGAGGCGTCACTTCTCTTTTCCTCTCCTTCTGGCCCAGACCTCCATGATGATTTCTTCCAGCTACAATTCATCTCTTCTGAACCTGCCAGACATACATTTTAGGCTCCGCACTTTTCCAACAACTTCCACTTTTTTGTGTCATGTGCAGTGAAGTCAATAGGTATGTGGGTTGCCCCCTGTATATAAGATCCCCTGCTGTACCACCATATAGTAATTATCCCACCTGTGCTTCCCCAAATAGTAATAATCCCTCCCTGTGCTCTATTCCCATAGTAATAATGCCCCTGTGCTCCCCCCATAGTAATAATCCCCCCTGTGCTCCCCCCATAGTAATAATCCCCCCTGTGCTCCCTCCATAGTAATAATCCCCCCTGTGCTCTATCCCCTCGTGTAGACCCACAAAGTATATCCTAGCCCCCCAAAGTATATACCTCCCCCAAGTAGCCCCCCATAGTATAGCCCTCCCCCTGAGTAGCCCCCCATAGTATAGCCCTCCCCCCGAGTAGCCCCCAATAGTATAGCCCCCCCCATAGTATGGCCCTCCTCCCATGTATCCCCCCCCCCTGTGTAGCCTTCCATACTATTGGCCCCTTTGTAGCCCCACACTGCAGAAATTATGAGAAAAAAAATACATTCATCTCTCCTGGATGCTGGATCCTGCAGCAGCATCTCCCTCTGTCTGGCAGCCTGTAACACACCTGCCCGGAAGCTTACCGCTGTAGCCCCGCAGCGCCCGGACTTCTCTCCTTAGCGGCGGTCATGTGATCACGTCACATGTCCACTGCCAAACAGAAGAGAGGAGATGTCTGGCCGCTGCGGGGCTACAACGGTGAGCTTCCGGGCAGGTGTGTGACAAGCTGCCTGTGCCGGAAGCTTACTGCCGGGCGGGGTGGCGGCGATCTGGGCAGCTGATGGGGCGGGCGGCCCTGATCTGGACACATAGTTGTGCAGAGAATTCAGTGCCCAGAGCTCAGGTGTATTATGCCTCTGCCCCAGGGGCGTGACTAGAAATGGCTGGGCCCCATAGCAAACTTTCCAATGCCCCCCCCCCCCCCTCCCGGCTACTGGGAAAGAAATTGACGTGTGGTTTCAGCCACATGCACTGTCTGAATTTTTTTTTCTCTACATGGTTTTTAACTGCTTAAATGATCTGCATTGTCTGTAGCGATTCTTGTCACAGGATTGGTAGACAACATCTTCAGAGAATGCTCATTAAAAGCATACAGCCATACCAGACAGAACAATACCACCATACTGTGACTGGATAACACCAACATAACAGACCTGAACTATACCACCATACTGTGACTAGATAACACCGCCATACCAAACCTGATACAACCATACAGTGACTAGATAACACCACCATACCAGACCTGATACCACCATACAGTGACTGGATAACACCACCATATCAGGCCTGATACCACCATACAGTGACTGGATAACACCACCATACCAGGCCTGATACCACCATACTGTGACTGAATAATACCACCAGACCTGATACCACCATACAGTGACTGGATAACATTGCCACACCAGATCTGATACCACTATACTGTTACTGTATAACACCGCCATACCAGACCTGATACCACCTTACTGTGATTGGATAACTCCGCCATACCAGACCTGATACCACCATACAGTGACTAGATAACACCACCATACCAGACCTGATACCACCATACAGTGACTGGATAACACCACCATACCAGACCTGATACCACCATACTGTGACTGGATAACATTGCCACACCAGACCTGATACCACCATTCTGTGACTGGATAACACCGCCACACCAGACCTGATACCACCATACTGTGACTGGATAACACCGCCACACCAGACCTGATACCTCCATATATATTACGGTCTGGCACTGCATAAATATACAGTGGTACCTCGGTTCTCGAACTTAATTGGTTCCGGTAGGCAGTTTGAGAACTAAGCAGTTTGAAAACCGAGCAGTGTCTTCCCAAAGGAAATAATATAAATGTGATTAATTGGTTCCAGCAGTCACCAATAATTACCTACAATACTCATTTATTACACTGATAAGTGCTCAGTATAATCACTGCAGTACAGTACAGAACAGCACTATACTGTACAGGACATTAAACATAAGAAATGTTCATCAGAACCAGCAATTATAGTACAGTAGTCACCAACTCCTCACCCATCCTTTACTGTATAGCGTCCCCCCCCATCCAAGCACTGTAATGTATGGGAGATGGTGGTGCACTGCCTGTACCACTACTGCACTGTATATGCACTCCAGCAGTCTTATACAGCACTGTACTGTATGTGAAGCCTCACCACTGCTTAACTCGCCAGGTACAACCCACCATCCACGCTCGCAAAAACGTTCGAAAAACGTTTGAAAAACTAGCAAAGTTCGATTTCCAAACACTACTTCTGGGTAAATTTCTGTTCAAATACCAAGCAGTTCGAGTTCCAAAGCGTTTGAAAACCAAGGTATTACTGTATATATATATATATATATATATATATATATATATATATATTTATAAATATCCAGCCTGGCACTACTATGCATAGGGAGTTTTCTAGTCCTGAAAGAGCTGCAGTCACAGGGCTGCTTTCTATATAGACAGTGTAGGACTACAATTCCCAGTGTGGTCTGTCTGTGTCTTTGGGAGAGGGGGTACAGATAGCAGACAGACCACATTGGGAGTTGTAGTCCTATAATGTCGCAGCTCCTGTCAGAGACAGTGGACACTTACACTGTTATTGTCAAAGTCCTGTTTTCTCTCTTAGGAATTTATCTTTTTAAAAAAGGTTTTAAAAAAAAGTTTTAAAAAAGCTTGATTCTGTTGTTCGGTTTGTCTGGTTGTGATGTCAGTTGTTGCTTTGCATAGTTCTGTGGTTATTTCCTCCTCCTCCTCCTTCCTCTGTAGTGTCAGTAGCAGAAATTTAAATAAACTTTCTAATTGCAGTTTTCCCCATTCTGCTGAAAAAAACAAAATCATCATCATCTTGGTATTGAGATGGATCCTTATACACTCTGTCCCCTTGGGGCTCTCCTGGCATTCTTATACGAATTTAAAAAATGGAGCGGGAAATGCCCATTCCTGCAGCTGCTTCCCTTCCCTCTCTCCATGCCCCGATGTGATGCCTGAGTAATGTACTGAAGACTCCACTATAAAGAACACAATTTTGGATATTGAATTTGATCTATTGCTCTCTTTAGGACTACCTTGTGCCTTCAACTGCTTTATAGACCTTCTCTGTGCCCCCCATGTACTTTATATAGGCCTCCTCTGTGCCCACATAAGCTTTATATAGGCCATATCTCTGCCCCTATATACCTTTTATTGGCCTCCTCTGTACCCCTATATACTTTATATAGGCTTCCTCTGTGCTCCCATACTATTGGTTAAAAAACCCACTGTGCCCCCATATTGTTTTTATAAACCGCCCTTGTGTCCCCATAATGTTGTATAACCCCCCCAGGTGCCCCCATACCGTTTGTATACCCCCCTTGCCCCCATACCGTTTGTATACCACCCCCATGCCCCCATATCGTTTGTATACCCCCCATGCCCCCATACCGTTTGTATACCCCCCATACCGTTTTTATACCCCCCATGCCCCCATACCATTCAGACAATCAAGACAATAACTTTATTGGTCTGGAAAATACTTTAATAAAGTAATAGATCAAAACCAGAAGTTCTGTGTCCCTAGAACAGTCAGGGATTGGTGGTGGTTGTGCCGTAACAAAGAACTCAGGAACGTAGCCGGGGTCATCACCATAATATCAGTCAGGAGAGGAAGAGCTGGAGGATGAGACAAAATCGTAGTGTGGAAATAGGTCAGGGTTCATCACCAGGAAAGAGAGGAACTAGGCCGAAGGATGAGACAAGATCGTATTCCGTGTTCCATAGCCAAGGTCCAATCCGAGATATCAGTCCATAATGTCCACACTCATGTCGTCCGGTTCCTCAGGATCCAGGTAGATGCTGTAATAAACACAATGTTATCAGTTTAGTATATTATATAGAGAGAGAGATGAAAATGACATCACATGGTTATTGGTTCTGAAAAAGAATGAAATATTACTTACGTACAAAAGCAGAGCAGAGCAAAAAGGAGGATCAGGAATGGGAACCCAATGGTCACACTTCTGGGGATGTCCTTCCAGCGTTCCGTCATCTCCTCCATATTCAGCAGCCAGGATCTGCGGGTTCCTATAACAAGACAAAATCTCATTACTAAAACAGCTATTTTTAATCCTCCCCTGAAGATAAAAGACCCCACCTTACCGTTACATTGAAAGAATTAACAATAAAACCTGTAATAAGTGTATAAGCCGCCTGCAGTAACATCCCAGCTGGTAATACATTTATCTAATTCCTATATTACATGTGGTGGATACTTACTGACTAGGATCTGCTGCTGTTCTTTATCTGATGACTGGTCATCTTCCTCCATCCCAGGTGGAGATATGGGACGTCCAATGACCAATGAAATCCAGAAATTAAAAAAGATGATTCTAAAAATCATTTCCACCACCCCTAAAAAAAACCACAAGCCAAAGGCACAGAAGATACAAAGAGGTCACAAGTAACCGCGTCTCTCTCTCCTTCAATCTGACAGCTAGAGCTGCTGATCCCTGATATCTAGTCTAGAGCTCGGTGATGTCATCATAGTCCCTATATCTGTCACCTGTGACATCACCAAGCACAATGTTCCACCTGTATAGATGTTCTCCTAGGAGTTTATTCCAGTTTAATCCGGTTTTGAGGATATATAATCTGGGCTATGTTCACACTATGTATAACAGCTCCCGTTGCATAGCAACAGACGCTGTTAAACTGCCGGCCATGGGGCTGCATTCAGGACGTTCCAGCAGCCGATACCTCTCTAATCGATCATTGCTGTATTAAGTATCCTGCAGTGATCTCTATGGAAGAACACTGCAGTAATAATAAAAGTCTCCCAGGGGGAATAAAAGTTACAGTACACAGTAAAAAAAAAGTGTTTTTATTAACCCCTTAAGGTCAAAGCCAATTTTTTCGTTTCTGCGCTTTTGCTTCTTCCATTTTATGTTTAAAAGTCCATAGCGCTTGCATTTTTTCTCCTAGAGACGTGTATGAGCGCTTATTTTTTGCAGAACCAATTGTACTTTGCAATGACAGGCATTATTTTTCCATAAAATATGCAGCGAAACTGGAAAAAAATCATTTGCGCTGTCAAATTGAAAAAAAAAAGGAATTTGTTTTAATTTCGGGGAGTTTTGCATTTACGCCGTTCGATCTATGGTGAAACTGATTAGTTATGCATGTTGTTACGATTACAATGATATGTAACATGTATAACTTTTATATTATGTGATGGCTTTTAAAAAATTCAAACCATTGTTAACAAATATACCTTCCTTAAAATCGCTCTATTCCCAGGCTTATAGCGCTATTATCCTTTGGTCTATGGGGCTGCGTGAGGTGTCATTTATTGCGCCATGAAGTGTTCTTTCTATCGGAACTTTGATTGCACTTATACGACTTTTTGATCTCTTTTTATTACATTTTTGGCGCTTACGCCGTTTACCGTGCGAGATCAGGAATGTGATAATTAAATAGTTTGGGCGATTACGTGCGTGGCAATACCAAATATGTTTATTTATTTGTTTATTTATTAATTAATATTTATAAAATGGGAAAAGGGGGGTGATTTGAACTTTTATTAGGGGAGGGGATTTTTTTATTATTAAAAACACTTTTTTACTTTTTTTTACATGAACTAGAAGTCCCCCTGGGGGACTTGTATATACATAGCACTGATCTCTCATAACATAGCACTGATCTCTCATAAAGATCAATGCTGTGTATATATACAGCAAAGATCGATCATAGATTGCTTTGGCCTGCTGCATGCCACAGCAATCTATTGCAGAGCCGGGATAGGCGTCATTGCAACGCTGAGGCCCAGCACGAGCAAAATAACAGATCTACCCCCCGCGATCGCATCTGACCCACTAGACCTCGCTCTAAACACCCGCCGCGGCACCATGACCAGATACGTACCAGATACGTCATGGGTCGCTAAAGAGTTAATAAAAAATCACCTCCCCTAATAAAAGTTTTAATCACCCCCCTTTTCCCATTTGCTAAATAAATAAACTAATTTAGTATCACCGCGTGCGTAATCGTCTGAAATATTAAATTGTCACTTTCCTCATCTCGCACGGTAAATGGCGTAAGCGCAAAAAAAACGCCAAAGTGCAAATTTGCTGATTTTTTTTCTCACATCAAATCCAGAAAAATTGTAATAAAAAGTGATCAAAAAGCTGCATATATGCAACCAAGGTACCGATAGAAAGAACAGATCATGGTGCAAGAATGGACACCTCACACAGCGTCATAGACCCAAGGATAAAAGCGTTATAAGGATGGGAATAGAGCGATTTAAACACATTTACCTTTTTTTTTTTTTTTTTTTAAAAAGGATTTAATTTTTTAAATGCAGTCAGATAAAATGAAAGTGATCTAAATTACGTATCGTTGTAATCGCACTGACTTGAGGAACATATATGATATGTCAGTTTTACTATAGAACGAATGGTGTAAACATGAAACACCCGAAAATGAAAACAAATTCCTTTTTTTTTCTATTTCACTGCACATTTAATTTTTTTCTGGTTTCACAGCATATTTTATGGAAAGATTAAGTCTGCCACTGTAAAGTACAATTAGTGCTGCAAAAAATAAGGGCTCATGTGGGTCTTTAGGTGAAAAAATGCAAGCGCTATGGCCTTATAAACATGGAGAGGAAAAAATTTAAGTGCAAAAATGAAAATTAGCCCAGTGCTGAAGGGGTTAATTTTATAACTGTCAACTTGTGGTATAAATATAAATAATACTGTATTGTTATATTGGGATGAATCATGTGACATTATGGCCCCTGTCATGCAGTTCATAAGGCCCCATACACACATCTGTAGGTGTTACGGAGCTGTTTTAGGGACAAGATCTGTGCCACAAAAAAACTAAGGATGCGGTCACACATACAGGATTTGCAGATATCAGTGTAACTAAGTATATGCAGCAATCTTCAGCAGATCCTGGATGTGTGATTGCATCAATCTGCAGCAGATCCTGGATGTGTGATTGAATTGATCTGCAGCAGATCCTGGATGTGTGATTGAATTGATCTGCAGCAGATCCTGGATGTGTGATTGAATTGATCTGCAGCAGATCCTGTATTGTGGTTGCATCAATCTGCAGCAGATCCTGGATGTGTGATTGCATCAGTCTGCAGCAGATCCTGGATGTGTGATTGCATCAGTCTGCAGCAGATCCTGGATGTGTGATTGCATCAGTCTGCAGCAGATCCTGTATGTGTTGCAGATGGACATACCTTATTGCTGTGTATACGTCTAAGCACCACACTTGGAACTCGGTATATGAGACCCCCTTTGCAGGCTCAGGAGCTATATACAGGGAGAAAGCCATGGAGGTCGTTATAAAGCTTCCAGACAAGATAAAAAGGATCAAGCAGTGAGTAATCATTACCCCAATATTCAGACCCCTACCAAACCCCCCTCAGGATAAGTATCTGTCCATTCGCCGACCCCTGTTCATCCTCCACATTAGACCCAGGTTATACCAATACATTAGTTTTCAATTAGGTCCCCCTGCTCCTCTTCTCCAATTTGTCGGACTTTGCTTGCAACTGCTACAAGGCAAGGGGTCCCCATGTCTCCAGGCTTTTACTCCCCCTCATTTGTCCTAAGTTTACCTTATTGAGTTGAAAAGCATGTGGGTTATAGGAGCGCGCTGTTCATCTGTGGCGTCTCAGCCGGCCACTGCACTTATGCAAGAGGAGGAGGGCCTTTTGTCGTCAGTGCTGCGGAGTGATCTCCAAAATCCGCACCGGGACTTCTTTCTCGCTCCGTCCGTGGTGCTCCGGGGGCCTCCCGAATCACCACTTCCCGTCACCATCCTCACTCCTCGGCTCCTTGCCCGCCTATGTCCGCTACCGCGGTCTCCCTCCGCCTCCATGCCGCGGTCTCCCACCGGGGGCTCCACCGTCCTCACCAGGTCCCCACCACACACAGGCAGCCATCCCGACGACAGCCCAGCAGGAAACAGACCACCGCGCGGCCCATGGTAAGTCACATCGACTCGGCCTCAGATAGTTAGTACCTCCCGGGAAGCCATCGATCGGCGTGGTGTAGGAGCCAGCAGCTAGCTCACGCCGCTACGTGGCTCCGCCTCCATTCCCCAACGCAGATCCTGTATGTGTGATTGAATTGATCTGCAGCAGATCCTGTATTTTGGTTGCATCAATCTGCAGCAGATCCTGGATATGTGAATGCATCATTGAAATAAAAAGTATGGAAATTTTCCTAGATTGAACCACAAGTGTCCCTCTGTGGCTGTCCAAAAAGTTGGGAGGTATGTAATATATTCAACTAATGATCAACAATCTCATACGTTTCCTTATGACATAGTTATATAGCAGTGTGATCTGTGGGGCCCTACTGCTGGTATACAGATCCCCCTCTGTATACTGTGTAGTCATAGCGGCTAGTCTTCAGCTTCCCACTCCCCTCCATAGACATCTATGGACAGCTGTAAGCTTCCCTCTTAGAGAATGTTAAAGTGTCACTGTTGTATCTTATTTTTTGCAGAAATAGTACAGAGGATTTTAGGAAACTTTGTAATTGGGTTTATTAGGCAAATATGCCATTATCTAAATTCAAAAAGACTTTCCCCAGGTCCTCCCCCCCCCCCCCCCCCCCTCCATACTCTTTTCCATTCAGTGCTCATTATCAGGAAATTATGTCTTGTTGCATCAGACATGCCCCTGTCTGTTCTATGGAGAGGGGAGGGGGAAGGAGGGAGATATGCCAGCAGAGAACAAAGGATTACACAGAGGGGAGCTGATATTCAGAGGTCAGAGAGGTCAGTGCTGACTCACAGGAGAAAGAGGAGGGAGCTGTCACTGTCTCTCCGAGGTCCTGAAGGGAGAGGGCTAGGGGTCAAAGGTCATCAAACCTCACAGGATGTTCCGTGCATCAGCTCACAGGCCAGTCTTTCTCTCTCCCTACTTTGTGATGCCGCCCCCTGCTGGTGAGTGTTTGCCCTGCATTTTTACAAAGACCGTTCTCCCCTGGTTAGCTAGTGTCATGACGAACATCCTGAACAGCTTACCAGGGGAAATCACGGAGACAGTCCGCACTGCCGGGCCCCTTGATGAGGCGGGCCCCGTAGCAGCAGCTACTGCCGCTACGGAGGTAGTTCCGCCACTGCTCTGCCCTCTCAACTCCTCACACACTAGTCATATAGAAGTGTATAGAAGAGGGAGCCTTGTTTATCCGGCTGACAGCCTACTGTGTAATAAATCTGCACTACCCCCCTGGAGAAGTATTTTCCTTTAAATGCCGACTATAAAGCCCAGGGAATAGGGAATAGATGGAATATTTAGTTCAGGTATCTTGGTAACACCTCCCAGATTGACCTTTCCATCTGTTCAAAACAAGCAGCTTGGATCCCATCTCCATGACCTGATCTGTCTTGTCTGTACATAGGGAACGAGGCTTCACTGAGCTATTGGGAAACCAATGCCAGGAGGAAACGGAATACTGAGAACTCACTGCAATGCTAATATCAGAGTGTAATGTCACCATCTTGTTTCATGATCACTGGTGGGTAAGTATTTAAAGAGAACTTCAAGGTAAGGCTGCATTCTCACATCCCTTGTTCCTCACGGAACACGGACGTGGAATGCCTGTAACGCATTACCCCCCTGCCCGGGCAGCATCTGTCATAAGATGCTAGGAGCGGGGGAACCGTACAGATATGCGCCACGCTGTAATGACAGCGCCGTGTGGCTGATTCATTAAAGAGCTCGCATATCTCTACAGTTCCCCCACTCTTAGCTTCTTGTCACAGATGCTGCTTAGAGTGGCTTGGGGGGGGGGGGGGTTGGCTAGTCCGTTATAGGCATTCCATGTCCGTGTTCCGTGTGGAACACAGAACGGGAGAATACAGCCTAAATGTGAAGGCATCATGTTATAGAGCAGAAAAAAAGAGCTGAGCGGAAGATTTGTAGGGAAACTCGTCTTGTCATATGGGCGGTCCTGTTCAGTGATTGACAGCTCTTTCTAGAAGCACACATACTGTATATACATCAGGGCAGTTTCTAGGTAATTTTGAGTACAGGGTGAATCCTGACAGAAGCGCCCCCCCCCCCCCCCCCATGATGTCCGAGATGCACAGAGCAGTGTTACCCAACCTTTCAAAAATCATCATACAGTGACTCACAGGTTACGTCTTCTTTGATCTGAGGCGTCACTTTCCTTTTCCCCTCCATCCGGCCCAGACCACCATGATGATTTCTTGCAGCTACAATTCATCTCTTCTGAACATCCTAGGCTCCGCACTTTTACAACAACTTCCTTCCACATGTTTGTGCAGTGAAGTCAGTAGGTATGTGGGATTCCCCCTGTATATAGGTTCCCATGCTGTGCCCCCATATAGTAATAATGCCCTATGCTTTGCCCCCATATAGGAATAATGCCCCATGTTGTGCTCCCATATAGGAATAATGCCCACTGCTGTGCCCTCCATACAGTAATAACGTCCCCCTGTGCTCGGTCCTTATTGTAATACTGCCCCTGTGCTCTGTCCCCATAGTAATACTGTTTCCATAGTAATAATGCCCCGTGCTCTGTCCCCATGGTAATAATACCCCCCCTGTGCTCTGTCCCCAATGTAATACTGTCCCCATAGTAAAAATGCCCCCTGTGCTTTGTCCCCATTGTAATATTATCCCCCTGTGCTCTGTTCCCAGTGCTCTGTCCCCATTGTAATACTGTCATCCAGTGCTGTCGCCATTGTAATACTGTCCCCTGTGCTGTCCCCAATGTAACGCTGTCCCCCTGTGCTGTCCCCATTGTAATACTGTCCCCTGTGCTGTCCTCATTGTAACGCCATTCCCCTGTGCTGTCCCCATTGTAACACTGTCCGCATTGTAATAGTGCCCCATTGTCCCCTGCATTGCCCAGCACAAAAAAAAAATATATACTCACCAAATCCTGGCATGGAGCGGGTCCCTCTGTCTTCGGATCTTCTCTCCTGTCACCGCAGGGACGGATCCTCCAGCAGACGCAGTGACGTCATATCAGTGCGCCTGCAAGAGGGGGAGATCACGTCCAGGTCAGAGAATGGCAGGCGGTAGCAGGGAATTACACACACCAAGACAGATATTACCAATAACACCAGCTTATAGGAAGAGAAAATACTATCACCATACATATTACCGCCATACTGTTACTAACCAAATCCTGTATACTGAGACCAATATTACCAGTATATAGGAAGGAAATATTACTGCCACACCACAACCACTACCATCACCACCATATTGTTACTGACCAAATCCAGTATACCAAGACCAATAAAACACAGTACCAGATAACAAGTAAGAAATAATACCACCACATACTGACTGATAGCACCACACATTGACTAACAACGCCACATACTGACTAACAGCACCGCATACTGACTAATACCACCACCACCACATACTGGCTAATACCACCACATACTGGCTAATACCACCACATACTGACTAACACCACCACCACTACTGAATAACACCACCACATACTGACTAACACCACCGCCGCTACTGAATAACACCACCACATACTGACTAACACCACCGCCGCTACTGAATAACATCCACTGTATACAGATCACTATCACCTCATACTGTCATATAGAGGTGGACACAGCTCTACACAGGTTCTATACACCATATACATTACAGTGCAGTTATATCCAGTGACTCACAGAGGACGTCTTCTCCATCTGCCCTGGGCCATTATGAGAACTTCTCCGAGCCACGAATCCACAGAATCTACCAGAGAAACATATTAGGCTCCTCACTCTGGCATCATCCTCATCTCTCTACACACCGCACATCTGTATTGGCCCCTTTACACCCTCATATAGTGGGTAGGCTGATCTATGTGACCTCCTAATAATATATGCCCCATCTGTGTTATCCCTTTTATAGATGGCCCCCTATCCCCCTATGTTGTCCCCTTATAGATGTCCCCTTCTCCCCCTATGTTGCCCCCCCCTGTAGATGCCCCCCCTTATAGATAGCCCCCTCTCCCCCCCTTATAGATAGGGTGAGGAGGGTGGTGGTAGTGAGGAGGATGATGGTGGTGGTGGTCAGGATGACCACCATCCCTTATAGATAGCCCCCTCTCTCCCCCCTCCTTATAGATGCCCCCCTCTCCCCCTATGCCCCCCCCCCCCCTTGTAGATGCCCCCCCCCATTATTGATAGCCCCCTCTACCCCCTTGTAGATAGGGTGAGGAAGAGGAGGAGGATGGTGGTGGTGATAGTGAGGAGGATGATGGTGGTGAGGATGACCACCACCCCTAATAGATGCCCCCCCTCCCTAACAGATGGCCCCCTCTCTCCCCCCTCCTTAAAGATGGCCCCCCTCTCCCTTATAGATGCCCCCCTCTCCTATAGATGGCCCCCTCTCTTATAGATGGCCCCCCTCTCTTATAGATGGCCCCCTCTCTCTTATAGATGGCCCCTCTCTTATAGATGCCCCCTCTCTTATAGATGCCCCCCTCTCTTATAGATGGCCCCCCTCTCTTATAGATGGCCCCCTCTCTTATAGATGCCCCCCTCTCTTATAGATGCACCCCTCTCTTATAGATGGCCCCCCTCTCTTATAGATGGCCCCCTCTCTTATAAATGACCCCCCTCTCTTATAGATGGCCCCCTCTCTTATAGATTCCCCCCGCTCTTATAGATGGCCCCCCTATCTTATAGATGGACACCTCTCTTATAGATAACCCCCCTCTCTTATAGATGCCCCCCCTTCTCTTATAGATGGCCCCCCTCTCCTATAGATGCCCCCTCTCTTATAGATGGCCCCCTCTCTTATAGATGGCCCCCCTCTCCCCTTCCTGCAGGCAGATGTAAAAAAATAAAATAAAAAAAACACACAACTCACCTACCCCACGTTCCCCTGTCGAGCCTCTCTCCTTATGCAGCCTTATGCTGCCGGGGGTGTCCCATCCTATCCCCGGCAGCGTGCGCATCACACAGCTCCCTGTACGCCTGGGCCCTGACTTCCGGTACAGAGAGCGTCAGTACCGGAAGTCAGGGCCCAGGCATACAGGGAGCTGTGTGATGCGCACGCTGCCGGGGATAGGATGGGACACCCCCGGCAGCCACACATCAGCCGGGGGGGAGACGGACTCTTGTGACCGCAAGCAAGACAATGCTTGCGGTCACAAGAGTGATTGATATGAGGGGGTGCTGATCAGGTGATCTGCGGGGGCGGGGGCGCTGCAGCCAGGAATCAGGCGGGGCGGCACCTTGAGCAGGGGGTGGCACCAGAGTGTGTAGTGCGGCGTGTGCAGGCGGCCAGGGGCGCGTAGCACACTATCCAGCTGGGAGCCAGTAGCGCCCCCTAGCTGGCGGTGCCCCGTGCCGTCGCCCGGCCCGGCACAAGAAACGGCCCTGAGTGGAACATTGCCTTATCTGCTATGGGATCCCGGCTGGAGCGTATACACATCCGATGCGGACTCACAAATAACTGACATGTCAGTTTTCTGCGGCCTCAATTCAGTGAATTGCGGCCGCAGAAAGACCTGTCAGTTCACACAATGAAGCGAGCCGCGAGCCTGCTTCTTTGTGTCCTATGGGGAGTTCTGAGGCGGGTGCACGCTGATGCGCCCACATCAGAACACTGCGCCGGGAAACATCATCCGGCCGGTTCTTAAGTACCGACTGGAATGATCTTTGCAGAGAATGGCCGTTCCTTGACCCGGCCGAGTTACGGAACGGCCAGTCTCTTTACGTTGTGTGAACATAGCCTTATAGTGCCGTTTCATGGCATTTTGCACCGACATTACCCCTTCCAAAATCTTTAGTGCAAGGTCCTCTTACCTCTTCTCGCTCTTCAACCTCCCCTCTGACACAGAGGACATGTGACTTTTATCTCTCTGGTCTGGAATAAATATAGAAATCAATAGCTAACCCGGCCCACAGATGACATCGGAGGCATCAGGTGACCTTTGGGTTGGGTTAGTTCTACAAAGCAATTGTTAACTCTTCTCACAGACAGGGGTGGAGAAAGAATGAGTTTCACGGCATGCCCAGGAAGGTTTGGGAGCAGCTTATTTATTAAAAAATCACTAAAGTACCCCTTTAGTGTACACTATGTTATTATTAGGTTCAGTGTATGAACAGGATGCAGTAGATTTTTACACTTCGACTAGTGGTAAGTCTAGAATGTTACTATTTAACTGATAGTGAATCAGTCAGCTGTAATTCACATTCCAAACTGCTGACACTGTTGGACAGCTTTAAGGTCAAGAAGACACGTGGTACAAAAAACCCTAAAACACAGGGTCCTATTTTTTTTTCCTTGTTAGTGTAGAGCTCATATTTAAGGCCTATTCCAAAAACCCAATATAATTAAACTAGGCCTTATTTTCGGGGTAGGGCTTATTTTTCTGAAAAAACATGGTAGCTTTCATATATCCAGCTGTGCATCCAGGAGTTAGAGAAATTATTTTATTCTCTAGTACAAAGAGTCAAAGAGACTTTTCCAATGTCCTGAATAGCTGCAAGCTGTAATGCCTCCCCTCTCCCTCCTCCCTGCTTGATTGACACCTGGAAGCTGAGTACCCAGCAGAGTCAGGTGTGGGGGCGGAGGGGGTGTTACAGCTTACTGCACTTCAGGAGTTCAGGAAAGCCTCTTGGACTCTTCATACAATAGAATAAAAGCATTTTCTATATTATGAAAGCACAGGTGATTACATAAAAGGTAACATGTCACCTTAACCTAACAGCTATCTAACAGTGACAGCAGTTTAGAACTTGAATTGCAGCTGACAGATTCTCTTTAATCTTTGTAACAGTTGGACTTTAAGAGTTATAAAGATATAGCAATATACAATTTTAGACCTACAGTATGTAAAAAAAAAAAGCTAAATAAGGTTGAAGAGTGGACAATCACTTTAAGCACAAAGTCTCCATTATCTCAGACATCAGACAATTGATTTCTATCAGTGGTTTCTATAGCCTCAGTGCATTTGTGAGCATCTGTCCAAAACATTGAATTTGTGTGAAGTCTGTGGTGGATCAAATATGATATAATCAATGGCGCTACTTCTCATAATGACATCTGAGTAATTGCAGAAAATGCTGAGTTAAGGTGAAAATCACTTTTTTTTTCTTGCAAACTTACCCATCTGCTATGACCTCTAGCTTCCAAGCCATCAATAGATGTGTAGTCAAATTATGGTCAACATAGGGTCATAAATTCCACCTCTTTATAGCTGAAATTTAAAGCTTATGGAAGGTTTTTTAATGGCATAAAATGCATCGGTTGCATAAAAGGTATGAGGCTTTTTAATGCTTTAACATTTTGAGAACTCTCTGTTTGCAGGTAGATTTAATAGGTAATTTGTCAGCTCTGTATCAGGTATGAAGCTGCAGACCTCAGTAGTAGTAAAGATATCTCAGTTGTAATTGCATGGACACAACTACTGTATATACACTGAACTGGGTGCAATAGTCACACATCCTGACAAACATCAATGATAACTTAAAGGAAAGGCAGTGAGAGTGACCTTGTATAAATATTGCTGGATTCTCTTTGATAAGGTTTCTTGCAACTTTATTATTTTTTTTAAATGAAAATGTCATCTATGAGCCTTGGCTGTTTAAGGGTTTAGGTTTGATACTGCATAGAAAATATATATTTTAGTAATAGTAATGGTTTAGTTCACACATCAATGCACAATATCACATGACCTTTAAAGTAAATCTCTCAGCTAGAAAACGTGTAGTCAACGGCTGAAATGCTTACATAGTAAAATAAGGCTAATGGTACCTGAGTTTTCATGTCTGTGGTCAAAATACACATAAAAATAAGTTCAATTGCTATTTGGAGGTGTCATAGAAGCATGGTCCGGCAGACTGTAATGCCCCTCTCCCCTGTAATTCACTGCACTCTTTCCCCTCATTCTTTCATGTATAGACAGAGACCCCTAAGGCCTGATAGAATCCTGCACATGCATGGTGAGTCTGCCAACTCCATCACTGGATTTATGTAGTGAGGGTAAAGAGAGGTGTTGCAGCCTGAGTCACTGGGGCCATGCCTCTATGACACTTCACAACAGCCATTAAACTCTTTTTTCTTTACATTCTAGCCACATACATAGAAAGTAGAGATAAGCAAACCGAACCTGCCAAACCCAGATTAGTTATTGAAGTTTGCAAAATATTCGTTTTTTTACCGAACCAAATCTTCACTGTTGCTCTTGTCTATAGAGTGACAGCCCACTCAGCCAACCATAGCCCGTGGTACTGTCCCTTGCACATTAGCCTGTGATTGGCTGAGCGGGCTGTCACTCCTAAGTCAAGAGTGATAGCCCGATCAGCCAATCACAGGCTGATTAGGATGGGACAGCATAGCAGTCTGTGATTGGCTGAGTGGACTGTCAAACTTGTTTCAAGAGTGACAGCCTTCTTAGCCAACCACAGGCTGCGGTGCTCTCCAGATGGGACTAGAGAAGAAGGACATGTAAGTATAAGGAGCACACTTTAAAAACCGCATTAAAACAATTAAAAATCTACAATGGTTTAGCTTTTTTTTAATGCGGTTCCTTAATGTTTGGTTATTATAAAGTTCTGCAAACTTGCTTAACCAAAGTTTTTAAAAGATCACTCATCTTTAATAGAAAGTAAAGGTCCAATACTATTAGTCTTATTTTACCCATAGCCTTGTAAGCATATCAACAGTTTTGTAGGTGACAGATTCACTTTAAAATAAATGAATGTTAAACCATATTAGAGAACAATATTCTGTTTATAATTCTTTTATTTTCTAGGTTTATTGTATATGTGATATTTTGGAATATTATAAATTAGTAGTTGTGATAACAACCATTAACAGGAAAAAAACATGCAGAATAAACATGGATCCCCTCAAGATAAGAAACACTGAACTTAATTGAAGAATGCTTCAGGGATAAACAAGTAATGTGATTAGATATTCACTAATGTACTCTTGTATGTAAAAGGGTTTTAACCATTAAAGCAGTCAATGCCATGTTAGGATGTAGCAGAGAGGGTCAAGTGCCTTTTATACAGGCCGATTATGGCTGATAGTTGGCGAAAGTAAAAGTGACAGCGATCGGCTGACGACTGGGCAAACTGTATCTTCAGAGCAAGCTTTAAAATGTACCAAGTTGGGCCATTTAAAAGAACTCTTAAACTGGTCTAGGTTGTCCTTTTGTTGGCCTACCCATACACTTTATACTACAAGCAACTGTTAAAGTGGTTTGGCTGTGTCTTAGCCTACCATCTTAGCCCACCCACCTATAGAGAACACAGGACTGCTCGGCTGTGCCAATTGTTCGTATGTATAGGGAGTACAAATAACTGTAAAAAACTCTAAAAATTTATGCCCATCCTTAGGCTTAGCTACAACAGATTTCAAAGGTTTATTTAAAAACAATCACAGTTGGAGACGCTTAAATGAGAAGTCCAGCGAACATTTTTATTAAAGTATTGAATTGCCCCCCAAAAGTTATACAAATCACTAATATACACGGGAAATGCTTATAAAGTGCTTTTTTCCCTGCACTTACTACTGCATCAAGGCCTCACTTCCTGGATAAAATAGTGATGTCACGACCCGACTCCCAGAGATGCGCGGGCTGTGTCTGCTGGAGAGGATGATGGCAGGGGGATGCTCAGTGTCCCTCCAGTGCCCTGTGTCCCTCAGTGTCCCCTTACCATCATCCTCTCCAGCAGCCACAGTCCGCACAGCTCTGGGAGTCGGGCCGTGACATCACCATGTTATCCAGGAAGTGACATCACCATGTTATCCAGGAAGTGAAGCCTTGATGCAGTTTTAAGTACAGGGAAAAAGCCCTTTATAAACATTTCCTGTAATAAGTGTATATTGATGATTTCTATAACTTTTGGGGGGCAATACAATACTATATTGAAAATTTTCGCCAGACTTCTCCTTTAACACTTGGATCTATTTTTTTATGGGTTGATTCAAGATAACCTATTGCATGATATTGATCATATGTCTTATTAAAAAAAGCAAAGATTATGTTGGAGGGATATTTGTACATTCATATGATCTGTACCAATTGAGGGTGGACCCCCAGAAATAATTTCTCCAGGAAATCCTAAACTAACACTGGCAGCAAGCTGGTATAGAAGAAAATTGTAAATTGCCATTCAATATGCAGATTCCCTTCTAAGCAGGTATTTGTCAAAGTGACTGTCTTCTGGTATACCATCAATGTGAGAAAATCTTTGTGCAATGTTGTTGCTGCTGTAAAAGATGAAGCTCAGGATTGCATTGAAGCGGTAGCAAGTCTTCCCACTTCTCACACATCTGCAGTGTTGTGCCTGTATAACACAACACAGAAAGGTGAGCACTGAAACATTTGATTCTTCCTTTTTGTTCGTCAAGAACAATATTGATAGACAGATGAAACAAACAAGCTGCTCTTTTTCTACTCAGGCATTGCTATCAGATAGGACAAAGGATTCATCGTCCACAGAGATCTTCAGCGAGGGACAACTTTTATTGAACGTATTAGCGCAGCACGTTGCAGTCCCTCGCAGGGATCTTCTCGTCAGGCATGAAATAATATACTCTGAAGAGTTCTTCTCTTTCTTTTTTTTTTTCTAAAGCATTTACCCTTTAAAGGAGTTAGAAGAAAAATGGTTCGCTATGTTTTTTTCTGAAACAGCCTCACTCTTATCCCCGAGCTGTATCTGGTATTGCAGCAAAGCCCCATTCAGTGTCGGACTGGGATATCTGAGGCCCACAAGAGTTAATGATCCCGGGGGCCCACCAATGAAGAGCCATTGAGAAACAAAATGTCATTCAGTGTTTGGGCAGGTTCTAAAACTGAGGGCCCATGGGCCAGTACGACACGGGCCCCATTCATGTTTGGGGCTGCCCTGTTATGCCGGACACTGTGATTGGGAAAAGGAGATTTTAATAATATGATCTTATAAACCTCCTTTAACCCTTTGACACAAAATCACATATATGTGCGTGGTGTTGCTGCCTGTTAGTGCAACCTCATATACATGTACAGGAACTAGTTAGACTGTTGCTATGCAAAATCAGCCAGTAACCTATCATCACTCTCCCCAGCCAGAAATTACAGCAATTGGTCCATGTTTCTAGGCAGACCAATTGCAGGGAGAATGACAGGAGGGTCTGGCTGCTGGCTGCTGGCTGCTGGCAGCTGCTGATTTCCTCCATTGTGTGTGGGAAGAGTTCAGAGCTAGGCCGGAACAGTAATGCAGGCTTGGTACAGGTCCCATTTATACAGAACAGCCACAGACCATACGAGTTGCAATGCATGGTGTTTACTAGAGATGGGCAAACTTACAGTAAGTTTGTACAAACCCGAGGGCTTGGTATTTGAGTTCAGGTGGTTGAAGAAGATGGCTGCAGCCCTAGAGCTACCTGAAAAATATAGATACAGCTAAAGGGCTGTTTTCTAGGTAGACCTAGGGCTGCATGTGGTGTACGCTCGACCAGTCACCTATGGAGTTGTTACGGGTGACGCCACTTCTGTGGTGGTTGGTCGGTGAAATATAGCTCAGCCGGATGGTAGGTTGTCGTGACGCCAGTGCTGACTCAGCACACAGGTATGGAGGCACACCTGCTTTAAATTTTTGAGGCTGGCTATGCCCCTTTCCCTTGTGGTCGGTGACCTGCCGGGCTGTGATGGGTCCCTTGGGCACTTATCACGGTGGTCCGGAGTGGAGTTATCACCTACCCAGACTATCGGTACTGCCACCCACATAAAGGGAAATAGAGAGGAAGACGGCACTTCCAAAAAGAATCCAAGTTTATTATCACACCAGATGCGCAACGTTTCGGCTATAATAGCCTTTACTAAGGTTTGTGTATCCATTTTGCAGAGCATTTTGCACAATTTTTCTGTTTTTGACTTTAAAGGCACATTTAATGAACATTTTTAGCTCCTTTTTTGCTGTCTAAAATGTTGGAGCGGGGAAAGTGTCCTGTGTTTTTAGAGACATATGTTACATGCATATACCTCCTTTTCAGTGTAAGGAGTACAAATGAGCAATCATTTTAAGAATTTGGTTGGGTAGATTCACTGAAATTCATCAAATAAACTGTTCACTCGGATAAGCTCTGTATGACGCTGTTAGGTAACCCAGGACTGTATCTACTGTAAGTACTTTCAGTGTATCTAAGTGTCACATTTACGAAATTCTGTATGGCTATAGTGAAAGAGATGGTACTTGGTGGTAGATAACAGCCTCTCTGGTGTCCCCTAAGACAAACTTGTCTTGGGAATGACAGCCTCCTCAGTCAATCACTGGCCCCGCAGCCAGTGTCCGCAGCCAGTGATCGGCTGGTAATTGACTGAGTTGGCTGTAACTCCTGAAACAAGTTTGCGTGGTCAGTGGGGAACACCATAAAGGCAGCTATGGGACACCAGGGGAGCACAGAGAGGTAAGCATAACATGTTTATCATGTTTACCAACAGGCCAGCAATAGATAAAAAAAAAAATAAACACTGGATAACCCCTAAGGAATAGCAGGAAGCATTGTATTGTATTTTGTGTACATCTTAGACAATAGTTAGCCGTAATAAATGATCCAGGTGTGTCTGTTCCACAGAAATCTTGTCACTAAGAGCTTAGGTTCAATCAATGCTTTCAAACCAAGTGAATTAAAAAGATTTACTGGAAGGAGCAGCTGACCTTGCATACACAGTAGGCCGTGCTGATAGCTCTAATTTACCGCTCCTAATTGACAGCACACCTGAAGAAACCCTTAGAAGACTTTTATAACTTGTCACTTATTATAAGTGTGTTCTGCATGTGAAAATGTACCTACTGAATCAGGGTCAAATAGATTAAAGAACATTAAAACCTACTCAGTGTGAGATTCTTGAATATGAGTTTATTTAAAAGGATTCAGATTTTTCTTAAAGGAATAGTAAGTTTATAGCCTACTCTTATCATTTAAAGCATGCTAGAATTGCATATTTTATTCTTAGCGTATTTATCCTATTTATCAAGCCAAAAAGAATAAAATATTAAGAACACATGTCCACCTTCTCTTTCATCCAGTACATTTAGTAAAACAAAAAGTTTTTGAAAGTGGGTCTAGTTTGCTCAGCCTACACTGTAGACCTAGGAAGCAAAGACTCCTCAAAAGGATTAAAGGGGTAGTTCACAAGAAAAACATTTAAATCAACTAGTGCCTGAAAGAGATTTGCAATTTACTTCTATTAAAAAAAATCTCAAGTCTTCCAGTATGAGCCGTATATGTCCTGCAGGAGGTGTATTCTTTCTAGTCTGGAGAAAGGTTTTCTATGGGGCTTTGCCAATGTTCTGGGCAGTTCCTGTCACAGACAGGGGTGGCAGCAGAGAGCACTGTGTCAGACTGTAAAGAAAACACTGCTTCCTGCAGGACATACAACAGCTGATAAGTACTGGAAGACTGGAATGGAGATTTAGTTTTAATAGAAGTAAATTACAAATCTCTGACACTTTCTCGCACCAGATGATTTGAAATATACTTTTTTGTGAACTACCCCTTTACCTGTTCTTAATGTTCCTATTTTCTAATGAGGCTGACTCAATTTTTTGTAAATTATACCATTATGGTGGTAGTTGTAGCTTTAGAAATCAACAACAATTATCTACTGCCATTGTTGGGGAACTGTAGTATTACTATATATTCTGAGCATTCAGTTGTGATACATGGGCAATGCAGGGTCTTTATATACTGCTGTAAAGGGTTAAAGATGGGCCTATCTAAACTGCATTATAGATTTCTAGAATACCTGTTAACTAGAAATGGGCGACCTAGACCTGTAGAACCAGGGTTAATTAGGATGTTACTAGTAGTTTGGTTTGCACCATTAGACCATGTTCATACCCTGTAAGAGACCTGCCGTTCCGTAACACGGTCTCAGAAAATATCATCCCGGCCGGTACTGCAGTACCGGCCGGATGATCTTTAGCGTTGCTGAGTTCTGATGCGGGCACATCTGTGCACACCCACAACAGAACTCCCTACTGCACACTATGGAGCGTGTGGTCGGAGCTGCTCGTTCCACCGTGTGAACTGATAGGGGTTTCGGAGACTGCTATTCATTGAATGACATGTCCGTTTTCTACAGCTTAGCTAGGGATCCCGGACAAAGTTTATGCTATGTGTATACACTCAGGCTGGTATTCACTCAGCCTGCAGCACTATATAAGTGCCACAGGAATCATGGCTGTTGTAACAGCGACTGTGATTTCTGCGGAACTTACGTAGTGTGGACATAACCTAAAGGCCCTATTCCACGGAACGATTATCGTCCGTATTCGGCTGATATCAATTGTTACGGCCGATAATCGTCCCATGGAATAGAGGGTGATCGTTGCGTCGCTTGTTTTTCAAACATGTTGAAAAACAAGGGACTTTGATAGCAGCGATTTGCTGCCGTCGCTCCGTCCGTGGAATAGGAGCGGCGGCAGCAGACCACCGCTATCCTTTATGGGCTGCCCGGGCAATTACCCGGGCAGCCCCTCCGCACCTCCCAGCGGCCCCTACCGCACTCACCCGCTCGCTGCTGACACATGGAATAGTGGTGGCAGCGAGCGGGAACGAGGAACAAACGAGCGCTGAGAGCCCTGTGGAATAGGGGCTTTAGGCTATGTTCCCACTACATACTGTTGAGCGCAAAAAACGGCTGTTGTAAAACAAGGAACAGAATTAATTGGCATGATTATTAATTTCGGCCATTGTTGCACAACAATAGCCATTGTTTGTGCTTAACAGTACATAGTGGGGACATACTGTAGCCTTAGTGTATGTTGACACAACAACCAAAAATACATCAAAAATAAACTACTATAGGTGGAGCTGAGTTTATGTTCACTGAAAATTCAGCCATATTTTGCTAATAACAGCCATAAATAAACATCATGAAATACGGGTGTATTTTGCTAATAACTGATTTTTTTTCCCCGCAAAAAAAAAAAAAAAAAGCGTAGTGTGAAAAAAACCTCTGGGTTTATTTCTGACATATCTTTGGTCAGCTATCATTTCAAGGCAAAAATATGTCCGTTTATAATGATAATGCTCTTTAATTTCACACCTCAAAATGACGTCTGGCCAAAAATAAAGCAGAAAACAAATGTTATGTGAACTTACTCTCAAAGTGGTAGGCATGATGTGTAAAATGGTTCAAAACTGATAAAAAATCTCTTTAAATTCCAGACTATAATGCAGCAAAGTAGGAAAAACACCAGGGATTGCTTTTCGCAAGGCAATACATATTCTCAGCCTGGAATTTTGCAATTATTAGTGGTATCCGGTTTCCAGTACAAGCTTCTAGTGCAACAACAAGCCATTCAAACAACCCCTAGGGTGCAACTGTGTGACCTGGTTTGTAAGTGTACCACCTGGGCATACATTTCAACCCTGTTGTGCCAGCTGGTTAGATAGCAGTACGCGAGTCTAAGTGCTGGTATGTATTACGCTTTCAGCTGAAGAGTTAATTCAGTAATGGAATTTTCAGATTTTGCTCCTAGATAAATCTCTCAGGGACCAAGGTAACATAAGCAGCTAAAGCACGAGAATTGATAGAAACATGTTTTGTAAACCTTATGGCTTTAAAACATATGTAACACGACACCAATGTCAACGAGTTTCTCACACATCAGAGCACTTGGCGCCAATCATTCCCCGTCACCCGGCACAATTTCCCATTCTTTCAATTTTCCTTATGACACTTTTTCTGCCATGGTCTATTAAACGCTTTCAGTCTCTTTTTACTAGATCATTTGACTATCTCTCACAATGTTTATTGTGCTGCCTATCATTCTGGTGGTTTCTGGACTCGCAGTGGGAGATATCAGATGGAATCAAGATGACAGTCTCTTCTGATAACAATACAATTGTTTATTTCTAACTGGGTGGTGGATCCATCGCTTTTAAAATAGAGAATTGTAGAAATAGATACAAGAGACAAGAACTGATGGCCAGATGGCTTCACGAGATATTATGTGGATCTGAGTCCTTGAATAACAACAAGTGATTATGCAGCTTGTTTGTTTGTTTCTCAAAATAAAATATAATTTGTAGCAATTATCAAAATAAATAATAATAATAATAATAATAATAATAATAATAATAATAATAATAATTGCTTAGGAAATCAAAACCGATAAAGCAGATACCAACAAGTGGAGTCTTCCTCACTATATTGGTGGACATACAAACTCTCTATTCTATTTATCTGTCTTTTGGGGACCTTTACATGGACTGATGATTAGGAATGAATGTAAAGGTTGCAATGCACCTTCAATAGCTGTCAGCGGAAGATTTAACCTATGGCTATCTCTCCTGATTTCCTAATACACATGAACATTCAGCACAGCCAAACATTTATGTGTTATGAATCTAAAAAAGAGGAAGAAGCTGTTGCCAGACAGCTCTAGTGGAGGCTTATCTTTTGGAGAACAGAAGGCTCGGGCAATCCAACATGCCTGACTCTTCTCTCCCTTGACATTATACATATTAGAGAATAGGTCAAAGTCAGCCAAACTTAAGTCACTTTTACTAAAGTTTATGGATGCCTTTAGTATGAATAAATATGGCCCTATCAGCTGGCACACAAGCTTGTTCATTGGCTGACTGGTCACAGGAACAATATGCTCTGGCTTATAAAGGGCAACTGGCTGCCCATGTAAATGGAACCCTCGTTTTTTGATCCGAACTGTACTACACTTAATTGACAGACTTACTCTGCTAACATTTTCTCTGTTATGCCCCATTGGAAACCTTATGAAGTCATGTGAGAGTCACAACTACAGTATTTTCTTCTTCTTTTTTTTTGGCATAACAGTTATGCTGAACCAGGCTAGACATTAATAGTGAAACATATATCTTTTGAAATGCACCAGAGTGAACTGATACACATTATGAGTGTGGGTAGTGTGGGGCAGCGCTTCTAAAACTGTGAGGTACAGTTTACAGTCTGGTGAGGTGTAGGGTCTCTGTCTGGGCCTACATCGACACATAGCAGGGACTCCAGGCAGTATATAATAGACCTGTGATGATGTCATGATCATGATCACATGACCATGATCTCCTAGGTCCTCTACCTTGGAAAAATGCAGCTAAAAGTGGAGAACTTGTGTCAGGTATGGGGTCAAGGTATGACCCTCATAAGAGAAACATTTAAATCTACAATGTATACTAACACGTGATTTTCAGTACAATATATAATTCTTAACAAACTGCTTCAGAGACATATATATATATATATATATATATATATATATATATATATATATATATACTAGTAGCTCGTAACTGCTTCTGCAAGGCAAAGCCTTCACATGGAAGATTAATGGTTCCTGTCCTGGACAAAGAATGGTATGCTGGTGGTTTGCAGAGGAAGCTAGAGGAAGTCACGTCCAGAAGATATGTGAAGATAGAAAACGTTACTACTACAAGAGTCTAACGGCCTAAGCTACGCAGTAGAAAATGCATAAATGAATAGAAATTTGGTGTAATCCAATTAGATCAAAGAGGAATGTAATAATGTTATATTGTAACCACCCCTATATTCTACCGTATAAATGTATGGATCAAGGAAGTAATAAAGAGGAGTGTATATGGAACTTGGACCAAACTGGTTGTTGGTGTGATTTCCTTACGGCCGACACTTCCCTATTTTACGATCTAGACATAGACAGTTAGTTGAAGCGTGGCAGAATAAATTACCCTAATTACCCCATACCTCCCTGCCACGACACTGGCGCCCGAACAATAGGCCGGCATCTGCAGGGGGGGCCTACCCCGTGGGACCGACACCCGGCTGTCTGCTAGACGATCCCGGACCGACTGAACGAGCCTGATCAACTCCACCACAACGGTAAGTCTGCTGATTTTATAAATCTGTAGCTTACCTGTTGTGTCAGGCGGTCCTGTGTGAGTCTGTGGGTAACCTGCTCGATCCCCGTGGTGACCTTAGCGACGAGGTGTTCCTCCCGCTGTGCCGTCCCGAGAACCCGTAAATGTAAGTGTATCATTGTGTACGTACAGCTTGTCGTAACCAACTAACTGTCTATGGGTTTCTTCCTGGGGCTCTGAGACACGTGGTGGTTTAACTTGTCAGAACTGGTATCAGGTGTCAGTATAGAGATAATTTTGGGTTTGACAGAGAACCTGTGTTACAGAGATATACATATTTGAGGTTTGGAAGAGAACCTGATAGAATTTGAGGTTTGGGAGAGAACCTGATAGAATTTGGGGTTTGAAAGAGAATCTGTTAGATATTTTGGGTTTGCAAGATAACCTGTCCGTTTCAAGTCAGTGAATTAGCCTTGGCTGTGGTGCTGGGCAAGACCAGTTCTGAAGATATTGTTTAGAGCGGCCGTATGTTAATATTAAAGTTTAATGCAAGTGGAACTTCTTACTTCCTTTTTTCCCCTTTTTTTTTCTCTTTCTGAGCGCAGACACTGTGGCTGCATGTAACACAAAGAACGTATGATAGGAGTAGTAGCCTAGTAGTTTGTCTAAGCAGCTGCGGTTAGCTGGTCTGTTATTTCCAGACACTTCCTCTAGTTTGACTTTCACTTCCCTATTTCCGGTGAAGTCAAACAGACAGGAAACACTTGTTTCTGTAGTTTGTTATACATTTATATTCCCCTCCGGTGGGCCTCCAATGACCATATTGTGAAGGATTAGTCTCCTCAGATATCTTAAATAAGTGTTTCACTTGCTGGGTTTACGGTCGCGTGCTTGCACGAACTAGGTATTAGTGTAGAGTAGGCACACCCGTGATCTCTGAGCTCTGAAAAAAAAAAAAAAAAAACTCGCAACGCGATGGAAAGCTTGCGATCCTTGTTTGCCTCGAAGCCTCCCGATAATCCCTTTGAAAGCCCAGTCGAGCTGGTAACCAGAAGAGAAGGAAAGAAACATGTGGCTAACATGAAAAAACTAATGGATGTCTGTCAGATGCATAAAAAGGGGAGACTGCAGGCTACACTATGGGACAAGGCCCTTAGAGAGAACAGAGGGACCTTGGTGGATAATGACTTGCTTTTGGCTGCCCAGGCATGGCATCGCACCGCATGTTCAATTGCAAAAGATAATTATGTGGAGGTGGAATTTGTCAATGCAAAAGAGGAAGTTACTGCATATATGTACTGTATGGGGGATGACACATCCCATGATGGCGACGGTGAACCACGATGTTGGGAGTGTCCACATTGCCATCAGCAGAATCCACCCTCTGCTGAATATTGCAGTAGTTGTGGAAGGGGATGCCCAAATCCAGCCCCTGAATGTAGAACCACCCAATCTGCCCCACCTAGTGACACTGCTGTAAGTGCAGACGGCCATATTGGGACTCCCAGCTCCTCCCCATCCACCCAAGGGGAACAGCCTACTTCCGGCAGCCATATTGCTATACCCAAACCCACCCTTCCGGACAGCAGCGCTCTCAACCTTTATCCCTTATTGACTGCCTCTGGAGCATACTATGTACCCACCCCAGGTGCCGCTCCCATTATGATCTTATCTCCACAGCGACCATCAGGTGACCCATTCAGTCCACTGTCTCATGAGTTTGATAAAGTACCTGCAGCTACAATTCAGCTATTCCATAACACCCCTATCAGACTTAAGGAGGAATCTCCATACCAGAGTGATGCAGAAGGGGAATCTGCCCCCGGGCCAGTTGAACGCGGGTCACTTAGGACTAGACACCAGCCTTCCCCAGGGTTTGGTTTTGAGGATGAACGTGTATCAGTTGACTCATATCATCCAATAACCCCACGCCACACTACCACTAGAAGGTCTGAGGGACCTAATAGAGTGACATTTAACCCGATACCTTTCACTCCAGTATTTTCTACCAAGATATGGGATCTCACGACCACCTTGGTCATAGGCATAGGTGATGTGGTACATCATGATACAGAGGCCTTAGTGAATCCAGCTAACGCTGCCCTCAAGCACAATGGAGGTATGGCTAGACAGATAGTGAAGCACGGTGGTAAGGAGGTACAGTTAGACTGTGATGACATCCTTACATGCCGACAGGGTGCTTACCTACCAGTGACAGGAGTAGTGACAACTCCAGGTTACAACCTGAAATGTAGGGTCATTCTACATGCAGTAGGCCCCATATACAGAGATTATGTTCATGAAGAAGTTGCCCGCTTACTAAGACAGACAATACACAATGTACTCCAGAATGTCAAAGTTAAAGAATTAACCTCACTCTCATTACCACTTATCTGTGCTGGCCTATTTGGGTTTCCCGAGAAGCCTTGTTGTGAGACAATATTATCTGCAATACGAGATTTTGGCCACATCCACACGCTACGGCGTACGGCTTATTAAGATCGTAGTTCAAGACTCATATATAGCTGACTTACTTGCAGAAACTTGGCAGTACATGTGTACAGATTATCCTCTCCCCACTGCGCAGGGAAACTCAACCGGGATGATACCCTTATCGAGACACAATCCATTTAGTGATGAACTCCTTCCAGGTCTGGATCCTCCTCCTCCTCCTCCTCCACCGTTGATTTCATTTGACTCATTACCGCTTCCACCACCACCACCAATTGCCAATACACCACCACCACCATTTTCCCCAGTTCAACACGTTTTGACTAATCAAGAGAAACCCAAGTATGTTCCTTTCAACCCTGCTGAAATCAATAATCTACTGAGCCAGTTGCCTGATCCTGAGAAACACCCAATGCCTTTTTACCGTAGGCTCAATGAAGTGCAGAAAACCTACTCCGCCAACTGGCAGGGTCTAGCTAATATTACCTGTATCAAGGCAGGAGACTCCTTTTGGCCTATTATCAGGTCAGCATTATTGGAAGATGGGATGTTAGATACCCTCAGCTATCCCTCGGGTGAAGAGTTTTGCCGTAGACTTCTTAAATGGGCCAAAGATAGACTAGCTGACTCCTCTGTCAGTGTGGCTGACACATCTCAGGAACCCGCTGAGACAGTGGAAAAGTACTATGCTAGGATGTTGGCACTCTTCCAAGACCAGGGATTTGATATGAAGGTTAAACACCAGCGCACCCTCTTTGTGGAATCTTTTGTCAAAGGCCTTCTTGACCCCATCAGGAGGAAATTGGAAGAAACTCGCCCTGAATATATAGAATTACCCCACAACCAAGTCTTGCTCATTTCCAAAGCTATTGAAAAGCAACAGATTAAGAATGCGCCACAAAGAAGGACTGATAATAACAATGCCTCACGAGTGGAGGGGATTATGTATAATCAGCCAGCTCAACTCTATCCAGGAAGTCCTTTCCCTGGCAGACAACAACAGATACCCAACAACAACAATAGGCCCCAAAGGCCTAAACCTGCTTGCTATTTTTGTGGCAAACTAGGCCATATTAGGAAGCAATGCCGTCTCTTTTTCGCACAGCATCTTCAAACCCAGCAAGGTTACCCACCAACCCGAGGATTCTCCAATATGAACATGGGACAACAGAATATGACCCAGCATGACCGCCAACAAGGATATAATCGACCCTCAGGCCAGGGTCGTCAACCACAGAGATCTCAACAGCACGACCAACTTGATCAACAATCATTTCCTCCTCCTCCTCAGGACTGGTTTTACCCTGATGCATAGGAACTTGGCAAGCCTGTGTCTACTGTTTTTACTAACCTGGCGGACAAAGACCTTTCTTATCAATCTGGCCCTGTTTTAACAGTTAAACTTCCAGTAAATGGTCATGAAATCCCTTTTCTAGTGGACACGGGTGCAGCCAGATCAGTTTTAAAAACCTCGGATATCCCACCAGGAGTCACCCTCTCTCCTGACTATATATCATGTGTGGGAGTTGACGGACAACCTACCAAAACTCGCCTTACCTATCCAGTACCTGTTGGACACCAGAGTATACTGTCAAGACTTCTTGTTTCTCCTTATGCCCAACCAACTTACTGGGAGCTGACCTTTTACAGAAGATGGGAGCAACTATCCGATTTGATTCATCTGGAATGTATCTAGACCTCGAAAACACTCCTATCAAGGAAGAAGTATGTGCTCTACAAGCCATACACACACTCCTAGTGCTTCCTTGCCAGAAACATATCCCTCCAAGAGTACTACCCCTAATCCCACATGGTTTATGGGCCACAGGCCCTGATGATATTGGCCTACTTCCTGTCACCCCAGTACGTATCTTCCTAAAAGAAGATGCATTACCACCCCACCTACCTCAATACCCCTTGAAAGCTGGTCAAGAACAGGCTCTGGAAGGACAGATTTCCACCTTCCTAAGGAACGGTGTGCTTATCCCGTGCATGTCACCTGCCAATACACCCTTATTTCCTGTCAAGAAGAGGACTGCACAAGGTGAACCTGAGAAATACCATTTGGTTCAAGATCTCAGAGCTGTGAATGCTGCTACTGTCCTGGAAACCCCAGTGGTTCCGAACCCTAACACCCTCCTCTCCCAAATACCTCCTGTTGCTGCTTGTTTCACAGTAATCGATCTTACAAACGCTTTCTTCAGCGTTCCTCTGGAAGAATCTTCAAGATACCTTTTCGCGTTCACTTATCGTGGGAAACAGTACACCTGGACAAGAATGCCCCAGGGAGCACAAAACTCTCCAAACCAATTTACTCAAGCACTTCAGACATGCTTACAACCATGGATCTTGGCACACCCGGATGTGGTTCTCCTCCAGTATGTTGATGACCTACTCTTATGTGCCCCAAATGCCTTTGTTTGTGAAAATCATTCTATCAGCCTACTTCAACACCTAGCCTCTATTAACTGCAAGGTGTCACAGTCAAAACTGCAGTGGTGCAGTGAAAAAGTTGTTTTCCTAGGACATTGTATCTCAAGTGGAACCAAACACCTTACAGAAGACCGCAAGAAGGCAGTGGCAGAGATCAAGCCACCCCAGACTCTGACTCAACTACAAGCATTCCTTGGGATGATTACCTACTGCCGCCAATGGATTCCCAACGCTTCGGCTTTGATGCAACCGCTTTATGACTCCTTTTCTGATATCAAGGACTCACATAGTCTTCCCATAGAGGCTATGAACTGTTTCTATGAACTTAAGAATCTTATTTTACAAGCCCCTGCCTTGGGGATACCAGATTATACTCAACCATTCTTCCTTTTTATCTCTGAGAACAATAGTCATGCTTCAGGAGTATTGGCCCAGAAACATGGTGGAAGAACACAGCCTCTTGGATATTACTCTTGCAGATTGGACCCAGTGGCTAGAGCAGCACCCACCTGCCTCAGAGCTGTTCTTGCAGCAAAAGCACTTCTCGACAAAACAGCTGATCTCATCTTGGGACATCCTGTTACTATTTTGGCACCACATAATTTACAAGCCATTCTGAAATTATCTCAACAACCTCATTTGTCTATGCAGCGCAAGACACGCCTGCAAAGTTCTCTCCTCTTGCCTGAAAACGTCACACTGCAAAGATCTACAATTTTGAACCCTGCAACTCTGCTTCCTCTCTCAAGGGGGGAATGTGATTCTATTGAAGGCAATAGTGCTGCATCTCACAGGGATGAAGACTACCCTGCAGAGGAAAATTATTATCCAGAACATGATTGTGTCCAGCAGATGGAAGATGAGACTTCACGTCTATCAAATGTTTCTACTTCAGCACTGGACAATCCTGACTATATTCTCTTCACGGATGGCTCAAGGTACGCGGATGAAAGAGGACAGTTCCATACAGGATTTGCTGTGGTCACCTTATCAGAAACTGTGATGGCAAGCTCCCTTCCTTCCCACATGTCGGCCCAGGAAGCTGAACTTAGGGCCCTGACCGAAGCCTGCAAGCTAGTAGAAGGGATGACTGCCAATATCTACACAGACTCAGCCTACGCGCATGGAATAGCGCATGACTTTGGCCTGAAATGGGCCTTACGAGGTTTCCAGACAGCTAGTGGAACGCCCATCAAGAACCACAAAGCCGTGAAGACTTTGATGGAAGCTCTCCATCTACCGGCTCAAGTAGCCATCCTGAAGATTAAAGCCCATGGAAGAACAGAGACAGAAGAAGCCAAGGGCAACTACAGAGCAGATCTAGCAGCAAAGGCCACAGCACTTCTCCCAGAAGTTCGAGAGGAAGCAGAAGTTGCTATACACGTGCTAACAAGAGCAGGGAGGAAAAAAAGAAGATGAAGCCGGAGAAGAAGAAGATATACCCAATCCAGGAATTACTCTGTTGAAGCAATTCCAGTCCCAGATAGGTCCAGAAGAAAAGAAGGAGTGGGAAAAACAAGGTGCTAAGATGCAAGAAGATGGATTCTGGAGAAAAGACAAGAGACTCTGTGTACCAAGAGCATTGTTCCCAGCAGTGGTGCAGTGGGCCCATGGAGTCACCCACAGAGGGAAGAACCAGATAATTTCCACCATCACTAAGTTTTACCTGGCACCTGGAATCTCTATCACAGCAGCTACCTATGCTAAGAGTTGTGACATCTGCAGGACTTGCAATCCAGGGGGGACAGTGCATACTCCCAAGAAACACTTGGCTAAACCGCTATATCCTTTCCAGAGGATCCAGATTGACCACATGGAACTACCAAAGAGTGGAAGATACAAGTATGTCCTAGTGGTGGTGGACATGTTCTCAGGATGGACGGAGGCCTACCCAGTTGTTAACATGACAGCCAAACTTACTGTGAAAAGACTTTTGACCGACCTAGTCTGTAGGTTTGGAGTTCCAGAAGTTATTGAAAGCGACCAAGGCCCAGCCTTTATTGCAGATGTGACTAGGGAGATCTGGAAGATGGTAGGGGCAGATTTAGGCTTACATACCCCCTATCACCCTCAAAGTAGTGGAAAGGTAGAAAGAATGAATGCCACACTGAAAAATAAAATTCTAAAAGCAAGCAGAGAGTTATCCCTCCCATGGCCTGAGATCCTACCTATTGCCCTCTACTCTGTCAGGAACACCCCTAGGCAGCCCACCGGTCTAACCCCGTATAAAATTCTATTGGGGGGTCCCGCTAGGCTTGGGGCATATTACCCACAACAGTTGAAGGTGGGGAATGATAATCTTGTGAAGTATGTTGTAAACCTGTGCAATGAATTGAAAGTAACACATGCTGCAGTTTTCTCCTCTATTCCAGATCCAGAATCTGACCAGAGCACTCATTCCCTCCAACCAGGTGACTTTGTGGTTGTGAAAAAGCACGTCAGAGACGCTCTGGAGCCTAGATTTGAAGGCCCATAGCAAGTGCTTTTGGTGTCTCCAACTTCTGTGAAACTTGAAGGGAAAACCACCTGGATACACGCCTCTCACTGCAAGAAGGTGTCACCCACCAGTCCATCACCATGAAAGACGTCTTTATCCTTTTTATAATGTGTTCTGCCTGGGTGGGTTGGGGAACACCAGATGTAGCCATTGCACAAGATGAGGAGTTCATTACTCTCTGGTATAATTCATCCAACACCCATATAGCAACTTTTAAGGTCAATTTTAATCTACCCAGGGGAATGACATGCGATGAGGGGACTGTGTGGTATATGTGTGTTACTGATGATAACTATTGGGGTCCACATTGCGATTCCTGGGGGGCAGTGGGATGGAACACTGGAGACACTGATTGGGGATATAGACCAGAGGCTATACTACAGAGGAAAGACAAGAATGGGAAACCCTTACTCAATAGACTGACCTTACTCAAACCACTGTGTGTTAAGAGGAAGAAAGTGAAACTAGTTATAACCATAGAGAACCCCAGTGCTAATGATGCAGGAACATATATTATAGGTGGATATGGGGGAATGGCATCTGGTTATAAGGCAGGGATCAAGCTGAAGGACATGCTCCATTCTCCAGAGTGGAGAACAGAGGAGAAACAAACAACGGATATAATACATTTAGCCAAATCCCACATGCAAATGTATAATGAGATGGTAGCTATCTCAGACCCCACGGTAGAAGAGGTATATGCAGTAGCGACAGGATACAGTGATACTAACTATTGGTTAGAATGGATGAAATACACTGCAACACAATACAACCAATCAAACTGTTATGTATGCTCTAGTGCCCGCCCACACCTTGGGTCAGTTCCCCTACATCTAGACCCAGCTTCAGAACAATGTTTCCTCAGCCTGTTTACCAACAGTACTACTAACAACCCGATTTGTGAGACTTGGAAAGTAAAATATCCCATAATCACACAAGCACCCACCCGAAGCCAGGGAATCACAATATACCCTGGTAACTACACATGCTTCATGAGCAAAGGGGAGGGTAGAAACCTGGGTAAGTTTGAACCAGGCTATTGTGGAAGTTACAGTAACGTAACCAGAGACCAACTCCTGAACCAGGTCCAATCAGTAGCTGATGTGTTCTGGATCTGTGGGGATATGAAAATAAGACCCAAACTTGAAGGTAATTGGACAGGGGAATGTGCACTAGCCAAGGCCCTAATGCCACTTCATGTAATACCCCTTGAAGATGGTAAGATGGAAGAGGTTTTCTCATTCTAGAATTGCAAGGTCCCTTGACTCTTCCATCAGACACAAGAGAACTGTTGATCTGACCCCAAAGGGAAGCTTTGACCCACACATATACATAGATGCCATAGGAGTCCCAAGGGGGGTGCCAGATGAGTTTAAAGCTAGGGACCAGGTGAAAGCAGGATTTGAATCAATTTTTCCTCAGATAACCATAAACAAGAATGTGGATTGGATAAACTATATTTATTACAATCAACAGAGATTTGTCAATTACACTCGGGATGCCCTACATGGATTGGTAGACCAACTAGGCCCCACATCTATTATGACTTTCCAGAACAGAATGGCCCTAGATATGGTGTTGGCAGAGAATGGTGGGGTATGTAAAATGATCAAGGATGTTTGTTGCACCTATATACCTGACAATACTGGTCCAAACGGTAAAGTAACCCTAGCCATTAAAAAAACTAGACAACATATCTGAAGAGCTAAAGAGGAATGCTGGTATAACGGACCCATGGGACCAGTACTTCTCTTGGATGAGCGGATGGCAGAAGTGGCTAGCACAGGTGGGCACGGTGCTAGGAGTAGTTTTACTGGCCTCGTTAATCATGGTGATCTGTGTAATCCCTTGTGTCAAGAAGATGTTGTCTAAGGGTTTGGATGAGGTTACTCCAGTCTTTCCTTATCTGGGGGAAGATAATCTCACCTATATGGAGGAGGATAGTACAGAAGGAGCTCCCCCAATGAGAGTTATTACCGAGCAACCCATGGTTCTCCCAATGAGAGTTATTACTGAGCAACCCAGGGCCTGACAGGTTCCCTTTGAATCACCTATATGATAAAGAATAACCTAGACTTACAACTTAATTAGGGATAGATAAGGGAAGGGTAGACTCTCATGGTGACTAAGTCCCAGTGGAAGGAGGTGGTGTTTGTTAGGAACACAAACTCCAGTAGCTGGGTGAAATACCCCTACTCCCCAACCCTCACCATGAGACAGTTACAAAGGCTCAAGACTACTAGTTTTTAGGGAAAACAAGGGAAAAGGTTATTCTAATGGGTGATTAAGTGATTTCAATGTTTCTAGGGGGGACTGTCAGGTATGGGGTCAAGGTATGACCCTCATAAGAGAAACATTTAAATCTACAAATGTATACTAACACGTGATTTTCATTACAATATATAATTCTTAACAAACTGCTTCAGAGACATATATATATATATATATATATATATATATATATATATATACTAGTAGCTCGTAACTGCTTCTGCAAGGCAAAGCCTTCACATGGAAGATTAATGGTTCCTGTCCTGGACAAAGAATGGTATGCTGGGGGGCGTGTCCAGCTGCGGATGAAGACGGACGTGTGAGTCCCGAGCTCCCGCAGACACCGGCGATACAGCAGCTCACACAACCCCGACTGACCCGAATTTAGCAGCGACTGGCTCCTAATCAACCCGGCAACGAGATCAACCATGACAAGGTCTAAGAAAAGACCGGGGCTGAAGAAGGTAGCCGACTTTGTCTCCGCCGCGGAGCACACACAAGATGGCGCCGGCCGCTCTCAGCACAGCTCCACAGGGCAGCCTCGGCACCCGCTTCCCTCACAGCCTCCATTGGGCAGGGCGCAGTCTCCGGCCACGTCCGGATCTGAGGTAAACAACACCCAGGCCTCATCCCCTCCCATGCTGGCCCTGACCTCGTCCCCAGATGCCTCCAACGTCTCCAGGGACATTCAGCCTATGCACGGCACGGCGGAACGCCATATGGGTGCCTCGGGCCCCTCGAGGTATGCTGCAGGCGTCTATAACGAGGCTGAGGCCCCCTCCTTGCCTCCTACGCCATTATCGTGGAAGGTGACCCACTCTCAAGCTCAGGCCTCTACCCCAAGAGATAGAGAAGGGTCGCTTCTATCATACTCCTGCAAACCCTCCTCTGCTACCGATATGCCTGTTACTGAATCTGTCATGCGACTCTTACTGCACGATCTGAACACCTCCATTCAGCAGAACATTGATCAAGCCATAGCTAAGGTATCTAAGGATATGGGGGCTATAGGGGATAGAACGTCCCATATTGAATCCAAGATGGCGGAACTGACAAAATCTCATAATGAGCTTCTGGATTCGCATAGTGCATTAGAAGACGAAGTTGAGGCCTTGAAACTGAAACTTGCAGACGTCGAGGACCGGTCTCGACGCAATAATGTCAGACTGCGAGGAATACCGGAGACTATCAAGCCGGACCAACTGAAAGAGTTTATTACTGACTATTTTGTGTCCTTGGTGCCAGACGCTTCTGACAGAGACCTGTTTATAGATAGGGCCCACCGCCTCCCTAAGCCGAAACATCTCCCTGCAGCAACCCCCAGGGACGTGATTATAAGAATCCATTTCTATCATATTAAAGAACAGATAATGGAAGCAGCAAGAAGAGCTAATGACGTTCCGGAACGTTTCTCTGCCATCTCACTCTTTGCGGATCTGTCCGCAGCTACGTTGTCCCGCAGAAGGGAATTTGCAACAAGCACAAAGATCCTTAGAGATCACGGAATCTCATATAAGTGGGGGTTTCCAGTTAAACTCATTGTATCCAGGAATGGGACTACTATTATTGCCAATAACCCGGATGAAGCTGCAAAACTTTGTAAAGACTGGGACTTGACCTCGGATGAGGAGGAAGAGGATCCTAGAGGAAAGCGCCACTCGCGGCGACCAATCTCCCCTGAATGATCCACTGTGACATACGGCAGGAAGCGCCCACGTTGATCCCCTGTTTACGTGTTAACTCTTCCTTTGCTTTGTAGGCACGACAAAATCTCTCATTCATTGTATGCTCCCTCAAGAGGACTGGATATTCTGTTTATGATTCGGGTCAGAGGGTATATTTACCCCTATGCCGGTGGGGACATGCAGTTCTTAGGTTTTCTTTGCTTGTATTACCTGTTAGACACTCCCGTCAGATGAGACTCTTACCCTCATCTCCCACCCTTTTCTACTCTCATGTTGTATTTTTCTTGTTTATGTGTTTAGTTTTTTCAGTTATGATGGCGAGTTGTTCCCTATTGGGTAGCACAGGCTGTAGCACTTATTCTAGACCTCTGATAGGAGGGCCTCGCCCTTTTTGCCTATTTGCCGGTAGCATGACAATCCCCAGAATTACTATTCCATCATGGGTACGCGTATAGTCTCCCTGAATGTTAAGGGATTAAACTCCCCGTTCAAACGATCCCTTCTCTGGAAGGAACTGAAACTGCAGAAAGCGGATATTTGCTGTGTTCAAGAAACTCATTTGAACCAGGATGATCTCTATAGGCTTAAATACAAGGAATATCCTTACATTTACTCGGCTCCGACGGTAGGCAAACGGGGCGGGGTGTCCATTCTGATTAAAAGTTCTACTGCTTTTTCACTGCACCAAAAAACAATAGACGAGGGGGGTCGCTTTGTGATGTTAGACTGCACTATTAATAATATCCGGTACATGTTGGTATCACTTTATGCGCCCAATAGAAGACAGCACAAATTCATTAAAAGAATAATTCAGAAAGCCCAAGAATGTAGACAGGGTCCCCTTCTGATTGTTGGCGACTATAATCTAACGATCTGGCCATCGTTGGATTCTACTTCCCCAACATCAATTCCTGAACCTACCCCATTAGCTAAGAGCATGGTATATTATAATTTAGTTGACCCGTGGAGAATCCAGCACCCTCGAGAGAGGGATTTTACCTTCTTTTCCAATCCCCATAAAATCTATACCCGGCTGGACTTTTTTCTTGTAGACAAGACCCTATTGCCCCAAATTAAAGCCACTTCTATAGGTTCCATTACGTGGTCTGACCACTCTCCCATTACTCTCGACCTCCTAGATCAGTTTCGCCACTCATATGATTCAGTGTGGAGACTAAATAATTTTATTCTGACCCATGATAAATACTCCCCTGCCATCCTATCAGCACTCCAAGAGTATTTTAGGATTAATGATAACAACCAAGTGAACGACACCACATTGTGGTGTGCTCACAAAGCTACTATACGTGGCCATTTCATAAAGCAAAGCGCTCATTTTAAGAAAAACAACTCCTTAGAAATAACACGCCTTCAAATATCACTATCTGATCTCCACAGACTGAACAAGGTTACTTACGACCAGGCAAGAGCTCAAGAGATATCCCGATTGTCAACCAAATTGCACGAATTGCAGGCCCACAAATATGAGTTAGCACTGAAAAAACTGAAGCTATCACATTATTGGCATGGGAACAAAACTGGCGCCCGATTAGCGAGACTAATAAATAATAGAGCTGCCAAATCACGTATCCCATTTGTCTATAACCAGTCTCGGGAAAAAATAGTGGACCCAAAGGGTATCGCTAACACCTTCGCTTCTTATTATGAATCTCTTTATAATCTCCACACAGACCCTGCTACACCGCAGCCCAAGCTTGAGAATATCCACTCATATCTTGAATCTCTATCGCTTCCTTCTATCTCAGTGGAACAAGCAGATGCCCTTTCCTCCCCCCTTACAGTAGCAGAAGTGTTAGAGGCCATAAAAACCCTCAAAACAGGTAAATCCCCTGGGCCCGATGGCCTCACCAAAGAATATTTTAAAGTATATAAATCTACTCTAGCCCCTTATTTAGTTAGGACTTTCAATGCAGCCATAGCTACAGGTTCATTCCCTACTGAAATGCTCATGGCATTGTTAGTGACCTTACCCAAACCGGGCAAACCCCCCGATGTGCCAGCCAATTTTAGGCCAATATCCCTTTTGAATACTGACCTAAAATTGTATGCCAAAATTTTAGCCAGCAGACTATTAGACATCCTGCCACAAATCATATCTAATGATCAGGTCGGATTTGTTAAAGGCCGACAAACGCTTGACGGTACCCGTCGTTTCATCTCCTTGTTATCAGTAGCGGAACAGCGGCGAACGCCTTCTCTGCTCCTTACCCTGGATGCGGAGAAGGCGTTCGACCGCGTTCACTGGGGGTACCTAGGGCTAGTCCTGCATAAATTTGGGTTTAAAGGGAATATCCATAAAGCAATCATGGCTCTGTACACCTCTCCATGTGCTAGAGTCTTTACTTCAGGAGTATTGTCCGATAGGTTCTCTATGGCCAATGGCACTCGTCAGGGGTGCCCGTTGTCCCCCCTGATATTTGCAATGGTTATGGAACCGCTAGCACAGAAAGTGAGAGAGGCAGATACTATTCAGGGGATTACAATCGGATCCAAAGAACATCGTATTGGTCTGTTCGCAGACGATGTTATCCTCTGCTTGTCATCCCCTGAAACCTCCCTGGAGGGGGTCACACGTATATTAGAAGAATTTGGTAGTCATTCATATTATAAAGTTAATAGCTCCAAATCCCTGATATTAAACATGGGTGTATCCCCCCTCGAACAACAATACTTACAAAAAAAATTCCCCTTTCCATGGTCACAGGGACAGATCCCCTACTTAGGCATCACCCTCACCTTCCCTCCTTCCAAATTAGCACTCACCAACTTGAATATCTTAACTACAACACTCCATGCAGATATTAAGTCATTTTCCTCTACACCGATTTCCTGGATAGGCCGCATTGCGGTTGCAAAAATGATACTACTACCCAAAATCCTTTTCTTTTTCAGAAATCTGCCCATCCCGTTCCCTAAAACACGGCTCCGTCAATTGCAAAAACTCCTAATGAGTTATGTATGGAAAGGGCAAAAAGCAAGAATATCTGAAAAAATCCTCTGTTTACCTCTAAAACTAGGGGGACTGGGGTGCCCTAACCTTGTGCAGTATTACCATGCTACGATCCTTGACCAAGCCAAATGCATGTGGCCGGCAGATAATTCTAAACAATGGGTAGAATTGGAAAAGGTACTAGCTAATACTCCCAATTTTCAGGTTCTGTTTTGGCAGGCGAGGTTACCGGGCAGAGGCCCATCGACCCCGTATCTCACTATCAAGGCCACACTCCAAGTCTGGACCACTATAGCTACGAGACAAGATCTTCTCCCAACCAGAATTGGTGATTTGCCATTGGAGGTAGTTCAGGCCTGCATACCAAATACAGACTATGGTGGGTGGCTTGATAGGGGATTGGGGACTCTAAAAGACCTTATGATTGGCGGAAAATTATGTTCCTTTAATCAGATAATTAGTTCACATAATATTTCTAACAGAGATTTTTTCAAATTTCTCCAGCTCCGCCACTTTGTTTCCACCCTCCCAGCGGGCCTTGATCCCCCTGTGAGTATATACGAACTATTCTTTAAAAGTACCTCGCAAGGTCTACATGGTATTTCTAAGGCTTATGGTGCACTAACCTCTACCCCAGTCCCCCTCTCATGCAAGGACAAATGGGAGTCCGACTTACAGATGTCATTCTCGGATTCTCAGTGGTCTGCCACCTACATATATAACTATAAATTTTCCCGCAGCGCTTCTCATCTGGAAGCTTCACGGAAACTATTGTACCGCTGGTATCTAACCCCCATAGATTGGCCAAAATGTACCCCTCATGTTCCAATATTTGTTGGAGGTGTAAAGAGGAGGTGGGTTCGCTCTATCATATATGGTGGACATGTAGAAAAATCTGTCCGTTTTGGAACCAAATATTCGCCCTACTATGCGAGGTACTCCGATACTCCCCACATTGGGGACCTGAAGTAGCATTATTACATTTGAATTTAACTCATATGTGTTCTTATGACCTGTCAATTACCATGCATATACTTACGGTAGCTAAAACCAAATTAGCGCAAAAATGGAAGGGTCCAACTATCCCTGCGTTTATGGAAATAGTACATGCCGTCCAACTCAATTGCACTTTGGAAATGGCAATAGGGGATAAAGTTGGATCGAAGCAGGTGCTCAATAAACGTTGGGATAAGTGGAAATTGTACTATGCTTCGCATAACTCCAAACCTAACACCCCCATTTCAACCGCATAAGTGGGGCTCCTGTATATAATCAATGCTGGAGGAGGTACACAACACGTCGGGATGTGTTATCTTAGGGCGTTCCAGTGCTGTTTTGCCTTTCTTGTTTTATTGCCATTTAGTAGATTATAACTCGCCATCACGGTTTGTGTGGGTTTTTTGTTGTTGGAAGTTTTATATATTATGTTTTTATTTCTGGTTGTAGTGTAAGCCAGGTTCTCTAAAGGCACGGCTGACGCCTCTCCCTAAACACAAGAAATAACATGTGTCAGGGCGATGTTTTACTTACTTTTTACTCTTTTTTTTGTTTACCTTTATATGCGTCTTCCTGTTGCATGGATTTGCATAGTTATGTGTACACTGTTTTGTGTGAAGGTGCTGGGGTATCCCAGCCGCGCTTTATTGTTATATTTGAAAAATGCTCAATAAAAATTAAAGTTAAAAAAAAAAAAAAAAAAAAAGAATGGTATGCTGGTGGTTTGCAGAGGAAGCTAGAGGAAGTCACGTCCAGAAGATATGTGAAGATAGAAAACGTTACTACTACAAGAGTCTAACGGCCTAAGCTACGCAGTAGAAAATGCATAAATGAATAGAAATTTGGTGTAATCCAATTAGATCAAAGAGGAATGTAATAATGTTATATTGTAACCACCCCTATATTATACCGTATAAATGTATGGATCAAGGAAGTAATAAAGAGGAGTGTATATGGAACTTGGACCAAACTGGTTGTTGGTGTGATTTCCTTACGGCCGACACTTCCCTATTTTACGATCTAGACATAGACAGTTAGTTGAAGCGTGGCAGAATAAATTACCCTAATTACCCCATACCTCCCTGCCACGACACTTGGAGAGCCTGGGTGCGCTGATGGAGATCAGAAAAGACTCTCCTTTAGGGTAATGCATTACCAGGGAGACATCCTTGTCCTGGTGGCTGTGAATAGGCAAAGTGGTGTGGGGGAAAAAATAGGGTAAGAAGAAGAGAGATGAGCTGCTACTGGGAGGGAAGTCACTGCTACTATTAGTGGGGAGGGGTATATGAAGGGATTAAAACTGCTACATGGGTAGAGGAGTGGGGACAGGAACTGGACTGCTGCCCTTTGGTGTTGGTGTACTAGTAAAGCAGTATGTATTACAGCAGTGTGGTGTAACACTATGAAGGAGATTTATCAAACATGGTGTAAAGTGAAACTGGCTCTGTTGACCCTAGCAACCAATCAGATTCCACCTTTTATTTTCTGAAGAGTCTGTGAGGAATGAAAGAAGGAATCTGATTGGTTACTAAGGGCAACTGAGCCAGTTTCACTTTACATCATGTTTGATTAATCTCCCCCTATGTATTTCTGTATTGCTATGTCACTTTAGTACAAGAGGAGCAGTACGTACTTCAATACTGTTAGTTTACTACCAGTGAAGCTATATGTATTTCTGCAATGTCTATGTATTACTGGTGTTGTTTTGGTGATTAACTACCGGTGAAACAGGATTTATTCCTGCACTCTGTGGTTGGTTTGCTATAGGTGGAGCAGGATTTTTGCTTCATTGTGGTGTTGATTTATTACAGGTGGAGCAGTATGTATTTCTGCGGTGTTGGTTTACTGCGGGTGGAGCAGCATTGCCACACTGTTTTATCGCTGGGAGAGAAGTATTAATTCCTGCACAGTGGTGCTGGTTTGGAGATAGTGGGAAATATTATGTGCACTATGTGGCAATATTTGGAGCTATGCAGTGGTATGTGTTTGTTGGTAAGGGTAAGGCCCTAACATAAAAACAGACTGCCAGGTGAGGTACGATTAGAAAAGGTTTGAAAGTGTAGTGTAACGTGACACGAGTTAGGACAGGAGGCTGCTGTTTCTAATTCCAACCATTAGATGTCACGCTATCAAAGCACAGCTGCAGCTAACACCAGGTCTAGCTATACACTCTTTTCTCTTTCTTACTGTTACAACTTCCCTTTACCTGGTGTTAGTGCCTGGCTTTAGGCCAAGCAGGATATGAAGATAGCTTGTTCCTGCAGCTACAGTAGCTACCCAACCTTCATGGGTAAAAAGACTAGACCCCCAGGGAAGCCAGAGACAAGGCAGTCTAACCCCTTCCTATGCCATGGACTGACTTAGGAACGTAGGACAATCAACAACCTTAGAGAAAAGGAATGGATTATTCAAGACTGTACCTGCACTAGAGCACAGTGCCAGAAAGTCACTCTCTACTGAAAGACGCTCAGCTTCGTAGGAAGGATTCAACATGTCAGCTCCACCCAGTGCAGAGACCTGGGACTCGTACTGCCCTAGTAGGATGGAAACCCAATACTGGGGGGCAGATGGCTGTAAGGTGAGATAACTGGGACTCATCCATACAGGAGTACGAGGATATCTTCAACACTACAAAAACCCTTCACCACATCTCGGCAGAATACTTTGTACACTAGGCAAAAGGTCCTCCTATTTGGTCCCTGTCACTTACTTCTGTTGCTTCTATCAACTCACCTATCTATCTGTTGGATCAGTATTATTGATTTTTTTGCACTAAGTACCTGAACACTGTTAGCGACTATTTTTGCACTAAGATACCTTTGATAAGTAAAGTTTGAACATTGCTTTAAGTGGGACTCTGCTGCCACACTTGCACCTACACATTGCACCTTAACTTAGTCCTAACCGAGGTCCAGTTGCCGTGTGTCCAGGCATGGGTATTACCCCCCTGACCGTGACAAGTAGCTTCCAAAACACCAGAACCCCCCAGCAAGCCCAATATCAGTTCCAGCAACCCAGGCCAAGGTAGAAGCACAGTATATAGGTATATTAGGTACTCATAGTGATTGATACATGAGCTTCAGTACTTTTTGCTGAACAATGTGAAGCATAGAAGCAATTAACTAGAGTTCTTGAAACCTCAAAGGGGATAAAAGTTGAACCTAGTTAACTTTTTTTTTAATTTATTCTATTGTATTTCAGTAAGATTATCCCCCTCTATAGATATGGCATTTGAATATTATTGGATCCCACATAAATCTTTGAAATATGCTATGTTACTAAAACAATAAGTTCTCGCCAATGAACATTTGTCAAAACACATTGAGGGTTAAACACTATCATCAAAGTGTTCAGTCAGCTACATTATGAGTAGCAATTTGTAGAAAATCATCCTTATCATTGTAGACATCTTACAGTAGATTTTTTTTTTTTTTTTAACAATTATTGTCTCATCTGTGAACATATTGAAACAGTGATCACAATGGGGAACAATTGACCCATATTTGGTGGGATTAATATATCCAGACGCCTCTGTGTTTTAAATGTGTATGTTGTGATCCAATATAATTGAAATGCTTGGAATTCGAGAGACGGTGTAAAATCACCCCAAGAACATCATCAAAGATAAGGTTCTTTTCACATTTTCAGAAGGTTTTTGGAGTAGTCTATGCACATACAGCCCATTTGCTGCAAATTCATTGTTCTATTCACTCATTTGAGATAACAGCAGCTTCTTTCTCTTCTTGTGGTTGTTAAAATCTCCTATCCCTCCTCCTCGGCTACACCACTCCCATTCGTTATAGAAAGCTTATTTTCTGAGGAACAAAAGACCGAAGAGACCAGAACTACAGAACTAAAAGTATAATAGCTGGAGCAGTAAAAGACACATGTAAAAAGAAAATGTAGCCAACTGTTAAACTGTAAGTTACATAGTGCACAAAATTATGGTAAGGCAATCATTTATTTTATTGCATGTCACAAAGGAATACACAGTTGAGATTACAATGTCGTTGTGTCAACTAGATTTCACAAATGATAACACTTTTAATAACCTTCACAGGACATGGCTGTCAGCCATTGCATGAGAAATTTTCTATTAAGCAGCAGAGGTCCTAATAAGCAAATAATAAAAAAAAAAGTTGTTGCTCTCATAAGGCTCAGTCCATGAGTTGTTTAGAATATAAAAGTTTCACTTTAGCTTCTATGGGATGAACCCCACTGCATGATACAACAGTATTGACACAAGGCTAAAATATTAATCAGTATTAAACTTCTTTTATTCTTTTTTATACTTTTCGATTTGGTTTTTGAAATACTTTCTTTGTATGCCTTTTATTTGTTAAAGCGACTCTGTACCCACAATCTGACTCACCCAAACCACTTGTCCCTTCGGATAGCTGCTTTTAATCCAAGATCTGTGCTGGGGTCCAGTCGGCAGGTGATGCTGTTATTGTCCTAAAAAACTACTTTTAAACTTTCAGCTCAGTGCCCTACGGCCGGGGAGTAGATTATCTGTGCCACTAACTTTGCACCACCCCTCTGTCCCTCCTTCCCACCCTCTTCATCATTAGGAATACCACTGGAACATTTTCTCCTGTCTGAACATTGCACAAGTGTCTTAACGATCCAGACCATGTTCATTATTCACGCAGCTGATGAATAGGAGACAATCATTCCTAATGATGAGGAGGGACAGAGAGGTTGTGCCAGCCTAATGCATACACAATCTAAGCCATTGGGCATGGGACTGCCAGTTTAAAAGTTGTTTTTTAGGACAATAACTGCATCACCTGCCGGACGGACCCAGGGCAGATCTTGGATTAAAAGCAGCTATCTGAAGGTACAAGTGGTTGGGGGGGGGGGGGGTCAGATTGAGGGTACAGAGTTGCTTTAAAGAGGATGTACCACCAGGTACCAAGGGGCAAATTTTATTTTTTGGGCGTAAAGTGCTCTTTTGTGAATGATTTTATTCGCAAATGGCCGTTTTGCTAATAAAATATTCGCAAATCGGTACTTTACACAGAAAACGCCAGACTTAATAAATGTCCCCCTATGTGTATACACTCCGACCAGGGTTCCCTCATAAAGCAGCACTACATAAGTTCAGGGGGAATCACGACCATTGTAACAACGGCCGTGATTCCCATGGATTTTATGTTGTGTGAACATAGCCTAATACAGTAGGTGTCATACAGTATTAGATTTTAGGGTCCATATTTTGACTAAAACAACCAGAGTCTTTTGGTTCAGCTAAATGTAGATGATAAAAGGGCTCTATAGTGGTAAACTTTAGTTTCATAAAAACGAATGGACAGAAGGGTTAATTTTCAGCTCTAAAAAATTTAGAGAGGTAAAAGTAGACCTAGAAAGGTAAAGGCTAAAATATTCATATCTAGATAAATTCATATTACATTTTTCTGAAAAGATAAAAATAAAATTATATGAGTGTGATATGTCTGCTCTAAAGGTTATAGGAAAGTCAGATATATCCAATAAAAACTGAGCATAAATTTCCACCCCGCTTCCAATAATATCACTTTCTGATACTGAGGGCACTTAGGTGAGCCTCTGATCGGACCTCTTGTCATTAAAAATTTCTTAATTTCATGGACAATCTATACGCAAGGATTTATTCCTGCATATTTCTCCTTGGAGTTCCTATTAGGAAGCAGCTGAAATATTACATCAATAATTACCTATATTAAAATACTGCTTACATAAAGGTATGAATATATTGGAAGTCTTGTGACTTAAAAAACGAAATTATGCATGACTACTGTGATTAAAATATCTCAGACACCCAAAGCACATTAACTGCTGATTTTTTATTAAATTGAACATTATTACTCTTGATTAAAAATATGACTACACTAATAAAGGCTATAATATGGATTTATTTAAAGGAGATGTCTCATAAGAACTCATGTTAATATGCCCTGTTAGGACATGGGGATGTCAAGAGGGTTTTTTTCCCCATTTGAACCCACCTCTCTAAGCCTGAATAGAGAGTCAGTGTAGGTGCACCATTTCTATGCAGTTAGCAGTTTATCTTAATGCTAATTGGGCATTTTGGTGCGCTATAGGCAGGATTACTACCCCCAGTGCACCGATCCGCCCCTTCCCTATCAGCTTTGCTGATATTCATTAGGAGGGGCCTATCAGCTTTCCCAAGTTTCCCAGATTTTTTAATCTCTTTCTGTATTCTCTAAAACTTGTTAAATTAAGTACACACTATATGCAGGCTAAGGCCATGTTCCCACACAGGTACTGCAGTGGTCTTCACTGAAGCTGAATTTGGACATGGGCACATCTGTTTGCGCCCGCATCCGAATTCCCTGCTGCACACAATGGAGCATGCGGTTGGAGCCGAAGGCTCCACAGTGTGCACTGACAGGTTTTCTGTGGCCCTTTATTTACTGAATAGCGGCCGCAGAAAACTGACATGTCAGTTTCCTGCAGCTCTGCTAGGAATCCCAAACGGAGTGTATACTATGTGTGTACACTCCGGCTGGGATTCCATAGAGGGCTGCACTATGTGTATTACGTAGTAATCGCAAATTTTAGGTCAAACTCGTTAAGATTTGTGAATCAAATCTTTTTTTATGCTTTGTTACTTGCATCAGCCACTTTTCCCCTCCTACTAATACCTTTGCAGGTTGTGCCCCCTTTTACCCCATATAATCCTGTTATAGTGTGTCTGTTTCCATCTGCCCCCTCCTCTCACAGAACCCCTGTTATCTCATCCCTCCCTTCCTATCCCTTCTAAAACAGCCATTGACTTCTAGGGTCTTTCAACCTGTCTCTTTGCAAAACTCCTGCCAGGTTGCATCTAGCCCTTGCCTCCTCCTACCATTGCCACTTCTCTTTTCCACCACTCCATCTCATATCTCGGCTTGTACCCCCCCCCCCACCTTTCCACACACAGATCATTTGCCATTGTATATTGTTCCTCTTCCTGAAAACCTCTGCTACTATTATGTTCTTTCCCCTCATTGTTCTATTTTTGCACTAGTTCAACCTACCACTGACACTTTGCTGACTGCACCCACTGGTGCTGACCCCATATGTTGCCAATTTGAACCCCCCTTAAGTATTCAATCCTGATCTGAGTACAGTGGCCATCATGAAATTGCTGATATATATTATAGCCCAGATCAAAGTGTGTAAATGTGTAACTCTCTACAGCAACCAATTACAACTCAGCTTTCTAATTGTGCAAAAAGTTGAGCTGTAATTTGTTGCTAAGGGCAGCCTACACCACTTTCTATTTTAGAGTTTTAGAGTTCTTGAGATTTATCTATCTATCTATCTATCTATCTATCTATCTATCTATCTATCTCCTATCTATCTATCTATCTATCTATCTATCTATTTATCTATCTATCTGAACACACAAGTGATACATCTTTTGCTCTATTACAGTACTTAGTGCATATTGTGGATCAGTAAAGTGGGCTTGAAGCTAGTGATAGATACTTAACCCAGGGTTAAACTTTTGTTGACTAAAAGAAAACGCCACTTTATATACCATTTGAATAGTTTCTGATTCCTATATTTTCAATGATGATATAAAATATCATAAAACAAATAAATAGAACAAATTCATTTTCGAGGTAACTATGAATATAAAACTCCTACATTTAAATCATTTTCCAATTCAGTCTCCATTGTAACTATGCTTAGCCAACTAAACTGCTCGGTGTGCTTGTGTTTAAATTATTAACTTGATTTTCTCTAAAACAATGAAGCTTTTTTTTTTTTCCGCACAGTAGATTTTTTTCCCCAGTGTCTGCAGTTTTCAAATTTCCTCTGAATTATGTGATTAAAGTGGGAACAAAATGTTTTAGCACAATGAAAATGAAATATTCTGCTTTTGAATGTGGATATTTGTTGAAACTATTAACTTAAATGGGCTAAAAAAGGAGATCAAAGAACCCAAAGCAATTTCATAATATGATGTGTCAAAGTGAAGACATAGAGGATAACCTGGTGAAGAATCATTTATTAGTGCCAGTCACAGAAGGGTTATACAGTCAACTGCAGAGTAAAAAACAATTTATTCCAGAATCATTCTACATCAGCACAATTACTGTTGGGGAAAAATTATATTTTGTTCTCTCTCTACAGTAAAATCTTCTGTCATATTCATTACTTCTGTGATATGCATTGATAGATAGATAGATAGATAGATAGATAGATAGATAGATAGATAGAGCACCACCTACCCAGTACAAAACTACATAATATAATAAACAATCATTGCTTACCTCTCCCATGTCCAAGAAGCGCCAGGTTAAAGTCTCTGGGACCTCCGCCAGAAGGCATTTTCCCTGAGTTCTGATTATGTAATAACCCAGCTGATGGATTGCCGATCAGCCAATCAGTGACTAAAGCGATGTCCAGCCCCAGACACTGACTGGCTGAGTGGGAAGCCCATCTGCTGGTTTGTGACGTCGGCTATGTAAGAGATCCTGGAGCCTGGCAGGGATCCTGGAGCGGCAATCTAGAGGCACAAAGAGAGGTGAGTTGGGATTGTTTGTTATGTTCCACCATGCCCCTGCTGGATGAATTTTTTTTTGCAATAGCTGGACTTACTACTTTGACTTATCTTTCTTTAGCTACACCAACTGTTTTTCTAATCCTATAACTTCATTAGGTGCGGACTACTTTCCTGAAATTATTTACATTTTTAGATAACAATTTTAAATCCTCCAAACATATTCTGTACTGGGGGAGTCCCAGAATTCTATGGGTCCAAAGACGCAAATAATGGCAGCACACTTATGTATAATCGAATTAGTAGATATAGGTGTACACTTTTGGTTTGCTTCTATTTAGATAGTGTCCACAGTAGTAATGAGTACGCACTTAAGTAGTGGGTTGGAATTCATGCATTGTATTAATCCAGACACTACAAATGACTAAGGTGACACATTTTTTTTGCACTACTTTCATTTTAAATGTACCCCTGTATGCCCTGCTGGATTTATCAAGAGATGCAATATATCGGAGGCTACAGCATATCGCTGGCTACAGCAGTCTTAAAAATCTACACCAGCTCCATGCTTGTGTAGATTTTTAGCCTAGTTTTTACCTAGTAAAATGTTAATAAATTTTGCGGTGAAATCAATGGAATGGGCAGAGGTTACCCTATAGAATCAACATTATTTGCATTGTTACACCTCATTGTTCTACACTATGGATTAGTTTTATCTCCTATATTATGGACAATCATTTCCATTATACAATCTTCTTGCAAAGCTGTTTAGACTAAAATTGTTCAAGGGATAACAAACAAGCAAACAAAAAAGGCACCACATCTGGCTATGGCCAAATGAGAACTGCTGAGCAAAACAAGGTCTAGTAGAAAAGTCTTAAGCAATAGTCTTCAGACATAATAAAGTATAATATACTGATTGAGAATTTCAACTTCCAGTGATACAAGCTTTCGGAGTAGGAAATTTGCTTGTGTAATAAATCTATCAAGGTCAATGATTTGCAGTATGTGAGCACAGTATGGCACTAATTGTTACACACTCATAAAGTCTGGCAGTCTATATACATTATAATATATCACATACGTCAGTAACAGTGCATGTACCATCTGTATGAGTGTAGTGTCACATTCAATAAGCAATGCTTGTTCTATTTATCAGGGAAGTTTGCAGCCAAAAATTCCCACTATTGTTATTTCAAATTTATACATATTCATAAGGACCTAGCCCATAGGTTGTAAAGGAGTTAGAATTATAGCCAGTGGCTGATCCCCCTCTTTTGGCAATAAACATACTGTAATAAATATAGATACCTGGAGCTATAATGTTCATAATCCAGAAAAAAACACTTGTGTCTCTAAAAAGAAAAAAAATATATAGTAAAAAAGAAAAAAAAAAAATATTTTTGTATAAACACCATAAATTATCCACTCAGCATTAATTGGCATCACACAGCTCCAAAATAAACCCTTTAAAAAGTGTAAAATTTAGAGGACAAAAGACGGGATGGAATTATCTCTCCACTTAAATATACATTGAGCACAAACTTAATTTCATGTGGTTTAACCATAGAACATTTAAATATATGGGCCTCCTTCACAATAAACTGCACTATATAATGTAATCAGTTAAGTACCCGCCTGAGGCTATACCTTTTGTTAAAAGAGCGTTACCTCTGAAATCCAATAAATCAGCTGAAATTAGTTCTTTAGTTTTCCTTAAATTGCTATAAATCCTATTCAACTGCTTAGGCTCTGTTCACAAACATACAATGGCAGGGGCGTAACTAACACAGTAGCAGCAATTGCAGCTGCTATAGGGCCCAGGGCATCAGGGGGTCCGGCAGGGCAAGCCTCCCTGTTTAGAAGTTCTGGTTATCCCAGTCACAGGCTCTATACAGTAAGTTGGATAACCACCAGTTTACTATATAGAAGCAGCCATTAGAGACGTGTATCTATGTAATGCGTTTTCTCCCTGCCTGTTCTAGTGATCAGACCTTTTTTCTACTATTGAGGTTGTGTTCACATATAGCATTTTTGATGTGTAATAAATATGGTGATAATTTATGCTTATTATATAGTGGTGTTATTTGGTAGTTGTATTTTAGTATAAGATGTTATCATGCATGGAAAAATTGGCCTACGTATGTGGATAAGGGTCTTTTTAGACATCCCGATTAGGGAGGGGGTCCAATCAAAAGTTTGCTATGGGGCCCAGTCATTTCTAGTTACGCCCTGTACAATGGTCGTTGTTTATAACAAGACATTACAGTTACAGTAGCCTTGCAAACAATATTATTCTTGCTGTCACAAATATCAGAAATCCAGATGGAAACAACCAGTACAAGAGTAAACAGAACCTCAATAAGAATTGTCTTGTAACAAACAATATGGCTATAATAAAACTTGTTCTAGTGACTGGCACCTTACTTTTTTAGAGACCTTTAGGGAATTTGCACACTGAGGAATCCAGGCAGATTACCCGCCACAGCCGCACGCATCTCCTAATTTCATTGCAGATCAGTTGCAGCACCTGCTTCTTTCACTCCTTGTCTGCTCAGATGTAGGGGATTTAGGCTGTAGGGGCTTGTCAGAGATGGTGAAGCACTCAGGGGAGCGGGAGACAAGAACCAGCCCAGAATCCTGTTACATCAGAGATGATGCGTTTACACAGGAGAAAGGGAGTAGCTAGGGTCAATAAAAGTTTCTATTTTCCATTTCTTGTCACTGGTGAAACACTGAAAAACCACTGAAGTGAGGACTATTGGTAATAACATTATATTAGAAAGTTATATTTCTTTGGGTAACAGTCTAATTTAAATACAATTTTCTCTTATTGGAGTACCCCTTTAAGTAACTGTGCTTCCATTTGATGTGTATGATTTATTTACACATCCATACAGAGTAAAGGACTGTGTTGTTTTTTCTTTGTTTGATTGATGGCAAATTAAGGGCACTCCTTTCATACAACTGGAAACTACTTAGGGACATATTACACTATTATCACGCCCGCCGGCTTTCAGTGTTGCACCACTCCCTGCCACTCCTCCTAGAATGCCAGTAAAAGCTGGATCCGATCCTGGGAAACTTCTCCCAGTTTACCAGGATTGGATCCTTCTTTTGGATGGATCAGCAGGGAACGGAGCAGCACTGAAAGCCAGCGGCTTGATGAGTGTTGCTCTGATCAGACGAAGCGCTTTGCTTTGTTGAGATCAGCAATTCACTCATCTCTAGTCATTATCAAGCATGCTTGATAAAGAAGACCCTTGGGACTTAAACTTTGCATTTAGAGATAAGCAAAGCAATTAAAAATTGGTCTTCAATGCTCAGCCAATCACTGGTCCTTAGTGCTCAGTTAGTCAGTGAGTGGCTGAGCTAAGAGTGACAACCCACTCAGCTGATAACTAAGTGGCTGAGAAGAAACAACATAGTGGCCAGTAATTGGCTGAGCGGGCTGTCACTCTTGTGTCTCAGTAGGAACAGCCTGTCGGCCAATCACTGGTGCAGTCCCTTTTCAGTCAGTCAGTGATTGGGTGAGTGGGCTGTCACTCTACACTCTGCCAGGTCAGTCAGTCTTGGAAGAGGACACCAGGGCTGCACAGACTGGTAAATAGACTTCTTTTTTTTTTTAAACAAATTTAGCAAAATTTGCTTTATTTATGGAATCAAAATTTTGCAAAATTTGCTGCAAATCCAGCTTTGCTTATCTAGTTCTATTCTTTGTAACAGGACATGCGAATAAACTTCACTATTTGATTTACTACGGATGTTGCTGGACTTTGCTATTTTACAAGATTTTTTCTGATCTACATTAGGATAATAGGACTTCCAGGGTGCATCCACTAACAGTAAACTGTGAGCCATTCTGGATTATTATCCTCAGTGCTGTTGGACTTTTCTCTCTTTATGTATGTATTAGAGACATATCAAAAGTTTTGATCAGTCGGAGTTTGGCAGTTCAGACCCTGACCCTTTGGTTATGCGTTTCTTTCTTACAGCAGTAGATGGTTCCTGTTGTAAGTCTATGGAAACTGTTTCCTTAGTAATATGGGAATCTCATGAAGTCAGGGAGTAAAGCATCTAGCCAGTATCTTCTCCCAGCTTTAAAAATTTGAACACCCAGACCCTGATTGATCAAAACTTTTGACATCTCTAGGGCTTTTCAGATGTTTTTAAAGTTACAGGGACACTAAGTTTTAGTATTGTATTGCTCCAACTAGTAGTAAAGAGTCATTTTTTACAAAGACAGTAGCACAGGCTGCACTTTTTCTATGTAATCTATAGACTTCTCCCCAGACCATCCCTTAATTAACCCAAGAAATTATGGTCCTGTCCTGAAAAACTCTTATAGAATGTAAATAACCCAGATCTGCACATAAATTACAGTACATGACATATGAATCCATACTTGGCTTTGGTTCAAAAAACCTGCATCAAAATCAGTCCCAAAACCACAAAATAACTGATTAACGTAAATTATATTTACAAAGGCAAAATGAAAGATATCTATCTTCTATTTTCCTCCTCCATACAGATTTTCTCCAGATCTTTAAGGTTTTGGTTTTGTCGCTGGGCAACATTAAGTTTCAACTTCATCCAAAGATGAAGGACTTTGAAATGCTTCTTATGTGTGTTTCGGGTCATTGTAATGATGGAAGACCTTTCTTCAATGCTCTAAGTGAGGAAAGGAGATTGTTGGTCAAAATTTCACAATACATGGCACCATGTTTTATGGTTGGGAATGTGTTCTTGGGAGTAGTACTCATCATTCTGCTTCCTCCAAACACGGCAAGTGGAAGTGATACTAAATAGTTCAATATTGGTTCAATATGTATCTAACCACATTTTCTCCCATGCCTCCTCTAGATCATCTATATGGTCATTGAAGAACTTTAAAGGGGCATGGACATGTGCTGGTTTGAGCAAGGCGGACCATTCAGGTGAGACAGAATTCTTGTTGGTTGGTAGGGGATCAAATATATATTTAATGCAATAGACTATGTTCACAAAGTTTTTTCAGCTGTTTAAAATTATGTCCGTCATTTTGAGTAAAAAATAACGGACGTAATTTATCAGCCTGGTCTCCGCTTAGTGCAATGACGGCTGCTGGTACATTATTCTAGTTTGGGTTTACTAATTGCCCTTTGGGTGTGGCTTAATTAAAAAGTTGAATTTAATAGCAAAAACAGAGATAGGACGGTGAGAAAACAAGTAATAAAAGTTTCTGCTTTTTGCAAAAGACGTCCGAAAATGATCATTATATTGACGTCTGCGGTAAAAACCTCCGTTATTCAATAATTGTGTGCATTGGATGTCAGTCAGTTTTATCGCGGCAAAAACAAACGTTATTTTAGATAGCAAAATTAGCCGCCTTTTCTCTATTTTTGACATTGTATAAACATAGCCATAAAATGTAAATTAGTTATTTTAAAAAAATATACAATTAGATTTTCAGGATTTTTTTTTTTTAATAAAAATTCTGTCTCTCACAGATAAAGTGTACTACCAATTTAGGTAAAAATTACAGGCCTCATCATTCTTTGTAGGTGATACATATATTGGCTGGCTTTAAAATAAAGTAAAAATAAGAATGGTATCATTAAAATTCACCTTTGCACATGTTCTGTTGCTAAATATTTTGAACATTACATTTATGTGTAAAAAAAATAAAAATAAATAACCCTGACAAAGTTTCCATTGTTAGACCAGCTTAATTGATTGTTCTACAAAGCATATTATGGGTAAATAAAATGTAAAATGTTTTCAACCTACTAAAAAAGGTAATTTTGCATTTTTTTTTTTAAATCAGAAAATTACTGAACCAGAAAATGTTAGCAGCAAAAAGACCAGTTATTAAAATACACAGAGTACTCAACTTGAAGCCCAATTAATTCTTCAGTGTCAATCAACACTGTAGAATATACTGTATAGAGCTAAGAAAAGAAATCTCTATCTAGATCATTGTGTCTTTAATGCTGAAGCTTGCATTTGATTAAAAAAGGGGCAAATTATATTTGGCAACAGCATACAATTGTTACAATTGAGTTCTTGTTGCTTAAGTTGTTAGGTTTTGTTAAAATGTTAATGTTTAGAAAATGTACTTTTGTCTGAAGTTTTATAAAGTCTTCCATCCCCGTTGAAAAACTTTGGATCTTCCATTCCTTATAACTCATGTAGTCAGAATCCTTTGGAGTGAATCTGTTGTTTCAAAATATTTATGCTTGGTTTTCTTATATTAAGTTGATCTTAGTAGAGATGAGAAAAGCAAGAGCAAGGTCGAGTTCGTCTGAACTCCAACACTCTACATTTGATTACTGATGGCTGAAGAAGTTAAAGCAGCACTATCAGCAGGTTCTACAGAGAGAACCTACTGATATGCCACAGAAGCCCTTTACCTTAGGAGTTGATTGATGTTATAACCGCTCCTCTGTGCCACTGCATTGTTCTTGAATTCACTAATTGCCCCTATGCAAATTTGGGAATTAAGAGCATTTGGGGTGTCTCCTGGGTCCAGGAGCACTACTCCATCTCGCCCAGTCTGCCCCCTGTGCCCCCTCCTCTCTCGTCTAGCTTGCCCAGCCAGCCAATGCAGCAACGCAGAGGAGCGGTTATAACATCAATCAACTCCAGAACCTGCTGTAGTGCCGCTTTAAGGTTGCCTGGTAACATGGATACAGCCATAGGCCATAGACTGTATCAATGTTTTCCAGGACTCCCTAGGGCTGCATCCAACTTCTTCAGCCACCGGTAATGAAATGCAGAGACTTACAGGATTGGAGGGACTTGAGCATGCTCGAGTTGTCCTCATCTCTAGATCTTATTGCTCTGACTGAAATTGTTGAGCCCTGAGGGTCTCCTTTATGGTACAAAGTTATTTCTCATTTTCTCTCTATTTTATTAGGTTGGACCAGTGTCGGGCTCTACACAGAGAGGTTCTTCTTTTACTTTACTTGCCTAGCCAATCACAACACAGCACCTAATCTTTACTGCAATGCCGCAACTTACACTACTATACCAGATAGCATGGTACTAATGCACTGGGTTTGCAAGTTGCTATATGAACAGAAGAGAAATATACAACAGTTGAAACAACAGTTGAAAAATCCAATCAGCTTGACAGGTATTACTGCTATTTGGCTTCTTTTACATTATTAGCATGTTTTTTTTTTACTTTTTCCTTTTCAGAGTTAGCAGCTTAGAGGGAGCACTGAATACTGTGGGTTAGAAGAGGAAAAATGTATAAAAGTAATATTGAATTGTACATACTGTCTTCACTCAAGACAATGATCCTTAATAGTTTCCTACCTAATCCAGTGATTGGCTAAACAGGCTTTTCCTATGTGTCAGGATGAAGAACAAGAAGCTCTAAACAACAATCTAAACAAATGATGAGCACATAGTAGATCACAGTTTGCAGCCATTGTGGGGAGAATAGAGATGAGAGAGAACTTTGAGCATGTTAGGGTCTGTCGAAACTTAAACTCTCAGCATATGATTGTATGATTAAGAAGTTAGAAGCAGCCCTAGGGAGTCCTGGAAAACATGGATACAGCCTAAGGCTATGTTCACACTACGTAAATCTATGGCCGTAGTTCTCGCCGCAGAACTACAGCCATAGATTTGTGGGGTGGAACATAGCATTTGCTATGGGATCCCGGCCGGAGCGTACACACATCGTAATACGCTCCGGCCGGTTCCCATGTGGCGCCGCAAACATCTGACAGGTCCAATATTTGTGGATGGAATTCAATGAATTCCGCCCGCAGAAGGACCTGTCAGTTCACACAGTGAAGCGAGCGGCTCCAGCCGCTTGCTTCACTGTGTGCTATGGGAAACTCTGATGCGGGCGCACGCTGATGCGCCCGCATCAGAGCTCCACGGAGGAAAGATCATCCGGCCGGTACTTAAGTACCGGCCGTGATGATCCGGGCTGAGACCGGCCGTTCACGGAGTCACGGAACGGCCGGTCTCATACGCAGTGTGAACATGGCCTATAGCTGTATCCATATTTTCCTGGCAGCCATATAACTTCTTCAGCCAGGGCTAATCAAATGTCGAGAGTTCAGGTTCAGATGAACCTGAACTGCTCAAAGTTTGCTCACCTCTAGAGTAGAACAGATCAAAGCACATGTGTCACCAGTGATGTCAGTGCCTATGCGGAGCTGGACCAGGCTGTATGCTGGCCCGGGGGCATTAGTGTACAGTTAAGTTGCCAAACTATGCTGGGTGTTTGCTGACCAGGGGATCACCCTGATGTCTTTATACCCTAATTTTTATGTTATTTTGGTCTAGGAATGCTGGATTGCAATAAAAGTGGCATCCATGGAAGTCCTGTTATACATTATCTTTAGTTAAGGCTTTATAAAGCTGCTAGAGGCCCAATTTACAAATTGTAACCTCTTTATTGTTTTGATGAGGATTTTTTTTTCTTTTATGTTTTATTGGGAAATTAAAGATCAAATGTAAGGTAAGCTACTGTAAGATATTAAATGTTTTCTTGAAAAATTGTGTGTTTACCATCTGTTGTGTACCTTTCTATACATCCAGCCTTAGAGTTTTCTTTCTGTGGATATTTCAAAGTAAACAACAAGCCTGGCAGCTGCAATTAACCTGGGATATTGGTTGCACATATGGACCATGAATTTGGACGGATAAATATCATCTGGAGAGCCATATATTAAACAACCGCAGTTATTTTTCAGTATTTTTTCTTTTTTTATATATACATTGTATCTTCTGCGGTTAAGTGCAAGCAAATGCATGTACAATGTTTAGCTAATTAAATTTAATTAGCACCTTTCTCGTTGTGGAACTGTAGAGGAAAATTGATGAGTTCGTTTACATTCCTTCCATTCCATGCATATAGGAACTGCTGTACTGGAAACAAGGCTTCCAATTTGCATACACTTCTGACATCCGTTTGAGCCTGAGAATTTAATATGGAGCTATATCTTTAATGAAGCCTCCCTCATCTGATTTGCATTGAGCTATAAATCAAAAAGGACTATGATTGTTTCTGAACATATCCCACCACTTACTTATCATAAATAAATCGCTCAGACCACAGACTTAGAAGATATGATTTAATGAGACCCAGCCAATCAGATTCCAATCTGAAATCCAATTAATTCTGCGCTGCCAATCAAGAGTGAACAAGTATAATAACTATATAACAGGAAGCAGAGCCAAGAGTACTTTTGCAATGATATATGCCCTTTTTACACTCTCCAAAAATTCTCATTTGGTTCTTTGGCTCCTATTATGAATTTTAAAAATGTTATATTTCTATTTTACTGAAGTTTTAAGGTGTCACAAACTTTCCCAGCATATGGCATAAGGAGGGGAAATGTTCTCTTTGCATAAACCAATGTTCATCTGCCCATTCTTACATGGTTGTACAAACTAAGTGTAATGATGGGACTCAGGGACACAAGACAGATTGAAGCCATGTTGCTGAACCCACCAATCTGTCCTTTCCTTTTGAAGGCCCCAACCTGAAGACTGATGCTACACTAGTTAGGTGTGACACGTAAGACAGAGACAAGACAAAAAAAAAACAATAAATGGAGGGTCCACCAGCTGGATCGGTAACTAACGGTTGTCACAGTACTAAGTCAGGAGGCAAGGGGATAGTCAGGAGGTCAAGTCAAGAATCAGATTACCAGGGGAAACGGACCAGATCAGGAAATAGCTAGCTAGGTACACACAAGTGAGGCTCTATAGCAGGCAAAGAGAACTGAACAGAGCTTTAAGGGAGCTAGGCCCTAGGTCATGATTGGGAAGGGGCTCAAGCCTCCCCAACACGCCTATTACTGACCTGCTGATGCTCCTGCCAATCAGTTTAACAATCATCTAACATAGATGGGACACCCAGTCTGGGAACAGTGCGGTCCAGGCCTGTGGTGTGAGTAGCTAAGGACCCCATCAGCGTGACCCTAGCAACCAGCCAGCTTGTCACTAGGGACGCCGTGGGTGTGTCCTGGCAGCAAGCGGGACGCTCCGCCACTGTTGCCTATCTGGGTCAAACACCAGCTCCTGAGAATAGGTCTAATGTTTGGCTCTCAAAGAGAAGACCTAGAACCGAGGGGGATAGTGTGTCTCCTTGCTGAGACGTCAAACTGCATATAGAGTCTTATAGGTAATGCAATGTTCATGGGAAAAAAGTATGCAAAATTGTTCAAAGAAAAATAGCTTGTCATCTATTGGGTTCAGTATCACTTAAAATCAATGTTCTCTTTAACCAAACCTGAATATGGTTCACAACCAGTTGGTATCCATGTTTTCCAGGACTCCTTTGAGCAGCATCAAATTTGTTCAGCTACCGGGAGTCAAATGCTGAGCATTTGGGTTCAGAGAGCGTTGCCTAACCCGGACAGTTCGGAAAGTCTTCTCAACACTAATCTTCTGATCTCCCCAAAGATAACCCTTTTCTTGCTGTTTCCCCAGAGGACCACATCAGACTGGCTCTCACTTATAAAACATTTACTAGCTGTGTATAGACTTCTAATTCTAGTCCATTGTAGATGGACAGGACTACAGGAGGTTTTCTCCATAGAGTTATGGATTGCGAAGGTGCATCACATATACAGGGTAGAAAAGGTATCCCTCTGGAAATTATGTATCGGGCCAAATAAGGTCTCAATGAATCTTCTTCAGAAGTTTTGACACCTAACTTTCATCATTATATGGTGCTATCCCTGCCCCCTTATCCCCCCCCGATGCTACCCCACTTGCCTTACCTTAATTCCACCCTATACCCCATCTCTACCCCCTCACCTTGTCTTTTGTTAAGTAGTATATGGTAGAGCCTAGCAGCAGAGAACAGATTCTTATAGGAGAGGGTTAGCAGGTAAGTACCTAGGGGATACTTAGACAATGCCCTAGACCCTAGAGAGGCCCAAAGCCAAACTGGTTGGGAAGCACAGGGTGTCCATGGTCATTGACCATTATACAGTGCATCAGAAAGCAGTCATATAGAGCCTATCATACAGGGGACTTAATTGACATGTGATAGCGGCTGTGTGCAGCATCCACTAAGTGACACTAAATGCGTACAGATTAAATAATATCACAGTGAGTTCAGTACTTGCTGTATAAATCATTTTGCAGTTATCTCTCTCCAATGTTGTATGATAGAGATGAGCGAGTAGTGAAATATTCAACTTTCGAGAATTCAAATTGAATAGGCACTGATATTCCAATATTCGAACGAGAATTCGATCACATTATAGTCTATGGAAAAATCAAAATTTGACCACTTGGAGGTCACCAAGTCCCCCATGAAACCTCCCTAAACGATGCAAACACCTCCGGAATGGCACTGGGACATTAGGGGGAGCATGCCTGGGTGCACCCAACACTCCAAAATCGCAGTGTAATGCCACTCTCTGCAGTTGTGAAGGAAAAATATTTGCGAACACTTTACGAACTTTTATGTCAATGTTCACACATTTTGTTCGTATTTCTTGCGCAGTGTTACATACATGATTCCAAAGTGCGTCCGCAGAGCGTCATGTTATTTGCGCATATCACGCGTAATGCTGTATGAACATTACTGGAACAGTATGTATGACGTGCCTTTTTCTGGGCTACTGGAACAATATATATATATATATATATCATGCCTTTTACTGGGCTACTGAAACAGTATATATCCAGTGCCCTTAGTGGGCTACTGTAACAATATATATAACGTGCCCTTAGTGTTGTTAAACAGGGACACTGTAAGTCACTTGTACACACAGGGTACTGGAATGAATACACCTGCTGATGCTGATGCTGCTGTTATCATCTATTTCTTAGCACTCAGAAGTGCTTTTATTTCCAAGATGACTTTTTCGCTTGATCTTAGCCCTGAAAAGGACTTTTGGGTTCTGTAGTAAGCCTGCCTAACCAAAACGCTACTAAAACCTCTCTCTCCCTGCTGCAAGATCTTTCCCTGGCTAGGTTGAAAGCTTATTTGCGGTCAAGAGACGGGAGCCAAGTGTTTAATATTCAAGGTCATGTGGTTCAGCTATCCAATGAGGGTAGAAGCCGTTTTCACGCTGCATGCGTCCTCCCAGGGTCCCTCATGGCCTCCTCATATGGTCATTGGTTTAAAAAAAAAAAGCGCCAACTGTGATGGGAGGGCTTTCAAATGTTTCCCGCATATTCGCCTCACTACTCAATTGAATTCGAATCTTTCGAATACTGCCATATTCAATTGAATACCTACTCGATCAAATCGTATTCGCTCATCTCTATTGTCTGAGTGTATCCTGAATTACAATGTACATCATGTATCAGCTCAGAAAAACAAAGCTCCCTCCACAGTCATGGTATGAAATTAGCAACAGTGTATTCTTTAGTTTTTGTGTCAATCTTAGCTATGAGACTCCATCATTTATGTACTGTATATACACCTGTCTAAAAGTAGATATTTGTCTTTTTATGTTATAGAATGTGCTGGAACTTTTACGTACTGATTTTTCTTTGAAAATAAATTTGACCTTTTAATTTTTGTATAGTATGATGCTGAAAATCTGATTTATTTAGTCTGCCTGCAAATATACACACAATAACATGGTTGTGTCTAATCAAAATTCAAGTTCATACATGCAGTAATGCAATGAAAATGCAACATGAATGCATTATTTAGTTGCAGTAAATGATCATTTCATTGCATTACTGCATCCCTCCTTTGTATTAATTAATCATTTAATTGCCGTCCAGTCGACCTTCATTGCGTTAACTCAAACGCCTACCCTCGAAAAATTCTTGTTGGCTTTTCAATTAATTTAATTGCTAACATACAAAGGAATAAAGAAAAGGAGACATCAAGTTCTAGGGAGGAAATAATAATTTAACAAAGTGACAAGTAGAAGACACAGAGAATAAAGAGTAATGAATAAGTAAATATCAATTGTATAAAAGATATTTTCAAAACTGCTGAAAGCCTTCATTTAATCTTACCTTCTGGGTGCCTGGTCACGGCTGACATATAGCATAGGGATTCTTATTAGAGGGAGAATGAAGACAAATATGTATCTTTATCTGAAGTCTTACATCTTCATTATTGTTTGCAAGGAAAGCAAGACAATGTAATATACTGCGCTTAAACATTCACTTGCATCAACAATTGCATCAGTTGCAATAAACAATGGGATTTGTGGATGTTACTAGCCTCCTGTAATGGTTGTACCATGAAAAAAGTTGAAAAAATCAGACACTACATACATATATGTTGTTCTTTTTAGTAAAGTAACTTACATCCTCAGGCTATGTGCACACTATATAAGAGACCGGCCGTTCCATGACCCAGCCGGGCCACAGAACGGCCGGTCTCTGAAAAGATCATCCTGGTCTGTACTACAGCAAACTATGGAGCAAGCGGCCGGAGCACATGTGCACATGTCAGTTGTTTGTGACGCGCTAGGGATCCCGGACGGAGCGTATACTATGTGTATACGCTCCGTCCGGGATCCCATAGATATAGAGGTAACGTATATTTTTGTAATATATATAAAATATACGTTGTGTGGACATAGCCTTAGGCTGGGTTCACACACTGTATATTTCAATCACTATTTGGTCAGTATTTTTGTAACCTCAACCAGGAGTGGATTGAAAACACAGAAAGGCTCTGTTCACACAATGTTAAAATTACCATATAACGGTAAAGAATTGCCATTATTTCAATACAACAGCTGTTGTTTTGAAATAACAGCAAATATTTGCTGTTAAATGGTGGCCATCCACTCAATTTCAACATTGTGTGAACATAGCCTTTCTGTGTTTGCCATCCACTTTGGTTGCAATATTAGGACCACAATACTGACTGAAATATACTGTGTGTAAACCCAGCCTTAGGCTATATTCACACACTGTTGGAAGGACGAACGCTTTTATTAGACGCACATCTTTTAACGTCAAATTACACCCATTATTTTATAATAATGTCCATTGTTTCTACAATGACAGCTGTTATTATGAAATAATAGTGTGTGAACATAACCCTATACTGTTTTTCTCCCCATGGATCTAATCACTTCCAGGTTACCCCGCTCAGTAGAGACCAACTGTCAGTGCTTACTGGAGATGGGCCAGTTAACAGTGTGGAAAACAGGTGAAAATTCTGAGAGGAATCCCCACTGCGGACTCCACTCAGAATTCCGCCTGCCTCACTGCCTCAATGACAAGTAAAGGGCGCCTCCACTCTACGCCTTTTTTACCTAAATACTTTGTGAAATAGACTACCTCAGGAATAGACTACCTATCGGTATATAATGAAAACGTTTTACTTGCCCACTCTGTGCCCCCAAAGTGCAGTGCTCACAGCCCTCTGTCAGCCATTTATGTTTTGTTATATATTGATGCTCTTGCATAGAAAATAAGAAACATCTCATTCTTACCTAACCATTCTCCCTTGGGGGTCTTACTGTCCCCCGTTAAATGTTCCTGCATCTACATTTAAGACACACTTGTTTTGGGAGTGACAGCCTGCTTACAAAATTATTTACTAAAGCGTGATGGCCTGAGAGGTCTGTCACTGCCAAAATAATTCCGCTTTGAAAGTAGTGGTGGAAGCACTCAGCAGGGAACCCAAAGATGCTACAGGAGGAAGCCAGAAGAACATGGCTAGAGGAGGATAGGATGTTTCTTACTTTCTATTATTTTCTATTTAAGAGCAACACTATATAACCAAACAGAAATGGCCGTAATACCTCTTTAAATAAAGAATTCTATTCAGATTTCAGAACACACACATTATATATATATATATATATATATATTTAAAGATTATTCATTCCACATCTCATTCTTTGTGATATCTGCTCAGTTGTTACAGTTATAATTCACCATTCTACTTTAATTAGTTTTACAGTTTGAAAAACCTGTGAAAGTGAAAATTGAGTGTTGAGTTCAGGATCATTGTGTTATGGTTTTCTGTGCGGTTTCTGTGAGGTATAAAAAAAGAAGAATCTTTAGAGCTTTGCCTACGTATAACCTTACAAAGCGTAAGATAGCTTGTTCATTGCATAATAAAGCTTCATTTAAAAGTGTTTCCTTTATACCATTTTACCTTTCTTGGAATAATACACTGAATGGCCATGCTCTATCTGAATGTGTTTTTCTGTCAATGGCTAATCAGTTGTCATAAAGGAATGAACTTATATAAGTCCTACTGTCCAAACATCTATTGACTAGTATAAGAAAGCCAACGGCGTACCAAGAATCCATTCCTCACACCATTATGTCACTTACTGCAACCTGAACTCTTGACGCCTAACAAGGCTTCATCAATTCATGCTACTTGTGCCAAACTCTGCCCCTGCTGTCAGCATGCTGCAAAAGAAATTTGGATTCATCTGGCAAGTGAAAGTTTTTCTACTGCTCAGTGATCAAATTTTTTGGTCCTTTTGCCACTGGAATCTTGAATCTTACCGTTTCTTGCCGGCAGTTATGGCAGTAGAATATTTCTTCTGCTGTTATAGACCATCTGTGCTAAGGGAACATTGAACATTATTCAGTTGCAGTCTCTTTTCTAAGTAGGGAGACTCTGATATACTTGAATAAATTGGCTATAACAATACAAATTTGGGAAGGAATACATTGCCCATCTGTGAAAAATAGTGGAAGGGAGTGGAACCCATGTCCTAATGAATAGCAGCTGCACAGAGGGTACAGAGCACTCCTCAGTAGCAATCTAGATTAATCTATGTTCATGATCCGAACTGCTGTACTGCTCATGTCTGAAAATATTATATAATAATATATTATAAGTCATGCAAAATGTAGTTTACAAAACATTAAATCTGATACAATTTTCAATGATCTACTTACTCATTGACTAGCTGTACAGAGGCACTGAAAGCTTTTCAGTATGAATGGCATATATTTTCTTACATTGCTTCCCTGGCCCCAGTGTGGCCAATTATAGTGACTGGTAAAGCTTCTTAGTAATAGCCAGACACAGTGTATTGTCTAGTGCGAACATCATTCTGCTTAGTTAGAGTTGTTCTTAAGTACAGTAAGTTCAGTGACCCGGTAAATACCTGTTTGTCACTAGATTGATCTCTTCACAGACACCAAGTAACTGCACTTTTCAGAAATCAATTTATTTAACACTCCTGTGACTAAGTCTTGTACCACAGCCAGGAGGACACTAAGAAATCACTTTAATTCACCCTAGAATGTTTTATAAAGCTAATGTATACCACATAGTGTAAGCAACACACCTGAAGAGGAAGTTTCGTAACCAAGGGACTGAGAGGCATTATGTTCAGGAGCTTGGATGTTGCGGTACCGCTGCGGCACTTGTCCCTAGGGACCAACACACGCCCATTAAAGTGTTCCTAGTATCCCCTTGTGCAGTACGATAGTATGAAACTTTAACACAGAGAGTAAGGGATAGTTGCAGAACAAAGAACTTTTATAGCCTCTTAAAGGCACAGTACAGTAAAATACAAAGTTGCTGTTCACAAGGTGTGCTTTAGCTTAAGAATTGGTCTGCTAGCTTTTCCTTTTCGAATACTTGAGATTCTGCTTTGGCAAATTAAAATTTTAGAGAAACTTTGGGGATGTTTAGCTTTAGTGACAGTCACTTAGAAAACAGAACAATCTCTTGGTTAAGTAAGCTTTAGTTTGATTTGACTTTAGTCGCACAATGGACTACCTAGATTGGATCTGTCCAGTATGTGCAACACTCTACTAAAGGAAGTCCTGATAACCTTGGCTTGCGTTGCGATTACTTAAAAATAGACTTTAGAAGAGTATCCGTACTCACAGTAAAGAGAGAACTGTACACGGAGTAGCGCATCTAGTAGTACAGCACCAGCTGGACCAAAGCTAACCTTTCAACAGCAGCCGAAAGATCCAGCGAAATGCAGTGGGGCATGTTGGGGAAAGGCATGCTTCTCCAACCGCTCTCTAGAGAACTTTTGCAGGACTTGAGATGACTTTAAGAATGGCAACCTCAGCATGGGCAGGCATAGTTCCTTTATCAGCAGTCAATACCCCATTTGAAGCTTTAGTAAGCCATAGTAGGTGGGTTCAGGAACTCTGGAATCTGGATCTGTAGAAGGACCTAAGTACAGCAGCACAGCATCAGGTACTGGCCAGCAGGCCATGCCCCGCATAGGACACTCTCTGGCTCTGGATACAACGTGGACACTGACAGGACAGGAATCCGGAACACAGGAACACTGAAGAAGAAGATGATGCTAGGCCTCTATTATCCACCTATCTTATACTACAGGGCTGATCAACCATTGGTGGAGGAGACTTGAGGTGACTTGGGACCGGATTGGTCAACAGAATAAGGGAACAGTGAGCCTGGGCCCGGATAGGCCAAGCAATCTAGAGATCTACTTTAGTGAATGACCTTTACAGTGATTGGCCGACCTGAGGATGATCTGATAGACCTCATCTCAAGCGGGAGACAGAGAGAAAAGATATGTGCAATAAGTCACACACACTGCACCCTTTAAAATACTTTAGATTGTGCTTGCTTAACAATCTGCTTGTCTACTGGTCAAATGCAGTAATACACCCTTTATCCTCATTACCTTTTAGACTTGAACAAAGATATAAGCAATTGCCATCTGACATATACAACATACAGCATCAATGGACAAATAGGGTTCTGGGATGCTGCACAATATAAACATAGTCATCCATTAGAGCTCAATCTAAACATAATGCAGTTTCCCCACCTCAGTAAGATATATTTGGTATCAAGTCTAAAATATTGAAATCTAAAAAGGAAAAATCATGATATAAAAAGTGACAAATATCTCAGAGCTCAATGTGAGTGGCAAGAGTGGTTGTACAGGTTGAGGCTATGTTCACAAATTGTTTTGGCATTTTTAGGGGCATTTTCAGCCTCATTTTCAAAGCCTATTAAAGGACAACTCCCGCGGGACACCCCCCCCAAAAAAAACAAAAACAAAAAAAAAACACAGACACCATACTCACCATCCCTCCGGTGACGATCACCACTCCATTCGCCCGTCGTCCGCCTCACCGTCACCGCCGTCCGCCGTCCAGCGATGTCTCTGACTTCCAGGTCCTGGGGATGGAAAAGGCTGCCAGTGTGCTTGCGCACCAGCAGCTTTTTCATTGGCTGGAGCGCATCACATGGCTTCCAGCAACCTCAGCCAGTCAGGGCTGAGCAAGCTGGAAGCCATGTGATGCGCTCCAGCCAATGAAAAGGCTGCTGGTGCGCATGTGCACCAGCAGCCTTTTCCGTCCCATTCACTCTCTATGAAGACGCCGAGGAGGAAGAAGACCCGGACCGTCCCCCGGCTCTGACGTCGTCGTCACCAGATGCCGCCCGGGAGAAGAGGACCGTGACGATCGTAATAGGTAATGTATACATTCTTTAACTTCCGGGGGGGGGGGGGGGGTCGGGGGGCCGAAAGTGGGGGAAGGGGGCCAGACCGGGTATTTAACTACATTACAAAGTTATATAACTTTGTAATGTGTGTTAAATAGGGTAAAAAAAATTTTTGTGGGAGTTGTCCTTTAAGCTTTTTTTCCCCCGCTTTTGGGTAATTTTTACCTTCTTTTTTTTTCCAAACTGTATTTATAAAAAAAAGTTAAAGAAAATATTATTATTATTATTATTATTATTATTATTTAAGCAGGCACTTAACTTCATTTCCTTCAATATTATACAATGGAGTGTTTTTTAGTCACTGTATCTTGTCAGGGTCTACTCACCCTATCTAAAGTCTATAGCCTCCTATAATGAGATGTATGGATGTTAGGTATCACATCAAATACTTTAAGTGCTTGACCTGTGACCCTTTGTTCTTATGAGATGACAGAACTCCATAATTAAATCTCTATTATCATACATATATATAATTCATTAATAAACCTCCCTTCATAACCTGTCAGTGCAAAAATGAATTCATCTTTTCAAAGGATTTCCCCGCGAAACAATGAAACTCATTGTCTTTGTGGAAAAAGACAGAATCTTTAAACCGCATCCCTCTAAGTGCAACAAGTAAAGATGAGAGAGGAGCCAGATTTCCTGGACTGACAATAATTAGAAGAGCGCGCCGGGAGCCTAAAGAAGAACAATTAGTGACTGGCATGTCTCCAGATCCCTCCAACAGGTTATTGTAGGACAGGCAATGCACATCTGCATTACAAAATGGAAAATTAGCTTATCGACAGAAACAGCTTGCAAGCAGGCAATTTTGATGGCCGACTCAAAGTATTGTCCACCATCGTGAATAAGAGCAACAATGCAGAGGAGAACCTGACAAAGTCTATTATATCAATGCATTCCCCCCCACCAGACCAACCCCAGACACACTGACAGCTGCTGCCATGTCAGTATTGTTATTTCCATGCTTATGGGCGTGATGACATTTATTGAACAGGGTTTGCCCTGGACCTAAAATTTCTTGCATACAGTGTTTTTAATGTACTTGAGAATTTTTGCCTTATTTTTTTTTTTTTTTTTTTTTTTTTTTCGTTTTTAGATTTGGGCTATATTATGCTTTATTGTGCAAATCTTGTCACAGTTTATTTATTATATTGCAAGCACACAACCTTTCTGCAGTCTGTACATACAGAGGAGAAAACAGGGAGGACAGAAAAGCAACCTACAATAACAGACTATCATTAAACCCATGATAGGATTAGATGTTACAATTGTTCAGGTCACGTTCTACTGTATCACGCAGTTAATTGCTGATGTATGTGATTTAATTGCATGCTGAGCAAGGTAACATCCGCCTTTCAACAACTGCTGTCTACGGGTAAAGGTCGCCTTAGCCAAGAGATGCATTTTCCATTGCTGATTATACTTTTGATTACCAAGGCTCACTCGCGACCGCCATATCTCTCTATGACAATAGCAAGAATTCTCAGGATTTATGGGCCCTTCAGAAGTTCCCTGTGTTTTTTTTTTTGCTCATAAACATTTTGAGGCCATGTTCATACTACGTATGAGACCGGCCGTTCCGTAATCCGGCTGGGTCACAGAACGGTCAGCCTCTGAAAAGATCCCGGCCGGTACTGCAGTAATGGGCGGATGTTCTTTAGGGCTGCAGAGTTCTGCTGTGAATGCATCTGTGTGTGCCTGCATCAGAACTCCTTACAGCACACAATAGAGTGAGCGGCCGGAGCCGTTCGCTCCATAGTGTGCACTGACAGGGTTTTCTGCGGCCGCTATTCACTGAATAGCGGTCGCAGAAAACTGACATGTGTATGTGTATACGCTCCGACCGGGATTCCATAGAAGGCAAAGCAACAATTATTTTCATAAAAAGTATGGCCGTTGTTTCCGATTGCAACAACGTCCGTACTTTTACGAAAATATACATTGCGTGAACACAGCCTGATAGTGTAAAGTTCTGTTGTGCCTTATTGTTAACTAAATGTTGATGAAGCCCTAGTAAAAATCTCAGATAATCAGTCAGTAGATTGTTGAGTGCTAGTTAAACCATCAATCTCCCAATTGTGTCTACGACATTTCATAGTCTACCAACTATTTTCATCACTTTCTTCCATTGATACTCAGCTGATGTGACAGTTACTAGTTAGTCTCACTTTCCTTGGATCAAATCTGTGACCTCCCCCCATAATCCTCCCCAAGCTGCTGGTACATACCTTTGTGCAGTTGGGAACGAGAGATGTCCATTGCGGTGTTCCAACAGTGTCTTGGTGCAGGTATTTAATGAAAAAAGCTGCCATAATGCCTTACCAGCAGTGTCAAAGAGGAATGCTGTGCCCGAGGCCTGCAACGCCTCTCTGTGCTTCTTTCCTTCCTCTCTCCATTGAAGGAATGACCTTGGGCTGGATCATGCCCCTCTGCACTGTCTGATTATAGTGCATCCGCTGTTTTATGGTGATACAAGCACGCTTATTGGCTGTGTAATCCAGCCAAGGGACAATTCTGCAACAGAGAAGAATCAAAGAGCTGCATTGCAGACCTAGCCCCATCTCTTTTACTGGTAGTGGATTAAAACAGCTTCTTATATCATATAGGGGCACTGAGACACTTTCAGAACATCTTATGGACATCTTTTATTCCCAACTGCACAAAGGTACCAGCAACTTAGGGTAGGTTACATGGTTACCCAAATCTGTTGACTATAGTCATCTGAAGGTCTGCTGTGATAGGTATGAAGAACGGGCATCACAGATGTCTATCTTCTCCCCATACCGTGCTGTCACTACAAATTCGGACAACTTTTGTCATACTATGATGTTTCCAGCAGGTAGACTTTGATAATCGCCTCCTTTCATCTTTGACATTTACAGTCATTTGATTTTACTTTTTTTTTAATCCAAGGCGAAAGCTGACTTAAATTTCTCAAGGGATTAAGAGTTTACAAAACGTGTATTGGAGCAATAGCCGCAATAGCCAACAAGATGATAAGAACTTTTTAGTTATTGATGTATAATTGGTAACATTTTATCAGCTTAATTGGTATCAACAGATTTTTTTTTTAGACCTGTAAATGTGTTTGTACAAAGTTTTATACAGAGACACATAAAGTTGTTTTCTCGTAGATTTCAGGTCAAAGTGAAATAAAAAAAAAAAACGCTGGCTTGTTCGTGGATTATATTAGAGTATACTACAAATGTTGCATCTAGGGTAGAATACAATGTCTCACAGATGCAACATGGATGCAGATACAGTTCTATAATACAGATTCAAAAGGATTCCCCTTACCTCTATACAAGGTTTAACTATACGAAAAAAAAAGGTAAAATTAATTAAGCCCTTCATGACCAAAGGACCTTCTGTAGTCAGGAAAACTGATTGTAAGCTCCAAGTAACACTGGGGGGTGGGGGGGGGGTATAATTTGTCAGTGACAGGTATCACTCCAGTCACTGAGACCCTTAAATGGCATTATTGCTTTAGATTAGAGTTTTTAAGAGTTTAATGTCAGTCAGCAGTGCGATAGCTGCCGTCCGTCATTGTACATGCTCATGGGACTTTAATGTGTGCGGTGCTGCTTACTTATACTGATGCAGCGCTGCGTCCCTATGCTGGTGCCAGTCTATTCGTGGTAAAAACAGAAAAGCGATGTATTGCTGGTACATTCGCTTTAAAGCCCCCCCCCCCAAGAATGTTTATATACAGTACGTTTAAACTGCATGATGCAATGTATATACATGCATAGCTTAAATGGGGGACCTACTGAAACTCGAAACAAGTTAATTTTTTGTGTGCAAATTTATTGTTTCTTCCCCCCCCCCCCCCCCACACACATATTCAGAATTAGTATTGAGATGAATCATAAAGCCCAGGCAAGATCAACATATAATCATCTGAAAGTTGTATCACTCCCTATCAAATGTACAGTAATTAATCCAATTAGTGTTAGCATATCTTAAAATAAATTGTTCTACTTCAGTGAAGAAAATGAAAGGAAAGCTAAAAGATTGTTTCTGGGATTGCTGTACGCTGCAATTAAATATAGGCACTAATTAAGATATAACAATTTAGGGTTATGGATAAATGCAAAAGAAAAAAAAATAATAATAGGAGAGAAATCTATAAACCAAACATCATCATCTTACAAAGTGTCATCATAACATGTACAGTGTGGAGAAACATCCAAATGTGTGTTTTTTTTTTCACAAATTGCTTAACTTACAGAAAATTATCACTATACACTATAATTTCCCTCTATTACAGTAAAACTATTTAAGGCTGCTTCAAAAAAATTGAATACTGAAGTCTTTAGTTACTAAAGTGAATACAACTGTACATGCATAGTGGTAGCTTATGACATTGAGATTTATTTGTAATTTTTCTAAAACAGCACCTTTCTTTTCAATAGCATGTGCCTGGTATTGCACAGGCTATTGCACCTATATTTAATTTCCATCAGGGGATTTGAACCAAAGGATGAATTGCTAGCAAGTCTCTAGACAGGTAAGTTACCTCTAGATCACAGCCCCAACACATTTGAGCTAAGAGATGCAACTATATGTGAGTGTTTCTTTGACACATAAACTGCCTACAGAGTAATGATCTGCAATCAGAGACACTTGCTGACAGCTTGGCAGGCAGGAGTCCGGACAGCATTGATTATTCATGAAGAGGAGGGAGGAGTGGTAAGGTGTGCCAGAAAGGGGCACAAACAACTCCTCTTTGACACTTTATTACAGAAGGATTGTGCATAATCCATTCCACAGACAAATTACCAAAAGGTTTCATGATTAGGTTCACACTACATTTTTGCAATCCGTTTTTTTCCCCATCCATATTTGCAACAACAAAAAAACAAATGTATTTGTGTGCTCTGTGACAGGAACTGTCCGGAGAAGTAGACAATCCTCTTCTACTCTGTACCTTGCAAAGAGAGCACAGTGTCAGACTGGAAAGAAAACCCCACTTCCTGCAGGACATACAGCAGCTGATCAGTACTGGAAGATCCAACTGCAAAGATTTACAAATCTGTACAACTTTCTGACACCGGTTTATTTAAAAACATTTTGTTTCCTCTGGAGTACATCTTTAAATACCTATGTATGTACAATGACAATGAAACAATTAATTGCATCTAGAATTGTGACAATTCTGCTTTATCTTTCACAATCCCATTAGTTTCTGTACATTGAACTGTCAGCTATTTTTATAGGTCAATGAGCAAATACAGGTTGCTAATTCATCTCGGAATGTTTATATTCTTGCTTTTCTGATCCGATGAAACATTTGATTTTCCTTCTCACTCTGTATCATATTTGTGTATCCTATTCATCCATATTGACATTAATAACGTCCTTAGGAGTGAGGGAATACCGGGAAGGTATAGCAAGGTTAAATAAGCTGGTTCACACTGTTTGCCTGAATTGTGATTTCTCAGAAGATGCTTAATGATTTGGGAGAGTGCAGTCTTTTAAGATTATTGACACAGGCAGAGGACTGTTCTGAGCCGATGGATAGAACCACATCTGATCTAATCAAGTTGTTGCATTGATGCATGAGAGTTAAGAAAAGAAGCAAATAAAGTCTACTGAAATGATGTACTTTCTCATTTATCATAATTACAAACCTTTTCTGCTAGAACACATTTACAGTCAAGTTCACAGGAGCGCTTACAGAAACATGCTTAATGGTTTTCTAGCAAAATTTGGCTGTAAATGTTAGAATAAGCTACACAAAAGAGAACGCTGGGAGGTTAGTGATGCAATGTATTGCTGCATAATATAGAAGAAGAGCTAATCTGCTCACATATCTCGCGTCTGAAATAGCACACGTATTGTAAAATATTAATAATATAATTATTCAAAATAGTTGGTTCTCCGCCATAATCATAACCATAATCATGCTGATAATGAAACAAAAATCGGTCACTATTAGTGATGAGCGAACATCCCGATGATCGATTCGGATCGTGAACATGGACATTAAAAAAAAAAAAAAAATCAGGATCGGTTTGTGTTCGCAGAACATTCACGAACAAATAACGAAAGTACAGTAAAAGTGTACGTTTTGGTTTACACACATGCGTACAGATCAGGTGCAAAGTGTAAATTACGCAGTTGCGTATATTTTGGTCTAGAGTTACGCACATGAGTACAGATTACCAGGTGCAAAGCGCAGATTGCGCAGTCGCGTATGTTTTGGTCTACGCACATGCGAAAAGATTATCAGGTGCAAAGCGTGAATTATGCCATTGCGTACTTTTCGGTCTAGAGTTACACTCACATGTACAAATTATCAGGTGCAAAGTGTAAATTGCGCAGTTATTATGCACATTGCGGTACATTGCGAGATAAACATTCATATGTTCGAAAAGGATCATTCAGATCATTCAGACATTCAGCCACCCACATGATTCATTAGACCAGGCCACATTCTTTGGTCCAGTTCTAATTTATCTATTGGAAAAACTTTCAAGACCCCACCTACAGCAGGTTGGGGTGCATTGGGTGTTCTGACACCTCTAAATCATAGACAGCATTAAATGGGTTGTTTGGAGAGAAGATGAGGTCTTTCCCCAGCATATACTTCCCTCTCTACACGTCTCTAAAGCACCTCCTAGGAAGAGAGGGCAAATGCCAGTTACAGCTATTGGTCGTCCAGTGACTGTGTAGTTCACTTGTGCACCTGACCTTGACTGGCACCATTCCCATCTTATGTTAGAAAATATAATTCTGAGGCATGCAAAAGGCTGAGTGCTGGGGAGCCGACAAGGTAAGACTTTTTCTGGTCCCCCATCAGCCCCTTTAATTTTTTCAGCAGCTTCTTCACAAGTTTCTTCTTTTCTGTGGATCAGACAAGACAAGTCGATACCCAGAATGAATAAATTGAACATTTTAAAAGATGTTGATTTTTAGAAACACGCTTGTTTCATTTTGAACTTTAGTGACATTTAGAGGTGGAAAATGTTGAACTTCAATTATTTAGTCATCATTTTTTGTGTGCACCATTTAAAGTTAATTTGTGGAAAGTCTCTCCTCACTCATGTTGAATGTCAATCAGCAGTGTTAACAAGGCAGGGTTTTGAAGGGAGCCTGGCATTACTTTCCTACTGCCTGAACCCCAAGCAGAGGGGACATTCCAAGAGGATTCCCCACTCCCCACCAGCCTTGGTTTGTAAATCTTTCCCTAAATTCATGCAGGCTTAAGCAATATGGGAAAACATTAATCCCGCCTATGGTTGTATATATGTTTTCCCAGGCTCCCTAGGGCTGCATCCAACTTCTTCAGCCACCCACAATCAAATGCCAAACAATTGGACTTGAGCATGCTTAAGTTGCTGTCTATCAGCTCCCGAAGCCCGGCGCGCGCGGTCACAGGAGAGTCCGATGCCCATAGAGAATGACGGAGCATCAGACTCCTCATTCATTCTCTATGAGCGTCGGACTCTCCTGTGACCGCGCGCGCCGGGCTTCGGGAGCTGATATCTCCATGACCCAATCGCATCAGGAAGCAGGACCCGGCGCGATTAGGTGAGTATAGGGGGATCTAGCAGGGGGTCAGGAGCCTGTCACCCTGGCACGGGGGGTGACAGGTCCTCTTTAATGAAGATGCAGTTTAAAATGCCTTACAAGGCAAAGCATTCCTCGCCTACTGCTCTGCCTTGTAAGGCATTTTAAACTGCATCTTCAATAAAGCTATAAATTTTATGGTGAGTGCCCTTCATCTTTCTATATAAATGGACATCTTTGGACTATAAATAGATACTATAATGCTAATTGCTAAGTTCCAGTGACCACTTTTGTAAAATGTGTAAAGACAGAAAACTACAGAAAAACTATTTAACAAGTTGATCTGTCCAAACATTTACTGGTACTTTGTATATACTGTACTGTGTATATGTCATAAATGTGCCTATGCCAAACTCTGTGCGCCCCTCAGCTCGTGCTGTGCGGCTGAGATGGCGCTGATATTCAGTGTTTTTGTATGTTTGTGCAGTGTCCTGAACCTTGTCTGCACACTAGCCTATTTCCTCTGGGTTTGTTCAGCCACACCCGCTTTGCCTGAGATACTCCTGGCTACAACGGAGTTAACTCTGATGCTGGTTAGCTAGTCTGTTAGACTGTTCTCACTGCCAGTCAGGTCGCTCTTGCCCTGTATTTGTGACCATCCCTGCTAGCTGCCTGCCCCTGACCATATTGCCTGTTTATTAACCTAGCTTTTTGGATTGTGATTTGTACTGTGCTGCCCGATTGTTGTGACCCGGACTGTCGACTCTTCTTTATTGTGTTTTGTTTGTCTTGTCTTGTTTTGTGTTCCACCTACCCAGGCCATGGACCGCCGCCCAGTTGCCCGCTGCCATTTTAGGGTAGATTGCGGAAAGTTGGTAGGGACAGTGGGCGGGGCTGAGCTTAGGGTCTACTGTCTGTGTCCGCCATCTTGTCTTTCTTTGTGACCAGTCCTGACAGTATATTTATAATTATGAACCACTTAGCGCATTCAGCTTTCGCCCCTATTTCTCTCCATTATAATAAACACATAATGAATACAAGAAAATTCATTGAAAAACATACATTTTATAAAGGATTCACTTAACTGATGAGCAAAGCAAGATTTCATAAAGTTCAACATCTAAGTTGCTGCTTTTTCTTCTCTCTTTTCGTGACAAATTCTGAGTTTTAAGAGTTCACTGTAAAATCATGTCTGGCCTCAAGAGACCAAGGCATAAACTACAGACATCTCCAGCAGAATTCTTACATATAAATGTGCTGCAGATTACAGGCAATGGTATATTCCAAGGGTTCTTCCTGCTTCCTATCCTATAACTCAGCTTACCTAAGCGTAAAGACTGACAGCCATCATACTGATGAGAAGTCACCTCATTATCAGATGTGAAAGTAATGATGACGATGGTCTTGGAATGAAGAATATGTGCAGTAGATTTTCAGCCTAGCAAGCTATTTCATCCAGATTTTGAATTTGTTTTGGCATTCCCTTTCAACACCCAATGTGCTTTCATCACTTCACTAAGGATATCTTGATAGTTTTCGCAGAATAGATCAATGTGCAGTTGGTGTAATCTGACCCTTAGGACTCAACTACCCACTTAAATGAAGGAGCTGGAATTCAATAAAACACACATGCTACTGTGCCATGATAAGCATGGTGTCCTCTAAAGTCGCCTCTGTATAACCACTGAGCTAAGGAATGACACTTCTAGGCCACCGTCCTAAGGCAGAAGTGCCCAACATTTTGTACATTACACTTACACTGGTGGTCAAAGTGTTGAACAGTTAAATTCTGGGGCTTTAGACCTTCATGTTCATTAGATAAGTTTTCAGCTTAGTGCTTCACTCACCAGTTTGCTGCTTTTCTTTCTTCATTGCAGAAGACAGTCTTACTATAAGTCTATAGAGACTGTCTCCAACAGCAAGGTGGAAATCTTCTGACAAATAAAACAATGGGTGGGGGTCTGGACACCCAAACCTCGATCAATGAAAACCTTTGACATGTTAATGAATGTCATTCTTAAAAAAAAATGGAGAAAATAAGAAATTACATAATTTCAAACTTTTGCAAATATGACGCACTGGTTTACACCATCCATATTGGCACTGTTTGGTGTTGGGAGAGGTCTGTTACCAGTGCATTGGGCTATAATTGAGGGAATTATGCATCTACTGCTCTTTCAGTAAAGTAATATTTTATCACAATGCTTCTGAACTTTCCCCCAACTAGCCTCTTACTGAGTCCTCGACACATTGCTTAAGTTTTAACCATATTGGTAGTGTAAAGGGGTGTCCTCATAGAGTGCTGCACAAAGTAGCAGTTGATCCCCATATTTTTATATGTGGGGTAGACTTAAACGCCTATTATAGGGGGTGATTCAGTGGAGCAAGCCAGCGTCGACCTGTCAGGTCAGCGCTCGCTTGCTCCTTGTTCCCTGCTGGCTGCCGGCACTATTACATGCGTCGACAGTGAATGGGTAAGAGCCAGGGGGCTGCCCGGGTGATCGCTGGATCATCCGGGCAGCCCATAGAAGATAGCGCCAGGCTGCTACCACCGCTCCTATTAAACGGTGCGATGGCAGCATAACACAGCTATCTAGATCATTGATTTTTTAACAAGTTGAAAGACACCTATCAGCTCAAACTGTGCATGTCGGCTGATCATTGTCTTCTATATTGGTCCATTTACACAGAACGATTATCGTTCAAATTTTCAGGATAACGATCATATTTCAGCGATAATTGGCTCGTGTAAACACAGCCAACGATCTACAATCAACAAGCAATAATTTGCCCAATCTAGCCATTATTGATTTTGAAGTAACAGTGTGTTTTTATAACGATTAGCGTTTAGACGGAAAGATATATCGTTTGAAAAAATCTTTATTGCGATCGTTTTAAGATCGCTTGAGCCTATCTCACACATAGGGTGAATCGGTGAAAGACTGTTTACACAAAATCATCAGCGAATTTTCAGTGAACGACCCGCGATGATTTGAGAACCTGATGAAAAGTCATGATGAACGATTTATCGTCCATCGCTTGATCGTTCGTTGTATTTACACGAGCCGATTATCGCTCAAATGTGATCGTTATCCTAAAAATTCGAATGATAATCGTTCCAAGTAAACGCACCATTACAGAAGACACTTATTGCCCATAACGGACGATATCGGCTTATAATTGCTTTATGTAATAGGGCAATTACGGGAGTATCGCATCTATCTACATTTATAGCAGATTGAAATAGCTCTAAGATTTACTGCAAGCCTTGGCAGTGGTTCCTTAGGGTTGTGCTCCCCACCAATGAACATGACACTCCTTTGAAGGACTGTATCGTTCCTTAGTAGAAATGGTCCTGCATTTATGGAATCTATATACAACAAATCCATAATAAAACCTTGTGCATTACTGTTACCAATAACTACTCTATGATTTTCTTAGGTTATAAGAAAAGTACTTACTAATAAGGTTGTACATAAAGAATGTCGAGTTAGAATGTAGGTGGCTATTGTACGTAATGTGATAATAGCTTTCAATAGATGGTGTAAATATCATCTATTATGGAAGTAATGTTCTCCATTATATGTGTAGCACTCTGACAGCTACGACCTGTGTGTTCCTTACATGCTGATCTGAAAATGTGATTTTATCCTTCTTTTGCTGCTGGGTTGCTTACAATAGACATACTAAAGAGCCTGCAAATTACATATCCCAGAAATACGGAGGAGTCTGAAATAAGAATAGTAAGCCAGTCACATGCTAGTCCTTGCATCTTGACTGGCTTTAACTGAGGAATGGGAAAATAGGATTGTCCAGGCATGTGTGAGCCAGTAAGAACAAGTTCTCTCTGCTCTCTGCTGCCATCTTTGTCCATGTCAGGAACTATTCAGAACAGGAGACCAGTATCAAATTTTCTATGGAAATTTGATACTGCTTTGGACAGTTCCTGTGTAATAAAGAGGTGGCAGCAGAGCAGTGTTTATGGCATAATGACATCGGACTATAGTGAGTACTGATAAACCGCAGACTGTGTAAAAAGGATGCCTCCATTATACTGTGCATGCCATTTTTCAGTACAGAAGATGCACATCAGAAAGGACAGACAATTCCTTGTTTCATCAGAGGACCAAAGCTGATTAACCAGTAAGAGCTCATTGCCATTTCTGGCGATCCGACTCAGCCAGAGGGAAACTGATGCTTGAACTGACTCCATTATATTGAATGGGACGGTTTGCAGTCCACGGCACATCAGTGTTTTGTCTGGCTGGGAATCTGGTGCTATATCTCAAAGATGTCTAAAAAACTCTATGTACCAGGTGCATAACGTATACAGATAAAGTAAAGAGACGCTTCCAGCACAACAGAGATGTTGCTGTAAAAATTTTTTTTATTTACGAGCAGTATGTTTCTCTCTCCTATCAATCTGCTTAAAATCTAGGAGGATATTAATGGAAAAACACTTATTTTATGTGAGACCGTATAATTTACTGGATTAAAAAACATATCATTGCTTTCTGGTTTGTGTCAATGATATGCCATGTAAATATGCCATGCACATATCATACCTGTTAGATTTCATACTTTTGATGCTGTGTTACATGACAGGGGTATGTTCTGGATTCCTACTGCTTGATGGGTGGGCTACACTATCCTGCCATACCCTGCCACAGTAGCTGACAATGAGGGTACTATTACACTAAGCAATTTTTTTGACGACTAACGAATAACGATAAACTATATCAAAAGACCGCTATGGCAAACAACCCGAAATCATTTGACAAATTACACGAAACGATGATTGTTACTTATGATTGTTCTTGCGATTGTTTTGTTATCACTATTGCGTAGGTTTCAGCTATTACTTCGTATTACACCAAACGATTTGCGAATGATCAAACGATAAAAATAGGTCTGGATTCTATCAAACGACCAAAGATTTCTCGTTGGTAGTTTAATCGTCTGCTATTACACAAAACGATTATCGTTTAAATCCGAATGATAATGACGAATGATAATCGTCCCCTGTAATGCGGCCCTGAGAGTGATTCATTTCTCCATTTCTCAGGCAGCAAGAGGTGGAGATGCCAGCAGAGATGTATAAGCTCCACTGAAGGCATAGAGAGTAGTGCGGGCAGAGTAGCCAGTGCACAAGTAACAGCAGCCAGATGACACAAGGTTAAATTTAAAAAAAAAAAAAAAAAAGAATTACAAATGTTCACAGTTGAAAGGTACTACAGATCACCAAAACTGTAACAGGTTCCGAATTAGTAGACCATTTCTAAAGTGTTCAGTGTACTAGTGTATATAAAGCCCCAGCTCTTTCTCATTCAAAGTAGTTTAGATTACTCACCAGTTGGCTTTAAGTGGAAAATCCTGATTCTTGTAGTTTTGTGGATAGTCCACAATGGCCAATTGGGAGGTACTGTACAGCCGCTTTACTATCCTGATTGGAGATGAGCAAACCATTTTGTTAGCCTAGCACGCAGCTTGTAAGCTGGCTGTCTTTGAACTCTGTGCTGCTCAGAGCAGCTCCATCCTGGGTGCCTGGAAAAGCTATTGGAAACTGGGAGAAGTTTTCCAGGACTGAATCCAGCTTTTCCAGGCACCAGGGGAGGACCCGCACGGAGTGGCACAGAATTCAAAGGCAGCCAGCTTACAAGCTGTGTGCTAGGCTAACAAAGTGGTTTGCTTTATTTATACTGTAAATCCATTCATCTCTAATCTTGATTATCAGGCCCAGCATGAAGCCCTTTAACCCCTTAAGGTCAAAGCCAATTTTCGTTTTTGCGCTTTTGCTTTTTCCATTTTATGTTTAAAAGTCCATAGCGCTTGCATTTTTTCACCTAGAGACTTATATGAGCGCTTATTTTTTGCGAAACCAATTGTACTTTGTAATGACAGGCATTATTTTTCCATAAAATATGCTGCGAAACCGGAAAAAAAATCATTTGCGCTGTCAAATTGAAAAAAAAAAAAAATTGTTTTGATTTCAGGGAGTTTTGCATTTACGCCGTTCGCCCTATGGTAAACTTTTATATTATGTGATGGCCTGTAAAAAATTCAAACCATTGTTAACAAATATATGTTCCTTAAAATCGCTCCATTCCCAGGCTTATAGAGCTTTTATTCTTTGGTCTATGGGGCTGTCTCAGGAGTCATTTTTTGCGCCATGATGTGTTCTTTCTATTGGTACCTTGATTGCGCAAATACGACTTTTGGATCGCTTTTTATTACATTTTTTCTGGATTTGATGCGACCAAAAATGCACAATTTTGCACTTTGGAATTTTTTTGCGCTGACGCCGTTTACCGTGCGAGATCAGGAATATTATTAATTAATAGTTCGGGCGATTACGCGCGCGGCGATACCAAATATGTTTATTTATTTGTTTATTTATTCATTTATATTTATAACATGGGAAAAGGGGGGTGATTTGGACTTTTATTAGGGGAGGGGATTTTTTATTAATTAAAACACATTTTTACTTTTTTTTTTTTTACATAAACTAGAAGCCCCCCTGGGAGACTTGTATATAGATCTCTCATAAAGATCAATGCTGTGTATATACACAGCAAAGATCATTGTAATCGGTGTAGATTGCTATGGCCTGCTGCAGGCCATAGCAATCTATTGCCGAGCCGGGATCAGCGTCATTCCGACGCTGAGACCCAGGCCGGACAGAAGAACAGATCTCCCCTCCGCGATCGCATCGCGGGGGGGGGAGATCCGTGCCACTAGACACCAGGGACGTGCAGTACAAAGCACTTCAATGCAGCAGTCAGGTTTGACAGCTGCATTGAAGTGCTTATTTAGCCGGCGCGGCAACGGAACCCGCGCCGGCTAATAGAGGCACTGCCCGGCTGCAGATTGCAGCCAGGACCGGTGCCGTTCAGAGCGGGGTCCCGGCGGGACCCCACTCTGAACACCCCCCGCGGCACCATGATGTACCAGGTACGTCATGGGACGCTAAGGTCCTAGAATGCAGTGAGACTCATTCAGGTTATTCTTACTGATTAGATACCCTATCCTGTCATCCTTCTTGGTAAAGGATACTAGAAGATAAATTAAAAACACTCCTAGGATACAACTGATATTCCTGGGTGTCAGCAGCATTGTCTGGGCTAAGAATTCTATTCTTCCACTTTTGTATACTTTATGAAAATCCAGATATGTAAAATAGATCTTTTGAACCACAACTAAATGCCAAGTCTTTTTATATTAACAGGTGAAATGTTGCTGTGTTTTTGCCGCCCAGAGAAACTCCCTGTGGGTTTAAGCTCCTAATTTGCATAAAACCTCTAAGCCTTATATCTCAGCGCTGGAACGATGGACCGAAATAAGAGTAATATCTGCTGACCCAGGGTAAGAAGCTCTATTGTACAAGGCCTTGACTATACTCAGCAAAAAGCAGCTGATCGGTCCCATTTAGAGGTAAACTGTATTCTGTTGCTATCACCAAGTTATATATCTTATATCGAAAAATAATAACTGGTTCTTTTACTATAAACCAACACCAGAGTATAACTTGTTCATTTTTTGGTTGTAACAGTGTGATAAATCTAGACACCATCTGTTGCTTTAACCTTTGAGAATTATTAGAGGTTCAGAGGCACAGCAGATGCTTACGCATTACTAACAACCACATATAGGGGTAGGCTAACTACATAGAGTACATCGTCTAAACCTAGAGAATTCTTTTCATTTTCACAAGCACAGCAGAGTCTTGTCTGAAAGGTCATGTAATGTATATAACTGATTGTACATACTATGGAGTGTATAAATAGAATAGTTCTCATGCATGTGACGACACAGTAGGAATGTACATTACCTTGGCTCTTTGAGAAATGCGGTAGCTGCTATTAACTATTCTTTTGATATGTTTATTTTTCTGCATCCATCATTTCCATTTGTGCTCCTGATATTCTCTATTAAGAAGAAAAACAGTATTGAGCGGCCTCTCCGAGTAGACTATAATTGGACCAAATGAGCTGAGTTAACTGGAAAAGAGTCTATAACAGTTTGTTTCTGTGAGTTAAGAGACATTTCTTAGACCACCTGCTGATGGTCATTCCTGATAACATTTTTTCCTTCAGTGCTTCTAAGAAGTATGTGCTCTCAGGCAGAGCTGCTGTAATAGAGCAACCATGTTTTAGACTTTGACGTGTTTTATCAGTCCTTTAACGCTGACTACTGTAACGTGTGAATTTCTTCTGAGCTTAAACTTCACTTGAGCTCCTGAATCTGACTGTACTGGAGTGTGCACTGGCATATATTAACTCTGTTTAGAAGCATAAGATGAGAAAACAACACAAGTTTTAGTATAAATTACAGTGTGTAAAAGTTATGTTTTTCATGGTTTTAGTAAATGTGATGCCTCTTAGTCTTTCGGTATGTCTTCAGGTAGCCCGACCTGAACACGGATTATAATGCTGAAATCCCTTGGGTCAGATGTTTGTTACATTAATAAAGTTTGTTGAAAGGCTGCTGAGCAGCCAATTGGCAAACTTTATTGCTGTTGGCCTTGCACTACAACCACAGCCGGCATCTGGGCAATACTGGGCATCAGTATTGTTCTTTGATTGATTTAGTGGGCCATCCACCTGCCCAGTTTAACAACTGGAATGCATTGATGCACAACCACTTCTGATGGAGGATGAGGATGTTGGAAGGCTAGTGCAAATGGGCAGGGGACCATCACAGGACATCCAGTACTTCAGCTGGTACTGCCCACTGCTCCCACCAAAGCCAGTTCGGAGGAACTTTCTGGCATGGCATTTCTTCTACAAGTGGTAATGACAAGATATGGGTGGTTTGTATGCTGTACCACGAGACCCTCAAGTGAGGCATATTGATAACCTGAGGACCACCTGCATGATAATGCACCTAATTGCAAGGGATAAGGTATAGTGGATCGGACACCAGAAAATACATTGAGCATCTGAGCCTACTTCTGCTTTCTCTTCTGCTTCCGTTTTCTGTTCTAGCAAACCAGACAGCATAATTACAATAAGCTTTTAAAAATGTATCAAGCTGCATACAATTGCTTTCCATTTTCACTTTTTTCACATGTCTCTTTGATGAGTGCAAATTAGGGATGGTCCGAAACTGCAGAGGTTCGGGTTCATATGAACCCGAATGCTCGGTATCAGATTCCCGCTGTCTGCCCGCTCCGTGGAGCGGGTGGATACAGCGGGAGGACCGCCTGGAAAACTGGGATACAGCCTATGGCTATGGCTGTATGTCAGTTCTCCAGGCGGTCCTCCCGCTGGATCCGCGTGCTGCACGGAGCGGGCAGACAGCGCGAATCATTATCAAGAGTTCCGGTTCGTATGAACCTGAACCGAACTCGGTTCGGACCATCCCTAGTGCAAATTAATTTAAGCTAGAAATTGAAGACATTCCTCCTTTGATTCCCCTAAATTGTCTAAGTCAAAATAATAACTGAAAAATATTGTAGACCAACAAATCATCTTTCACTTTTAGATGCCCAAAGCCATACTGTCTGGTGTCACCCATTAACATGCACAGTTACATATACAAGTGTCTTTTCAGCATAGTCCATTGAAACCTGTGATGTCTGTTACCCTCTACCTGCTCACGTTCACAGTGCATTGTGATCATCTCCCTTTTCTCTCCACTTGCTTCTCCTGTGACAGCATTCTTGCTTTGAGCTGATCTCCTGCTGGTTTGGGCTTTCTCTAGTGGCAGGCATGTACCTGTTCTCCTGTATTTATAGCCCAGCCCACTGGCTCTGGACTCTTCTGGCAAGTTCTCCTGAGAGTATATATTGTCTCCACCTCTATGCCTCTTTGCTCAGTAGTTGGTGTTGATTCCGAGCATCCACGTCTGTGCTACCTTGCTTCCAGACACTTCCAAGAGATCTTTAGTTATCTGGATCTCCATTCCTTTCCAGCTCCAACCCAGTTCTTTCTGAACTATTTCTTAACTTGCATCTTGCACTTTTACCTGAGGTAGAGCATTTCTTACCGGACTCCAGCATTCCTGCAGTTCTTCAGTCGTGGTCACCAAGGTCATTCTCTGAGGGTAGCGACCTGGGAGTCTCCCGCAGAGAAGTTCAACTGGCTTCGCAGGGAAGCACTGGTGAAAACCTTGAAATCCTTAGACTCCACTCTTTCGAGAAGGGACGTCAGCACTGCTTGATCATCTGGGATATCCACCTCTTTGTGCTTGTCCACTCATTACTAAACCAGGTCTAGCATGGAGTATGGAGGGAAACAGTGTCACACTTGGCACAGTTCGGTGCTGCTAGTCTATAAAATTGAATTTTTAAAGCAGTATTAGGGGATAAAAGTATATTTTTTTTATTTCTTTATACCTAACAATTCTGAAACATCCATACGTTTTCTTTTTGACATGTTGATTTTTTTGCACATTGTTTATGATCATACCTTTCTCCCATGTTAAGAACAATACAAGGGGGAATACAATGTTAAAGAGAAGCTATCATCAATTATGAATCTGAATGCATACATTCAAAGCCTTCTTAGGAAAAAGTTCAAAGTTATATTCTTGGGTTGAACAACAAACTATATACATATCTATATATCATGTGAAGTCTAAGGCAATCCAGTATTATCCACAGGAATGTAATTTGTGAGCAATTTGTCAAGGTTGGTTATCAAATGTTAACACTGAAAAGTCAATTGAACTTTATTGTGAAGAGTGTTAACGCATTGCCATGGTCTTTTCTTCTATAATGCATGGATTTATTCATTAAGTTGAGGTACTTGGGAATGTATGAAATGCGATCATCACGATTATGCAAATTTAAATGTGATTGCCCTTCACAGAAATCTGCCCAGGAACAATCAAATAATGTAGATTTAGAAGTCATGTCAACGGAGATAATAGGCTTTGAAGGTCACAGACCTAGTTAGTGATCTGTGTTTCCCCTATTGTTAGACTGTTTGGATAACAACACATCTTTCAATCCCAGACAAATGACTTGTGTTGTAAATAGGTGATGAAAAGCAGTGGGACTGGAAAAGGATGAGCTGTGATGGAAACTGAAGAACTTGATTAATAGAGGCTGACATTTATAAGTCATAAAAATCCGTACATTATTACTGCATAGACTCATACGTAAGAGCTTCAATAGCAGCTAAGTTATTAAACTGTTTGTTCATAATAAAACAAACATGGTTGCCTATTTTAAAAATAGTGTGAGGTATTGTGTGAGGGTCACAGTGGTGATGTATGATGCAGCTATCCATTCAATATATAGTGAGGACTAGAACAACTATAGTGAGGACTATAGTGAGGACAACAAACTCTTCCCCTTTAAAGAGAATGTACCATCAGGTGCTATTTTTTTTCCCTTAAACCGATTGGCGCCAGTGCAGGGATGACAGTGGCACAGTCCCTTTTTTGAATTGTCACCTGGTTCTCGGGCTCCAGGGAGGTCCAGTGCTTGAGAGAAAATGGTGCCATACACGGGTGGCATTTCAAAAAGAGGAACGCTCCACCAACATTTCCATCACCGATCGTCTAAGGTAAAAAAAAAATAGTAGCAATGTACCTGATGGCACATTCTCTGTAACATCTTCTCAACATGTGACATACATATGTATCAAGATGTCAGGAAGTGGATTATGGAGCAGGCTTCAAAGCAGGATCAGACTTAGGCCATGTTCACACGTAGTATGACACCCTGGCCGTTCTGTGACCCGGCCATATTAGTAAAGATCATCTCAGCAGGTACTGTAGTATCGGCTAGATCAGTGCTTCTAAATTCCAGTCCTCAGGCCTCACCAACAGGTCATGTTTTGAGGATTTCCTTAGCATTTCACAGGTGATAAAATTATAGTCAGTGCATCAGGTATCATCACAGGTGTTCTCTGTATGGGATATCCTCAAAACATGACCTGTTGGTGAGGCCTGAGGACTGGAATTTAGAAGCACTGGGCTAGATGATCTTAATTTGTGCTGAATTGGAATGCGGGCGCATCCATGTGCGCCCGTATCCCAATTCACTGTGGAGAGCGGCATTCTCCATTGTGTGACCTGTCAGGCTTGTGCGTCGCTATTCAATGAGTCAAATTTTTTGCAAATGGGCACTTTTCGACGAAAAATATGATTTTTCAGCTTGATACATGTCACCCTATGTGTATACACTCTGGCCGGGATTCCCTTTAACTGCAGTGCACGTAAGTTGTGTATTAATCATGGAGCACATTGGCAACATTGGCTGTGATTGATACACAACTTTCATTGTGTGAACTTGACCTTAGTCTGCTCCAGAAAATTACTCTAAATTGGTCAAACTGTGTACCGATATATTGTCAAGCTTGGTCTACAGTCACATATTAAATTAGGCAGTTTTCAACAATAAAGAAACTGTATACCCATTCTTCATCATGTGTGAAAGAATTTATTACAAAAAGATGTGGTACACAAATAGACATACAAGGTTATATACATATATATACATGACTACAATATCCCTGCCTATACTAAATACAGGACTCCCTGTTATGGGCATTCCCAAACTTCAGGTGCACAAGATTAAATGTAAAAGGCCATATGTACAAGCCTGGATGACAGAAATGGCTGCACATCGCACCCATGGTTGATACAAAAGCCTGTTCAGCTATATTAAAAAGCAACATCAGAAGTTAGTATATAATTTGATCAAACCATATTGCCTCTACGCTAAACGACAGTATGCTGGTTAGCAAATGCCAACCCCGTAAAGCGAGCGCAAGCAGGGAACGCAAGTGTGAACAAGGTTTTACTACTCTCCAAACCACCAGCAGGTAGAATAGGGGAAAAAAGAAAAGCTTATCATATGTACACAGGTGCTTCCTGCTAATTTGGATCACATGGGTCTTACAAGGGAGGAGTTCTAGCCACAAAAAAAGGGAAAGAATACATAAAATATGCACAAGCCTGGAGGACAGAAATGGCTGCGCATCGCACCCATGGTTGATATGAAAGCCTGTTCAGCTACATTAAAAACCAACATCAGAAGTTAGTATAAATATCAGAAGTTAAATATAAAATGACCCAATTAAAAGTAACAATTAAAGCAAATGTACCATCAGTACATTCTCTTTAAGTTTTGCCTGCGCGGGTAAGCCGATGCTGTGGTCCTTTTCTTGAACCGTGGCCCGGTTCCCGAGTACAGCGCTGTTCTATTTACGGGCACCTGCTGGGGTGAAGCACTGGAGTTGGTCCCGGCCCGCCCCCAGTGGGCTCCATCAGAATTAATAAGATGCATCAAAGAGGGTCGGGGGTTTCCTTCCACTGGTGCCCGAGAATAGCACGTCGCCATATGCGGAACCCGGGCTGTGGTTCAAAAAAAGGGCAGCGTCATTCTACCCATGTGCAAGACTTAAAGCGAATGTTTCTGATGGTAGATTTGCTTAAGGGTACGTTCACACTTTTCATTTAAATAACTGAACACAGCATCAAATCTGCACCATCAAATCTGCTCCGGATCTGCTGCAGATCTGCTGCGGATCCTGTAGGTGTGAACACACCCTTAAGGAGATCTTGAATTCCCATTAGGAAGAAATTAACTTGAACCTAGCATCCTGAGACATAAAAGTACTATACCCTAAGTGGTGAACCACACATATAGCTAAGATTTTCTTTAATAAAGGAACACTGATAACTAAATAGGAGGCTGATTGCTGAGTGGATAAGAATATTCAGGAATTATACATTTTCATTTATTTTATTGAGACAAAAAAACAAATAATTCAGAAAATGTAAGATTTTGGTCATTTTACAAAGTCAGCTCCCAAGCAGAGTACACGTCATGCTCCATACAAGTGACGGTTGTTTAATTCTAAACATTTCCTTCATTTTTCTTGTCCTGTCTGTCATGCTGTATTCTTGCTCATGTCTAGAAGGAAAATGTAGGAGGTCAGCAAACATAGCCAGGTTAATTGTGATCTTCACCTTTCCCAACCGCTTTGCCTTAGAACAAATATGTTCATCAGCAGTTACAGACAGGATAAGTAATGGAGGTAATAGAAGGAAAGTTCATGACATGAGCAGTCTTGTAATCACTTAGAAACTTCTCTATGACATGTACCTATTGTGAGTGTTTCTCCCTGTTGAGCTGTACATGTGAATGTAAGAAACTTTGTGATATATTTTATCAGAAGAAAATGACATTTTCTTCACCTTCCAGCAGCCTGTTATTTCCATTTCTCTATCTGCTAATACAGACATTTGGATCCATATAGATACTCTGTAACTACTGGAGTCATGGATCCGCTGTACCACCACTAGCAATGACGTAAGTCGTACCATGGTGCGGAGTCTAAGGGGCTGCTGGTGTTCACCAGTGTCCACCGCATGGCGGGATGGACTTGCTGGCTTGGCTTGCTACTGGCGGCAGGCGAGGTGCAGCTGGGGACAGGTAGGCAGGCAGGCTGGAACACAGCAGGACTCACAGCTGGAACCATGATAGCAGTTACAGGCAGGTAGCACAGATAGCTGGAACCAGGAATAGCAGGAAATGGGAACGGCTAGAACCATGGGCAGGAATCATGGGTGAGCTAGGACCACACTCTTCCCAGAAGCATGCAGAGGCTCCAACAGGGAATGACAGGGGAGGTGAATATTTATAGGGGAGGTGATTAGGTGCACAACCAATTAGGCACCTAATGTCCAGAACAGTGAACGTGCGCCCTAGGAGGCAGGGACGCGCCGGACGAAGAAGCTCCGGCCGGGATCTGTGCGGCGCCGGGAAAAAACTGACAGGTCAGTTTTCTGCGGTCGGAATTCAGTGAATTCCGGCCGCAGAAGGACCTGTCAGTGCACACAGTGAAGCGAGCGGCTCTGGCCTCTATGGGAAGCTCTTAAGCGGGTGCACGCTGATGCGCCCGCATCAGAGCTCCGCGGACAGAAAGATCACCCGGCCGGATGTTCACGTAATGTGAACATAGCCTCAAGCTCTACCTAAAAACCCATACCTATAGTAGCACCGGGGAATAAGGACCCTATTACACAGAGCGACAATTGGCTGAATCAGGCTTGTTTGCATAATTATCGTTTTGTGTAATAGAGACAAGGATCAGCCGATGAAATGATAATTGTCTGATCATTTCTTTAGGTCCAAACCTAAAATCATCTAGACTCGGCCAGTGACTTTATTTCTTGTGACGCTAGTGCTAGTTTAGCACACAGGTATGATGTTGGTACCTGTTTGTATATGGCTGGTTTTTGTCCCCAAATGGTCCGTAACCTCTGAGTTTGTTGCGGGTCCCTTGGGCTCTTGTCACGACAACCTGGAGTGGTAACTGACTCACCCGGGGTGTCTGTGTATAGGTGCAGGTACAGATAGAGGAAACAGAGTCCTGTGTGTTTTGTATAAAAATATAACAATTTACTGTAAAACTTGGCAGATAAATACTACACGCTCTGTAGACAGTATAAATACACACTCAAGTGCTGACTTTTTGATAGCTTTGTCCTACTGGGGCCAGCTCCTCTTACTTCAGGAGTCTTCCTTGCACTTTTTGGAAAGGTTCCCGGCGTGGGCTAGGGTATTCCTTGGTGGATGTTCTCCCCTGCTTTTGGCTTAGCACTACATAACATAGGTAGTGGTTTGCATAAAGAAATTCTCTTTCAAAGCTAGTCTCTCCTGCATCTGTCCTCATGGACCTCCAATGACTAACTCCTGTTCTAGTCCCTGTCAGGGGTCCTGGCAAAAACCAGACTGTGGCTTAACGTCTGCAGGAACTTGGTTTTCTGTGTCCTCTCTCACTGAGAAACCTGACTAGACTAAACTCACTTCTTCCACCAGTGTAACTCCTCCTACTGGGGTACTATCTAAACCATCTTGAGAGTGGTGGGGCAGAATGTGTGTAAATAGAAAAAGAACAGGATAGGATAAAGGATAAAGAGCACCTCCTAGTGGTCAGCACATAACACATGACAAAGACATCTTCTGATTTTTCCCCCAACTAACCTTTCACTGTGTCCTCTTGTTAAGTTGTTTTTTTTTTCCTAAAAACACTTCCCTCCTGAACCTTATTTAGTCCTTTAACATACTTAAAGTCCTTTAACATACTGCCTGTTAGCATAGAGAAGCTGCAGCATGTGGTCACGGGAAGAGAGCAGAAGGCAGGAGAAAATGGTGGGTGTGAAGAGGTAGTGTATGAACAGTTTAGGGCAAGGGCTGCATGGACATCTCTAACAATTTCCGTGCAGCCCTTGCTTACCAATCATCAAGCCATGTAATAGGCCTGGTAAATGAGTGCTGATCTAGCAGATCTGTGCTAGTTTACATTATTGATCCCATAAGACCCTAAGAGTACCATTATTGGCTGACTGCTAACTTACATCTGTATAAATGGATTGCCTGATTACTGCCCCACCAGTCTTGATTGCTTGATCAGTCCCTACACTCAAACAGGGGGAAATCTGTCAATAAAGGCATGGGAGGGTGGGAATAAAGTGATGGCGGCCGACCTGATGACTCATGGTTCAGGCAGCAGGAAAATGAGCGCAGGTTTTCTTTAACATTTTCAAGTTAGCACACAACAGGTCCTGTGTATGAAATGACAGTGCTTAGCGTAAAAGTACAATATTTGTTGTAGGGCCTTCACAAAACTCAGTCTTACAGCCTGGCCACACAAAAGATTGCAAGATGTTTGTGCGGCCATTTAAATACACTTTTATCGGCCACACATGCACCGTTTACACAGGGAGATGTGCAGCTGATAAAAATTTATGTTGAATTAAATTGCTGGACTTTTTACATGAGACCATTATTGGATGTATGGCATCCCTTTAAAACTCTTAAAGAGTTTTCTTTAACAGATATTTTAACATATTATCAAGATAATAGCTTGATATGTTCCCTTCTTGACTTTTAGGGAGAATGGGGGTCCTATGACCCCTTTAATAACGATTCAGGCCTGCTGTTTTCCATTGGTGTCTAGGTGATTTTTAGAAAAAGACAGATAAGCAGCATTGACATTTATAAGGAGAGCAGCCGACCTAAGCAAGCGAACAGGGTCCAGAGGTGGGACCTGCACATCTATCATTTATGGCATATCTTTACTATATGCAATGTATGCTTATGATGGGTATATCCCATTAAGTTAGTCATGCAATATGTGACAAGGTTAAGTTTGCTCATAGCATCTATTAACTTTGATCTAACCATGTATAAATATTAAAATGTTTACTTTTTTCCCTTTAAAAGGATTATATATGAACTAAAAGTTGCCTTACTTAGATCCTGCAGCTACTAGTATTCCTCTAAAATAAACTCTGAAGAGTATATAGTTTCTATAGATATCTTTTAAGCTTCTTCATTTTTTAAACACAAGATCAAAGCCCCAAACTCTTTCCTTCTCTCTGTGAAATCCCACATGGAAAGTCGTTATAGCATATCCCTATGATATATTTAATGTTAACTTGTATGTATCCGACCTCTGCAACAACCAACATTCATAGAAAAAAAAAAAAGTTGTCCACAAGCTTAGTAAAAGGGAGTCTGTCAACAGTCCTGCAGCTGCTTGTCATTAACCCCTTAACCGCCGCAATTTATAGCAATCACAGCGTTTAAAGGGGTAATGCGGCGCTAAGAAATTATTCACAGAATAACACACATTACAAAGTTATACAACTTTGTAATGTATGTTATGTGTGTGAATCGCCCCCTTCCCGAGTCCCACCACCCCCGGAAGTGTGGTGCATTATACATACCTGATCCGTGTCGCGCATGTCCGCCATCTTGTGCCAAGACGTCATCTTCGGACAAACGGCCGAACAGCTCCGACCGTCCCTAGTGCCGGATGCCTTCTGCAGCATCATCAGATGCTCAGCCGCGATTGGCTGTGCATAACTGTGCTCAGCCAATCACGGCAGAGCTCAGTTATGACACGGCAGAGGGGGGCCGGCATTAGGTACACGTGCGAGGGTGGTGGGACATGGGAAGGGGGCGATTCACAGACAAAACATACATTACAAAGTTGTATAACTTTGTAATGTGTTTTATTCTGTGAATAATTGTTTACCGCCGCACTACCCCTTTAAGGTACTCAGTGACAGTACAAGCTCCTGTCACTAAGTGATCAGGTCCTGATCGCTTGTGCCGACGGGTGGGGGTGATCCACTTACCGCCGTACTGTTCGTTCGGCCATCTATGGATAGAGTCTGCTCTTAGGCAGGCTCTATGCATAGATCACTGATAACACTGATCTATGTTATGCCATGGCATAGCATAGATCCGTATATTCACTCTTTTGATTGCATGTTTTAAAGTGAAAGTAAGTGTAAAAAAAAAAAAAAAAGTACCATGGCCATCAAAACCGCCCATCATACTGCAGTGAAGCATATCACCCAGGGGTCCGCCTGTAGGCCCCTTTGTGATGTGCTCCTTTGCAAAGCAGTTCTCCTTAATTAGCTGTGAAAATGTTAGCCAGTTAAGGAGATCAGCTGTGAGCAGCTCTCCATCTATTCAACTGTATCATCAGATCAGTGATACTATTGAATAGCCAAGTGACAGGAGGAAGGGAAGCCCTGTGCCCCCCTGTCCTGCCACCCACCATTTCTGTGTAATACAGGCAGCGCAGTGATTAGCTCTGCCTGTATTACACAGATTCCAGACCTGACCAGAAGAGGTCGGCGCACCAGAGCACAGGAGGAGCCAGGAGAGGTAAGTATTACCAACCTGTAGCTCTCTAGGTTGTAGAACTACAACCACAATTATGTCCTGTTGACAGCTCATATTGGGATTTGTAGTTTGGCAGGCTGTGACTCTCCTATGTGTTTATTTTGCTCTTGACTGTCTGATTTGGGTAATACGTATGGTGACAATACTTCCTTCTTGGATTACGTTTCCTGTTACCATACAAATCTGGCATGTACACCATTGATAGTGAGGCAGTGCAGGTGCTTCTCACTCTAGGGTGCATCTACACACTGGTAGGGAGGCGGGGTGTTAGGGAGCCCAGGTTGGGTGGATAGCCCAGGGCCCAGGGGACATTTAATCTGCCATTGACCTCTACTTTTTTCAGTCTGAGGCTATGTTCCAACAATGTCTTTTTTTGGCGGTTTGTGGCAAAATAATGGCCGTTATTTCATAATGACATCCACTATTTGTACACTAACAGTTGTTTTTTGGACTCAAACAGCCAAAAAAAAAAAAGACATTGTGGGAACATAGCTTTATGGTAGTATAATTATTGTTTCATTTTATCATTCTTGGCTAATATTAAACATCTAAATTAGGAATCAAAGAGAAAAAAGTGACATCAGGCAAATTAAAACCTCACTGCAAAACCGAAATACAAGTGATCATGACTCAAAGGGAAAAAAAATCAAATCCTGCTCAGTACCGGGAAATCTTGCAAGAAACTCAGAACAACCTGTATTTTAGATACCAGGAAACCTTAATCAAAGCCAGAGAGCACTGTACCCTGAGGCTAGCAGAAACATATATAGCAGATTGTATGAATAGACCTCGAGAATCTGAAGAGGAAAATGCACAGGAACAGGACAAACAGCAAGAGAGAGAGAGAGAACATGAGATGAACAGAGATGAGCTGAAAATAAGCTGCTTGGAATTTCATATATAGTCCGTGAGAAACAGTGTCAAAGAGCAGAGAGTGTGGACTGATCTGAACCAAGAGAAACACCGATATATGCAAAGGCTTATTAAAAAAAACAAAAAAAAAACAAAAAAAAAAAAATGCACTGTGGATCTTGGCTAGTAATATGTACTGCAATTTCAATTACCAGTGTTAGCAAGATAATGGATGGGCACTGCATAATATTGAGATATTTTGGGGTAAGTATAGCATATTTAGAAGCACAGTTAATATAAAGCTATTTTTCTATTAATGTTCAGTAAACCATATGGGCATAAGTCATTTTGCGCCTAGCCTAATTTCCTGGCATATTTGCATTTATTAACATAAATGGGAGCTTATGCTGCTTTCAAAGCCAAGATAATCTAACACATTGTACATATGGAGGATTTTATTTTTATTACAATGAAAGCCTATCTGTCTCACACACACACCAGTATAACTGTAATGTGGACAGACACTGTGAACAGTAAGGACTTACACAGCAAAGCCACTTCATTGACCTTGTAACATAGCATATGGTGTCCCTATAGTTGTGCATTGTGGAGCTATAGGTACTTTGAGAGCATGATATGGAAGTGTAATTTTATCAAGAGTTCATTCTCCTTAATACAATGTGTGTCTGAATAGGTAAAATATTTAATTGGATATCTGTCAAAAAAGCAATGTATAGAGCGGGACATAATAGTTCCATATTATGTATTATAGATACTTTATATTATTGCATCAATGCATCTAATATTTTAGGCTATGTTCACACACAGTGGAAATATGAATGTAGTTTTGAGCGAAAACATTTATTTATTTATTTGGGGGGGGAGTATTTTTTTATTTTATTTTTTAACAGAATTAGGCTATGTTCACACGTGATCTTTTTGTCGTATTCAGGAGTGGAAAAAAATTATAATGGAAAGATTTGCACAGTTTGGTTATGTTTACAAACTGTATTTTGGTCAGAATTTTTCCAGTCAAAACCAGGAGTGAGTTAAAAAAGAAACAAACTTTGCAAATCTTTCCATTATCTTTTTGCCCTGTCAGTTCCACTTCTAGTTTTGTTTGAAAAAAAAAGACTGACCCAAAAAAACAGACGGAAATACTATGTATGAACATAGCTTTACAGACAAATTCCATTGAACATAAAGTTGAATTTTGGTATTATTTGCTCAGTGTGTGTGAGCATAGCCTTACTATTTTATTGATATGGGGTCTGTGTGTTACTGTGTAAAGTCTGAGGCTATGACCTCACAATGCCAAAAAGATGGACCCCATGTAACGTCAAATAATGTCCATTATTTTAAAACCGCGGTTGTTAACCCTTTCCCGCACGAGGACGTAACTGTACGTCCTCGTGCGGGTGCGGGCGTTCAGAGCGGGGCCGTGCGGCGACCCCGCTTTGAACCGCCGCGATCCCGGGTGCCTCATATAGCCCGGGATCGTGGCTATTAGCCAGCTATTTTTTTTCAATTTCACTGCGCATATAATTTTTTTCTGGTTTCGCAGTATATTTTATGCAAAAGTTCAGCCTGTCATTGCAAAGTAAAATTAGTGACGCAAAAAATAAGGGCTCATGTGGGTCTGTAGGTGTAAAAATGCAGGTGCTATGGCCATTTAAGCACAAGGAGGAAAAAACGTAAACGCAAAAATCAAAATTAGCCTGGTCCCGAAGGGGTTAAGCTATGTTTACACAATGTCAAAAATAGAGAAAAGGCGTCTGATTTTCATATTTTCATGTATCAGTCTGCCATCTGCCTTCATGTAGTGTGTTTTGAACTTGTAATGTTCTTGTTTGTTACCCCTGTCACCTGTATAGCGCTCTGGAATTAAGTGTGCTTTATAAATAAATAATAATAAATAATAATAACATAGTTTTTTGCCGGGGTTTAACTGACTGCAATGGCAATGGGTTGAAGTCAATAGGAAGATGGGCATCCAATGCACACAACGCATTGAATAACGGACATTTTTACCACGGACGTCAAAATAATGAACAGGACGTCTTTTGCAAATAGCAGACATTTTTTATTTGTTGTTCACACACAGTTTTTCTTTTGTCACCATTCTTTCTCCGTTTTTACTATTAAATTCAATCGACTTTCAATTAAGCCACATCCAAAGTCCAATTAGCAATCCCAAACAAAAATACTGTACCAACAGCTGTCATTGCACTAAGGGAAGGCCAGACAGTTAAATTATGTCCAGTATTTTAGATTCAAAATAACAAACGTCATTTTAAACGGAGCTGAAAAAACGTTGTGTGAACATAGCCTTATTATGCGATTAAACTGCTGTTATTTTGATGATGTGTGAACATAGCCTGATCCTGCAATTAGAGATAAGCGAAGAAAATCTGGCGAATCAAGACTTGCTATGAATCGTACTTTCAATTTGCTTTGTTCTGCAAACTTAATTCCCACCGATATGTTAAGGAAATTTGCAAAAAAAATAAAAAAGGGAGTAGGGATGGTCCGAACCTGCCGAGGTTCGGGTTCATATGAGCGGGCGGATACAGCGGGAGGAACGCCTGGAAAACTGGGATACAGCCTATGGCTATGGCTGTATGCCAGTTTTCCAGGCGGGGGTCCCACTGGATCCGCCCGCACCACAGAGCGGGCAGACAGCAGGAATCATTACCGAGGGTTCGGGTTCGTACGGGTTCGTACGGGTTCGTACCCGGTTCGGACCATCCCTAGTCTGGAGCATGACTGGATGGGAGAAAGGGATTAACCATAGCATCCTTCCAATCAGCTGCAGGCCCCTCTGTGATGTCAACACCTCCCTCTTACCCTCTATATAAGGAGGTTCGGTAAAGGAGGTGGCCAGTCAACTGTGTGTAAAAGAGAGAACAGGATAGCAGCAGGCAGTTAGAGCAGAGCAGGGAGAGACTAACATTGTGATATAGGGACAGAGAGGAGAGAAATGGCAGAAATTGGATGACTGACTGGCTAATTGACATTTTTTTTTAAATGGTTATTTTCTGATTTTTGACACTTTTACAGCAACATGCTTTAACAAATTTGCCCATCTGTAAAAGTCCCAGTATTGTAGCTAATATAGTTTTGGCAGTTTTAATGAAATTCATTAAGATTTTATTTGTGAATCTTAAAACATTTGACCAAAATTGTGCGAAGCTTGCAAAACTAATTTTCGGCTACTTCGCTCATCTCTACTTGCAATCATGTGGTAAACACTTCCATCTAAATTATGGGGAAGACAATGTTGGCAGGCTTGTAGAACAGTCATAGGGTGGCATTGTCAAAAGAAATGGCAATTATTTATAGAAAATTGTGTCAAATTTTATGCACCATTTTAATAGATTTTGTAGAATTATCATTTAAAAAATGCATGAATCTCATGAGAGTATGGATAAACATCACACATTACCGTTCTATAAGATTCTAAACATATCATTGTAGCCAAGATTCCACCCTTGTAAGCCCTTCTGGAAGGAGACAACACATTGAATCAGGTCAGTTCTTTAGACCTTTTTTGGATGAAATACAACAGTGAAATCTCTTAACAGATAATTAGCTAGGGCTGTTAATCAAGTTTAACAGGTGCTGAGTAATGAAGCAAGACAGGGCATCTGCTGTGACCTGCTTGTCTGTAATCTGGTTAAGAAACCAAATGCCAAGCTCTGTCTTTATCCTGTGCCCATGGATCAGCAATACACTGCTTGCTCTACTGTATAAATTACATGAGAAAGGAGGGCTGGAGGCAAAGCTTGTAATAAAACAGAATATGCCATGTGTACATAGACATTCTGTTTTCATTTGGACGTTCACTATAATATATAGTGCCAACATATTCTGCAATAGTATTCAATGATTGACACATAGAGGTTACATTTTAATTTCTCTATTTGTCTCTCACCAGTAAAGAAACGCCTGGGGGCAATGGACACACTCATTGCAGGTAAAGCAGCTAGTTGGAATCAACTCTAGAACCCCAAGTGCTGTAGGCCAACAGTGCTATCAATTGTGAAAAAAAAGGGCAAAAAAATAAATAAACTTTTCCAAAATAAAAAAGGTCTCTACAATAAAGACCGTCTTGCACATTAGAAAGTAAAAGTAAGGATATACAACTTTCCATGAAAAACTCTACATCTTTTCAAGGTAGATTTCCGTTACTAGTCAGCCAGTACCCTGCTCTGTATTGTTGAGGGGCAATTACACTGAAACAGTTGTCTACAAATGGGTAATCTCTTCTTCTGGAGAGATCTCTGGCTTGGCATACTCTTAAAAGGGAAATCTACATTGAAAAGGTGGTGTGAGACAGCTACTTTGCGCATATTTTCATTCCAGAGTTTTCAGTGCATAATAAATGACCTATGTGTCTCAATATGTCTTTATGAGGCTCTAATCAAGGAGCAACTTAACAGCTTTGGTCTCAAGAAAATAGTTGGCTATTGAATTATCTAAATCTTATAGTCCTTAGCTTAAAGTAGACCTGTCAGCAGGTATTTGGTGTATTAGGGTGCGTGCACACTGTGGAATTTGCGGTGAGTTATCCGCATGTGGTGTGAATGCACCCTTAGGCTATGCTCACACACTGTAAGAGACCGACCGTTCCGTGACCCGGCCAGGCCATGGAACAGCCAGTCTCTGAAAAGATAATCTCGCCCGGCACTGCAGTGATCTTTAGAGTTCTGATGCGGGCGCATCTGTGCGCACTTGCATCAGAACTCCCCACTGCACACTATGGAACGTGTGGTCGGAGCCGCTCGCTGATTAGTGTGCACTGACAGGGTTTTCTGTGGCCACTATTCACTGAATAGCGGCCGCAGAAAACTGACATGTCAGTTTTCTATGGCACCGCTACGGATCCCGACCGAAGTGTATACTAGGTGTATACACTCCGGCAGGATTCCCTCAGAAGGCAGCACACCGTAAGTTCCATGGGAATCACGGCCATTGAAACAATCGCCATGATTCCCACGGAACTTACGTTGTAAGGCTGTAAACACACACAACAGTTTTTAGGAAAACTGCCACTGCAGTTTTTGTTCCAAAACCAGAGAAACTTGTAACCTTGTCTTCTACATTAATTAAAAGCTACCAGGCTGTATTGTCAGCTACACCTCTCACGTGTCCCCTGTGCATAATAGTTTAAGAGAAAGCCTGAAGAAAAGAATGTTGACTCCCAGGACTGCTGATTGGCCAATCAGCCTAAGTGTGAATCATGTCCCCTAAAGCTCACACACTCGTCCTATTGTAACTCTACATTTTTATGGAGGAGTATGGTGCAGTGCTTCCAAAGCAGTACCTATAGCCTACAATTAAAAAAATAAATTGTATATATTCTGTATTTTAAAAAGGACAGTATAACTACATTTACCCAGTACTCATAGGCTCCAATCCAGCGGCATGGCTTCATAATAAAGTTATGTAAGGCTTCCATAAATCTGTGTTCAAGATCCATGTATTGTGGAAGTTTTGCCTAAAAAGAGACTGGAGGCAGGTTCTGTATTGTTGGTTTTTGGTATTTACTCCTTTTTAAACCATTGTCACATGGTAGAATCTGTTGAGTAATAGAGTCTGTTGTGTATTTTATTGTGACTAATTATGTATTCCACTAATTGTATGCGTCTGGAGAACTTCAGAACCATGCCTGTTGTCAGAAGAGTATCCTTAAATGCCTTTGTACGACTTTACCACCAGTAATCAAACATCTTTGTTATCTACATTATTTCATTATTTTATTTTAATTAGATTTTTCTATTTTTGTTTTTTATTTTATTTTCTATTAAAAGTTAATGAACGTTTCCCTATTGCTTCTAAGAAGTCAGTTTTCCTTTCCATTGTCTGAAATAAATATGCAGAACATCTATTAAACATGTACACATTTTTGTGCAATTGAATATTAATTAAAGCTTTGTTTGAGAACAGCATGACACTCCACTAAAGCAAAAATCTAATAATTCCACTTCTGTTCAGATTAGTTACACAAAGAGTAGAAATTTATCTCATAATACAGGAATTAGTTCTTGTTCAACTGGGGGCAAAATGTATATTATAAAAAAAAAAAAGAAAAAAGAAAGTTTCACTTGCAAATAATTCAGATATTATTGAAAATAATTCTGTGTATTTTGTGAATGTTACTGCATATGCTTATGGGATTTGACTTTAACAACAGTTGTCATTGTAAATTTCCCTATATGATTATATAAAAAAAACCTGAAAAAAACAAATAAAGAACTGTAAGAATAAAGTGAGAATTTTGGTTTCAAGAAAATAGGCCTAGGCCCATAAAAAGAACTATAATATGGCTGCATTTTAAGGTCTGCATTTATACTAATACTGATGGATAGATGGATTGAAGAACTAAGATTCACCTTTATCAGTGCTTTGTCTGACTCTTGATACTCAGATACTCCCAGGACTTATGGATAAGTAGAATAGTTAGACCCATACATGTGGCAAAGAGGCATCTTACCATAGAATCAGTTGCTTATTAAAGTAGTAGTCCTGGAGGAAGTAGTGATTGTTTTAAATGAGGCTTAGAGGTCCCAAAAAATGGAACTAAAAATTTTCAAAATCAAACAGACATAGACAGACTGGACAGGCATAGCTACATCAGAAGCAACAAATGACCAGTATGTCCAACAAAGAAAAACAATAAATGTATCTTGTATGCAGACCAAGAGATAACCTCAACCAAAAACAACAAAATGTTGACCTGGACACATACTCCAGGCCGGGACACTAAAACTGCTGCCAAGAAAAGAATAAATAATATTTATAGTGCTTGAAAAGCACTATATTGTAATCCGTATTCTTCTTCTTCTTCCGTTTCTTCCAGCCATTTTTCTGCGCGTAATGCAGCCCGAAGCGCTTTGTGCACAGACTCTGTTCAAACTGTGTTTCGAAGCCCTCGGCGGTGTGAGGTGTGCTACCGTATTTTTCGCTTTATAGGACGCGCCTTTTGATAAGACGCACCCCTGATTTTAGGGGGGAAAAATAGAAAAAAAAATATTTTGCTCATTGTCACAGTTTGGAGATAGCAGCAGTGTGATTGGTGCCAATCCCCCCATATAGTGCCCCACATAGTAGCCAATGCCCCCATATAGTGCCCCACATAGTAGTCAATGCCCCCATACAGTGCCCCTTATAGTAGCCAGTGCCCCCATATAGTGCCCCACATAGTAGCCAATGCCCCCATACAGTGCCCCACATAGTAGCCAATGCCCCCATATAGTGCCCACATATAGTAGCCAATGCCCCCATACAGTGCTCCCATATAGTAGCCAATGCCCCCATACAGTGCCCCCATATAGTAGTCAGTGCCCCCATATAGTAGCCAATGCCCCCATACAGTGCCACCATATAGTAGCCAGTGCCCCCATATAGTAGCCAATGCCCCCATACAGTGCCCCCATATAGTAGCCAGTGCCCCATATAGTAGCCAATGCCCCCATACAGTTCCCCCCATAGTAGCCAATCCCCCCTGCGATCAGAAAAACAACAAACAGGCTACTCACCTCTCCGCTGGCCCCAGCAGCTCCTCTCCCGACACTCCGGTCTCCCGTCATCCTCCGGCACAGGCAGCGGGGGACAGAGAGACTGCAGCTGCAGAACACTTCAGGGACACAGGCAGCTTCTCTGTACCCCGCTGCTTGTGCCCGGAGGATGATGGGAGACCGGTGTCGGGAGAGGAGCTGCTGGGGCCGGCGAAGAGGTGAGTAGGACAGCGGCCCCCTCCATCGCCGCTTAGCCGATCAGGAGCCCAGGAAAGTGCTGCTCATTGCACTTTCCTGGGCTTCTGATCGGCTGTCAGCTATGCGGGGATAGAAGGGACGGGCTGGGCGGGCAGAGGGGGTCGCTCACGGCCGCTCACTATGCATATGCATAGTGAGCGGCAATAGAGGGGGCGGGCGGGACGGCTTCCTTGCGGTGCTCAGCACTGCTTGGGAGCCGTCTTCGCTTTATAGGACGCACTTAGTTTTTCCTCCCACTTTGGGAGGAAAAAAAGTGCGTCCTATAAAGCGAAAAATACGGTATCTATTTTTCGTTTCGATCGGATTTGTCGTTTTTAAGAAATTTACGTTTAAAGACCCCTAATTTCCCTTAGAAAATAATGGCCCATTGAAAATAGTGGCCACTTTCTTAACCGCTAACAGCCAATCACAGCACATATGCAAATAGCTGAAATATAGCAGCCAATAGGAACTCTAAGGTCTCGTCAGGCATGTATCACACCATCCATAGTCACATGTTCACTATTTGCCAATAGAAGATGTAATATATGGAAGGTCCTTAACGATTTTGTCTCACTGACATGATTAAGATTGTCATGGTAACCGAGTAATGATCTTTACCATTATAAGTAGCAGAATTCAGTCAGTAAAATAGCAGAGCTGAGGCAGGCATGTAGCAGGGACGGTACACAAGCTGCTCTTAAAGAGATGGTAACAAAGCCGCTCTTAACCTCTTAAGGACATATGACGTACCGGTACGTCATATGTCCTCACTTGCACTTCAAAGCGGGGCCGCGCGGCGGCCCCGCTTTGAAGTGCCGCGATCCCGGGTGCCGCGAGTAGCCCGGGACCGCTGCTATTAGCGGGCACGGTCGGATCGCCGTGCCCGCTAATTAGCTAATCGGAGGCAGCTGTCAAAGTTGACAGCTGCCTCCGATTACCGGAGGCAACGTTTCCCTGGTGTCTAGTGGGGGAGATCGCTCCTCCGGGCCGTGGTCCCGGAGGAGCGATCTCCGTTACTGATGCCGGCCGGGGACGCGTCCAAGATGGCGCCGTCCTCGGCTCGGCACTCGTTCGTTTTCGGCTGCAGCAGCCGAAAGCAAACGAGTGCCGATCTCATGGATCTCTGCAGCATATCTATGCTGCAGAGATCTCTATGAGAGATCCAAGTGTATATACTAGAAGTCCCCCATGGGGGCTTCTAGTATATGTGTAGAAAAAAAAAAAAAAAGTGTTGTTAATAGTAAAAAGCCCCCTCCCCTAATAAAAGTCTGAATCACCCCCCTTTTCCCAGGTTTTAAATAAAAGTAAACAAATAAATAAATAAATAAACATGTTTGGTATCGCCGCGTGCGTAATCGCCCGAACTATTAATTAATCACATTCCTGATCTCGTACGGTAAACGGCGTCAGCGCAAAAAAAAACCAAAGTGCAAAATTGCGCATTTTTGGTCGCATCAAATCCAGAAAAAATGTAATAAAAAGCGATCAAAAAGACGTATATGGGCAACAAGTCAGTTTTACCCCAGGGCGAATGGCGTAAAAACACATTTCCCCCAAATAAAAGAAATGCGTTTTTTTTTTCAATTTCACCACACTTTGAATTTTTTTCTGGTTTCGCAGTGTACTTTATGCAAAAATTCAGCCTGTAATTGCAAAGTACAATTAGTGACGCAAAAAATAAGGGGTCATGTGGGTTTCTAGGTGGAAAAATGCAAGTGCTATGGCCTTTTAAACACAAGGAGGAAAAACCGAAAACGTAAAAACGAAAATAGGCCACGTCCTTAAAGGGTTAAAGGGACGGTACCCAAGCCGCTCTTAAAGGGGCGGTACACTAGCAGCTCTTAAAGGGACGGTACCCAAGCCGCTGTGTAAGACGAATTACATAAGTCGCTCTTACAGGGACAGTACCCGAGGCGCTCTTAAAGGGACGGTAACCAAGTCGCTCTTACAGGGACGGTACCCAAGCCGCTCTTAAAGGGGCGTAACCCAAACCGCTCTTAAAGGGGCGGTACCCTAGCAGCTCTTGAAGGGACAGTACCCAAGCCGCTGTGTAAGAGGAATTACATAAGTCGCTCTTACAGGGACGATACCCAAGTCGCTCTTACAGGGACGATACCCAGGTCGCTCTAAATGGGTCCCTTTAAGAGCGACCCGGGTCCCTTTAAGAGCGACTCGGGTGCCTTTAAGAGCGACCTGGGTCCCTTTAAGAGCAAAATATGTTCCTTTAAGAGGGAAATATGTCCCTTTAAGAGCAAAATGGGTCCCTTTAAGAGTAACATGGGTTCCTTCAAGAGCAAAATATGTCCCTTTAAGAGTAAAATGGGTCCCTTTAAGAGCGACCTAGGTCCCTGTAAGAGCAAAATGGGTCCCTTTAAGAGCTAAATGGGTCCCTTTTAAGCGTGAAATTGGTCGCTTTAGCAGTGAAATTGGTCCCTTTAAGAGCGACCTGGGTCCCTTTAAGAGCGAAATGGGTCCCTTTAAGTGCGATCTGGGTCCCTTTAAGAGCGACCTGGGTCCCTTTAAGAGTGAAATTGGTCCCTTTAAGAGTGAAATTGGTCCCTTTAAGAGTGATCTGGGTCCCTTTAAAAGCGATCTGGGTCCCTTTAAGAGTAAAATTGGCCCTTTAAGAGCGAAATGGGTTCCTTTAAGAGTGAAATTGGTCCCTTTTTAGAGCCACCTGGGTCCTTTTAAGAGCGACCTGGGTCCCTTTAAGAGCGAAATATGTCCCTTTAAGAGCGAAATGGGTCCCTTTAAGAGCGACTGGGTCCCTTTAAGAGCGACCTGGGTCCCTTTTAAGAGCGAAATGGGTCCCTTTTAAGAGCGTAATTGGTCCCTTTAAGAGCGATCTGGATCCCTTTAAGAGCGACCTGGGTCTCTATAAGAGCAAACTAGGTCCCTTTAAGAGCAAAATGGGTCCCTTTAAGAGCGAAATGGGTCCCTTTAAGAGCGACCTGGGTCCCTTTGAGAACGACCTGGGTCCCTTTAAGAGCGACCTGGATTCCTTTTAGAGTGACGTGGGTCCCTTTAAGGTCGCTCCTAAAGGGACCCATGTCGCTCTTAAACGGACGGGAGCCAAGTTGCTCCTAAAGGGATGGGACCCAAATCGCTCTTAAAGGGATGGCACCCAGGATTAAAGTTTCTCTTAAAGGGAAGTCACTGGTAAAGGGGCGCTCTTTTCAAGCACTATGTATTTCCCTGGAAATGCAAATCTAGTTTTGTATTGTTAACTCTTTTGTATTTCAACCAATGTTCATTTGTCAAATGTAAAAAAGTTTTGGACATGACTTTCAACATGTCTTATCTAGTGATGAGTGGAACCCTGGCTATTCAGGTTCAACCGGTTTGTTCGAACTTGAAAAGAAAAAAAAAATTCTACAACCCAGACTTTTATCCAAACTTTTACACAGCCCCAGTCTTTAAGGGGCCCGCAATGAGTTGGTTGGCTGGTGCAGGCAGTGCACCTATCAAAGCCAACTCAGAGGAGCTCACTCAATGGATGTGCTGATGACAAAACATGGGTGGTTCACACATTTTGCCACCAGGAGAGGTAGAGGTCTGTAAATAAAGTAAAAAGAGGTTTACAAAAGGGATATGGATAGGTAACAACTGAAGTAGGGATTGGTAACAACTGAGGTAAACAACGATAACAACTGGGACATAGATAGGTAACAACTGGGGTAAACATAGATAACAACTGGGGTATAGATAGGTTACAACTGGGGTAGGGATGACTGTGTATAAGACCTTAAAAAGCTGTCAGCCTTTTATATTTCTAAAGATCAAGTAATAATAATTAAAGTAGCAGCCTAATGGAGACGGGATGCGTGACCACTGTTATTATAATCTAGGGTTACAATCCCTACAGGGCATGGCTGGGATTGCCAGTGTAGTGTGCCAGAGCAGGGGTGACCCTATTGTTTTAACCCACCTGCTGTAAGGTATTGCTGCCTTTGTTTAAATGCTCTGGCTAAGGATGCTTTCTACTCTTTTACCACTAGGTGTCTCACTTTTCTGTTTACCAAATGCAAAAAATGGAAAACCAAACCTAATGAAAATGGGTACACAGTACATATGTATAAATATTAGGGATGGTCCGAACCTGCCAAGGCCCGGGTTCGTACGAACCTGGACTCTCGACAATGATTCCCCCTGTCTTAAACCTCAGTGCAGAGGGTGGATACAGCGGGAAGACCGCCTGGAAAACTGGGATACAGCGTATGGCTGTGGCTGTATCCCGGTTTTCCAGGCGGTCCTCACGCTGTATTCTCGGCAGGTTCAGACCATCCCTAATAAATATACAACTAGGAATGCAAAAGAAGGAAAGAATACATAGAAACCAACTAGCACACCAATAGTAAATCTTTATTAATATAAATCTACAGTTTTATATAAGAACCTGCATATATAGTCCCAAAAACTATTAAAAGGTCCCACATACAGGGCTAGCCAAGAGTGTAGGCTAAGCCTAAGTGCAATGTGCTGAAAAAATAATAAATGTAAACCGTGATAACAATAGCACTAAAACAACACACAAGTGATGGTGGACCAAGGTAGGGAAAGGTAAAAAAATGAATAAATAAATATCACGCATACATGCAGCAGAGAATGTCATAGGACTGGGTACACAGAGCTCACTTTTCTGTTTGTTGCACAGCTGTCTGTTCACTGTTGTCAATGCTTAAGCTGGGTACCTCACACCACACCAACCTATCACACACTAAGGTTTAGCCTTTTCCAGAAGTTTCCCCACCAATGGGAGATAAGTTGTGTCCTCTACTATAAAACTCCCTGTAAGTTCCTGGCTGTAGTTTTTGTTTTCTAGTCAGTATTCTGAGAAAGAGAATAAAGATTGTTGCTCCTGCAGAGGCTTACTCCGGAACCACTTCCAGTTATCCATTTGTCGTGTTTTAGTGTACCCGGGGGTGGGCATACCACTTCTACCCACCTTAACAAGTGCCTTGATAGTACACCCAACACCTAGCCCACTGCTAATTCCAACAACTAGAAGCCCCAGATTACTGCACCAAGGCAACGTTGACACCTAAAACCTTATTGAAGAACAATGAACACATACACGAATAGGCACGTTACTGTTCATGTAACAATTTGTATACACAAACACATGGGTTTGCACACAAACTTAAAGTTAATGGTGTCAGAGAAGGACCCTAAGACACAGGACAGATGAAACCCTGCACTGGCACCTGGCCCGCTGTCCCTGCCTACTTACCACTATCTGCCCTACGTGGCAGCGGTTAACTGGACGACGAATCCTGACCTAAATCGGTGAAACACAGAGACGAAGACAGAACAAACAAACACAATATACTCAGGGTAAACAAGCCGGGTCGGTAACTATCAGTCGTTGCAGTAGAAAATCAGAAGTCGGGGAGAATAGTCAAAGAGTCAAGCCAAAATCAGGAAACCAGGCAATATGAAATCAGAATACAATGCTAACTTAGTCACACTCTAGTCACAGCAAGGAAGCATGCTGGGGTGATAGTTAAATGGAGGCTGGAGTCCCAGCCCCAGGCGTGATTGGGGCAGAGACTCCAGCCCCCAGCACATACAATGGAACTGACTGGTGGGGCCAGTCGCCAGTCAGCGATTACATATTCAGCACACCTGAGCCGTTTGGACAGGTTTGCCCATCACTAGTCCTTCCCATTGTTTTCAATCGAGCTAAAATAAAGAGTCACTGCCAGATGTGTTCCTGTGTAAGGGGCCAATAGCCATGGGCCCAAACAAACATTCAGCCAGGAGCATTTGCAGCTGTATGCTCACTTTTAGTCCATGTTTCCACTACAGGGCCAGGCCATTATTTAATGGAAAAAGGTTACCGTCTTTTCAAAATGACAGCCAGAAATATTGTTCATGATGATTATTTGCAGCTGTCATTATCAATAAACTGACATAATTTCACGCTAAAATGTGCTCCAACAACTGTATGACATTTTACAGCAGTGCTTCTAGTGGAGATTGCAATGACAGCACAAAGGTGTTCTAATCTCCTTTAAGACTATGCTGTCTCATTGCAATCAAAGACTTCCTCAATCAAGCCCCTTTAAGAGCTGTATTTACTGTATTCATGTGTGCTTGGAGTTTTTCTTTAAAGCATGTATGAAATATTTATAAAGTTAAATATGTTTTCTATAGAAAAATCTCTTTACCAAGGTCATAGGCATACAAATTGTACAGGAACAATATGATGATGATTATAATAAAAATATTTATAGTAACAGTTGAATGTACCAAATAGAGATGAGCGAGAAAAGAAATATTCGAATGCTCGTTATTCGAGTCAAGTTCAAGTATTTAACCATGTACCCCCTGCTTAGTAGAGCAGAGATTACCTGGTTAATCTGAAAGTGACAGTCTGGCCCCTCTGGGGGCTAAGTTAACCTAATGGTGGACAGACTGTGCTCTGTTGCTGGGGAGGAGAGCAGGGAAATTATACTTACCACTCAGGTCTTCCATCTGTCTTTACTACTGCCGCTCAGCCAATCAGTGCTGAGGCAGGACACCACTGCAGCTACTAGTGGGCTGCAGTCACATCTTAGCCACTGATTGGCTGAGATGCAATAGCAAATACTGCAGGAAGACCACTCCGGTGCATATATTTTCCTCGCCACCCCCCGTGTGTTTTAAAGTACACCTGTCACAATCGTTTCACTTAATTAAGGCTTGTAATAATGCATTATGCATTTCTACAGCCTAAAAGCTTGTTGAGAGACTGCTCAGCCTTTCAATAAGGTTTTTTGTGCACAAGCGGGAGTTTTGAGTACTTTTGAGTACTTTTGAGTGGCCCGATATCCAAGCAAATACTGTACGCTATAGAGCATGTACCAAACAATAAGCAGACTTTTTCTTAAGAGTTTACACTTACAGTCTGATATCTGCCCTTCAAATCTATGTGATGGTGAGGTAAGCATGATTATATTAGGGCAGCACGCATTAGACAGACAGCACTACTGTTTCCAATTTATACAGAGATCATTATATGGAAGCATAGGGCAAGACTGAGTGCTCAGTGTAACATCATGTAGCCTTATTCCTTATAGATTGTATTGAACCTTGTGTACAGATGCATTTTGTACAATGTTTGCAGCCTGAAATGTTCCCGCCTGTTGATAATTCCTTTAGTGTTGTGTATTGGTAATGAGATCCATGGAGATCATCTCTGAACTGTACAAAGCCAAAGGAAACCATTTCTCACCCACAAAATAAAGAGAAAGTTATCATACGGTATTGCTTGCCTGCGGAGTTGTCTATTGCTTTGCTACAAGATAAAATAGAAGAACAAATGGTAAAATTTTAGTAGATCGATAGGATGTTTTTTTGCATATGTCGAATAATAATTTTGCTATTAATAAAAAAATATATAAACCTTAGGGTTAATTTGTTTTCATGATCTATTTGACATTATCTACTGTTGGACTCAATAAGACATCTAGGGACTACATGGTGAAATCTGCAAGCTGCGATCACCTCTGTCATTAAAGTTTTTTTTCTGGAGTGAAAAAACTGAACTTGTTCCAGCATGTGACAAAAAAATAAATTCTACCCACAGGCTATGTTTACATGACATTTTTTCATTCTGTTTTTGATTTTTTTAAATGACGTCCATCATTTTGACAGTGGAAAAAAAAGTGTGCGAACAACTAAAAATAATGTCCGTTGTTTGAAAAAAATGTCTGAATAATTCTCATGGACATTAATTTGATGTCCATGTAAACAATGTCCGTTATTTCATACACTGTGTGCATTGGGTGGCCGTCATTCTATTGACTTTAATGCATTCCATTGACGTAATTGAAAATGCGGTAATAACAGGATTATTTAAAAAAAATTCTCTTTTTTTTTTTTTACTTAGTGTCAATATAGCCACTATCCGTAATACAGTATATATGCCATCTAAAATCGTTCTCTGCAGTAGATTTCTCAATGTGTACAGAAACTGTTTATAAAATATACTTATAGGGCAGCATACCGCATGTTAAGGTATATAAGTAACAAATATACATTAGAGAGAATCAATATGATTAAAGATATCTCAGAATTACTGGTGGCTGAAGAAGGTGTATGTAGCCCTAGGGCTGCCTGGAAGACATGGATACATCCATAGATAATGTTAACAATAACTGCCCTATGGGTAAATAACAGAAGTTCTCTAAGAGCTCTATTACACCAGCAGATTATCTAAAAGATATTTTTAGCCAAAGCCAGGAATGGACTATAAACAGAGCTCCTGTTAACAAACCAGGTACATGTCAGGAGCTGGCACCGGCTGGCATGCCCAGCTCCTGACACAGATAGCAGCCACAGCGGAGCGCCGATATCATCCTTGCCAACCAGCCCGGCGGGTTGCTAGGGGCTTGCCAACAGAATCTCTAGTTATATATGCTGCGGCCAGGGCTACACCGCTCTCCAGCTGGGCGTCTCAGCTGCAGCCTCTTCTGATAATGGATGACTGGCAGGTGAAGTCCCTGCCTCAACTAGGACCTAGATCAGGAAAGCAGCATGGCCTTAGTGGGACTGCTGCATGCTCAGGAAAGCCAGATGGCCTCACTGGGACTTCTGCATTCTCAGGAAAGCCGGGGCGGCCTAAGTGGGACTGCTGCAACTTGGTTGCATGTAGTGTCACTTACATTGGTGTACGTGCTCCACACTGACTCCCAGTGTGATGGTGGTGTTGGTTTGTGTGGAATTTGCTCCTTATCCCAGCCAGAATTGACAGCCTCCAAGGAGCTTGGTGGTGGTGACAAGGAAGCAGCTTGCCATGACTCTATATCCTCCTCAGGACAGCCCAAAAAAATTTCTGGATGACTGAAATCACCCCTAGATTGCACCTTGCTCATGAGCACCTGCACCATGGTGCCAACCAGTTGCCATACTTTCCTCTACTTTAGATTGACTTTCCTTTAGGGGCGGAAACACATGGGTAGCGACACAGCTGAAGGTAGTTAGAAACTCCTGACGGTGACATGGACCCAATGGCAACTTCGGTAGATAAGTACACCGCCGGGTCTCTGCAATGTCACTGTTGCGAAGGCAGTGCTTTAGAGGACGCAGGTGTCCATGCAGGATGCAGTACAGGTAAGTTACTAACACATAAACAGTCTATAATTTTAAGGGTAAGTTAATTTTAACAGTGAGACATAGAATATCAAAAATAAAACCCAGAAAATCACATTGTATAAATTATATAAATTATATGCATTATTTGCACTTGCAGAATAAAAATTAGTTTTTTTGTCACTCCGGCAAACAAGACTTAATACTTGCTTTCAAAACCCTTGTCGGCAAGTACATCTTTTAGATATTTTTTTGAGGTTTGTGCACGTCAGGAGGAATTTTGGTCCACCCCTCGTTGCAGATCATCTCTAAATCAATTAGATTATAAGGCTGTTGCTTGGCAACTAAGAACTCCCTCAATAAGTTTTCTATGGGATTAAGGTCTGGAGACAGGCTAGGCCACTTCCTGACCTTAATGTGCTTCTTTTTTAGCAACTCCAGCCATCACCAATTTTTAATGTCCTAGTGGAGAGAAGGAGGTTGTCACTCCGAGAAACACCACTAAAACATAATGTTTCCACCTCCATGCTTGACAGTGGGAATGGTTATAGGCACCATTTCTTTTCTGCCAACCAGGGCGAGTTGAATTAATGCCAAAGAGCTAAATTTTTGTCTCTTCTGACCACAGCACTTTCTCCCAATCACTCTAAGAATCATCCAGGTCTTCATTGGCAAACTTTAGACAGGTTTGCACATGTGCTTTCTTTACCAATAGGACTTTGCGGGCATGTCTTGATTTTAATCCATTATGGCATAATGTCTTACCAATGGTTTTATTGGTGACACTGGTCCCGGCTGCCTTGAAATCTTTAGGTGAGATTTTGCATGGAATCCCAGATCGATGTAGATTGACAGTCATTTTGTATTTTTTTCCATTTTCTTACTACTGCACCAACAGTTTTTTCGCACCAACTCTCCTAATAGTTGTCAGAGGATCAAATACTTATTTCTCTCTGCAAAATGCAAATAAACTTATAATTTGTACAATGTAATTTTCTGGATTTTTTTTTCCTATATTTTATCCCTCACTGTTAACGTTAACCTACCCTTAAAATTATATACTGTTCATGTCTTTTTGAGTGGGCAAACCTATAAAATTAGCGAGGGATCAAATAATTAATTATTTATTTCACTGTAGATAGGGGCTATACAGAAGACTATTTGTAAAGCTGGTATAATACAGAATATGTAAAGCAGATTGCAAATGTGTAGATTGGACAGCATACTCACAATCTGCCAAAACAGAACAAATACAGTATGTGAGAATAACTGTTAAAAATCCTATATCTATAATATTAACAAGTCCGTGGAAACCTGACAAATATAAACAATTCTTAATGGTTAGTGATGGTGATAAAAATATAACAGGTCCTGTACTTTGTGCTGTAGGTTGTAATTTGTGTTTTTTTTTTTACATGGCCCAAAGGGTTATAATTTGGATTTGTATTTACTAGATGTTAGTGAGTTATAGAGTAAATTATAGTCTTGAAAAATGGTTCATAATGGCACCCCTAAAGAATAGCTACGGTTGGACTCAGCGTCCCTCACCAGCCTGTGATTGCCCTGCATGTTAGCACATTTTGACTCTTTGTAATTTGTCCACTAGCAGCATAATGCAATCATCAACAAATTACACAGGTATTATGATAGTCCGCCCCATGCTACTAGAAAGATAGAAGTAACTTTACTTGACATTTTACACATTTTCTTCAGCATTATCTCTGTAAAATACACATGTGCATAAACCACTGCCCAGTTTCCTAAAAGCCACTTTACTTTTTATAGTTTTATTCTTAGAATACATAATAAAATGTTTTCAAGGGTGACGTTGTTTTTTTGTTTTTTTTTTAATCCATCAATCCCTAACCCTTTCACGATCATGCCTCAATGCCCAGGTCATTTTATGACCGCTTTTAGGAGCATCATGATCCCATAAGCCGAAGTCCCTAGATCGGCCCCCTCTCCTCTGTGCCTTGCTGCTGTTAGACTGATGTAACAATGGCAGGGAAGAGGGGAGGAGGCAGAGCTTGTGGCCACGCGCCAACCAAATCTCCCTTGCCTGCCAGGATCCATAGCCGGGAAACCAAAAGCCAAAAAGCTTTCCGGTTTCCAGTGGTTACTGGACAGAGAACTTTCCCTCTGTAGAGAGAGAATTCACTTTCTGGAGTCCTATAGATGTTAACTATAGGGTTAACCTATAGGGTTCACTGTCAGCACCGAAGTGCGGCTCCGGTACTAACAGTTGCGGTGGGTCCACGGCTATCGGTGACAGCTGGGACTTGCTGCAGATAACACAGATGCAGCTTATGTCCCTGTGTCATCCTGGATAGTAAATTAATGACGCTGGAGCTTTGGGCATAGGCTGCAACAACAATGATTTACTGTTCAGCGGCGGGAGGGGATCAAACATATTTTTCAAATGTTTTTATTTTTGATTATGATTATTGATTTTAAATATAAATTGCTGAGGTTTCTTAATAGCGGGCTTCTGGACCTAAGTACACTTAGAAATAATTGTGGGCCAAAGACTTGTCTTTCTTTTTCAAATGTTGTTTTGAAAGATTCATCTAGACTTTTTACTCTCGGATAGTGAGATTTTAATATTGTATAAATGGAAAAATGTATTTATCACTTTTTCATATAAAAGATATACATAAAGGGGGATATTTATCAAACTGGTGTAAAGAATTGTCTTAGATTTCCCCTAGCAACCAATCAGATTCCACCTTTCATTCCTGAAAGGTGGAATCTGATTGGTTGCTAGGGGCAACTAAGCCAGTTTCACTTTACACCAGTTTGATAAATATCTCCCATAGTGTGTACAAAATGAAATGTTGCATAATTATAGCATAAGACACATACTGTAAAATACTGTGTTAACCTCTTTGTGCCCAAACTACTTATAACATTATAGGTTCTTTGTAGCATGTTTATGTACCATTCATCATAGTTGACAAACACAATCCCTTATTCTCCTCTCCCCCTGCACAGTTATCTCTGCATAGATACCAGAGCATGTCCAGAAAACGCTGCAATATCAGTCAATGAGTTTGCTCCATACTTCTTTAAAGCATATTTATGTGGTTTCTTAAAGCAGGTGAGGTAAAGTGAATTAAAAAAATCTACAATTAGAAAATGAAAGCAGATAGAAAAAAACAATAATAATATGTATAAGTATCTAATATTAATTAGAAAATGATAAATTGCACTTTCCCTTTAAATTTCCTTTAAGTAGTCCAATATCTATTTAGAAAAGATGGATTTTTAGTTTAAAAAAAAAGTTTCAGAAGGTGAGTTTTTAATTTGAGTTTTGAAACCAGAAATAGAGACCATCTGTGAGAGAGCTCATATTAACCTGACCTCTACAGAGGAGAATTAGTTCAGGGTCATGAAAATAGCAGAAGTGAACCACTTTCCAGCTCACATCTCTCCAACTGAAAACAGGGTGGAAGCTGGACGACTTTTATATTTATTATCTCAAACTTCATGTGAAACAAAACATTGCTCTTTTAACACTGACACACGTCTTATCCAAGCATAACTGCATTTACATAGTGATTAGGAAGTGTACCGGGGATACAGAATTCTGTTTGAGCCACATAGGCATCTGTTACTCCAGATTGTCCATATAGCTCAATCTGGCAAGACACAGTTCTACTCGTATCTACTAATTGACTCAAGTATTTACATATATGGCATGGATTTGGCTGAGCAAAGCAGTTTTTCTTGGAATTTGTTCTACTTTACAAAAGAAAAATTATACTATGAATTGAACAGAAAAACTAGTTTGTCATAATAACTAATAAATAATAATTTTCCATTATAATGGCACAATACAAAATGTAACCTTATTTCCAACTTTTTTTTATTTATTTAGATTAGGACTTATGTAAAGAACAATTTATTATATACATGTATGATGTTCCCTAAATCTTAGTGGTTTATCACTACTGAAGTTGGCGCCAAAGGCTCTGATTGCTATGGCTTCAAGAGCCTGTCCCATGCCAACTACCCCAGATCATTTCCTAGTTAAGACAACCATACCTACATAACCCTTGCCTAGTCAATAGGTTCCATTGTGTTCTATAGTGAAGGTAGTTTTCTGCTGAGTTTCTGTGTATGGCTTTTGCCTGATTCTTCTAATTTAAAGCAAATGTACCATCTGCGTAAAAATATATATATATATATATATATATATATATATATATATATATATATGCAGTTTCCTATTGGCGTCAATGAGAAGATCCTGTGGTAGGATCCCTTTTTCAAAATGCTGCCTGATTCTTGTGCTCAGCGCCATTTTGTTCTTGTGCGCCTATGCACCTATCGATGATGCTATTGCTTGATTCTAACAGAGGTGCGTTGCCGAGAGGAGGGGATATTGTCACACTGGGGACGCCAGTGCATAGAGCGTGACCGATGCACAAAACAGCACCGAGCATAGGAACCGGGCGGTATTTTTATTTTTTTTTTCAACTTAGTTCTGATGATACATTTGTTTTAACTCTGCCTGACATTTATATATCACATGGCATCTCTTGTGTATGATCTGAACTGCTGACCCCCGAACCTGGGCTGTGAAGCACTTTCAATCTACCTGTCCTTGACTATGCTCCTTTACTGCCAGACTACAACCTACATCTGAATACTGACATGCTTCCCCGTAAACCCACAGAGCCTCATATTGGCATTGCTTTGTCCACTTGCTAGGACAGCCACTACCCATTCTGGGACAACTCTTAAGGAAAAGCCCAGCTTCTTCATCCTGGTAAGGAATAAAGGGTGAAAAGCAAATGGCTGCTTAGACTGCGCTCTTGAGTTTGACCCAACGTCTAACTGATTGAGTAGTATGGTGGTTTCACATCCACTCGACATTACATTTTATCATGCTGCCATGGCCCCATGATGTGCCGTCACCAATGATGTCACATAACAATTGGCATTTAGTAGCAGGCATCAGGGTTCAAGACAAGGGAGTTTCGGAAAAGCAAGTACAGCAGAAAAAAGGAAATAATGCTGAAGCTGATGATGATTATAATTAACCCCTTCCCGCAAAAGGACATGCCGGCACGTCCAAATCTGCTCACCATTCCGGCAGATGGACGTGCTGGCACGTCCCAGGGACGACAGGGGCGCTTGAGCTGCGCCCATGTCATCCCCGGCGGGGCCCAGCTCCATCGGGGCTGTGCTGTGAGATCACACAGCCCCGATGGTTGCTATGACATCAGGAGGCTTCCCAGAAGCCGGCTGGTGTCACAGCTGAGGCTGGTGTCACAGCTAAGGCTGAGTCTGATAAGCTTTGCCTTTTGCAGGCATAGTGCATTGCAGTACTGATGAGCACTGCAATGCAATATGCCTGTAATCAGGCAACTTTACAGTAAAATGCCCATAAAGTGTAAAAAAAAAAAACACACACAATATATTTATAATAAAATAAAATTTACATATAATCCCCATAGCCCCCAATACAATAATAAATGTAAAAAAAAAAAGTACACATAATTAGTTTGGCACTGGCAATACAAATATTACATGAACCCCTTAGTGACGGCCAATAAGTATTTTCAAGGCGGTCACTAATGGGCTTTATTCCGATATGTACACCTTTTAGCGGCGTACATATCCGAATGTTCTGCCGCCCCCTTGTGGCGGCAGAGCGGGGGATCAACTGTCAGTGTGCCAGCTGATCTCCCCCTGAAACTACCCGGAGAGGAGGATCCCCCGCTCCTGGTAGTTTAAGCCATTAAATGCTGCTGTTATATCATGACAGCAGCATGTAATGTGTTTTGATGGCTGCCGCGGGTATACTCACGTGATCGGAGGTCCTGTGGCACTGTCCGGTATATTGATGGTCTCCATGGTAATCCTGGGCGCCCAGGATTACCATTGACATGCTCTCATGCTGACAGACATGGCTATGCAGATATCCTGTCAGCATGATACATAATACAATACACTGCACTATCGTAGTAGTGCAATGTATTTTATCAGTGATCACAGATCACTTTACAGTATTCACTAGTGTACAGTAATGTACGCTAGTGTAAAAGTAAAAAAAAGTGCACCAAAACACCCCCCCCCAATAAAAAATGCATTATATTCCCTATACGCTATAAACCATTACATAAAACAGATCAAAAACACAAAACATATGCGTGTTTGGTATCGCCAGGTCCATAACAACCCAATCGATAAAACTAAATATTTAAATATATCGCACGACACACGCTGTAATAAAAGAAAAATGTGTGCAATGTGGCAATATGACGGTTTTTGTGGGTTTTTGTTAGGAAGATAGCCGCCATTAATGTGAACAGACTCTGTTCACAGTGATGGATTCCTAAACATTGCATGGGGCAATGATTAGGCACCACCCAGTGTAGTTCTGGTACAAGCAATCAACGGTATATACTATATACCACTGATCGCTTGCTCCAAATACTGCCGGCACTTTTTATCTCCTGTGACCGTTAATCATTATGTTTTTAGAAGCAGAGAAATTAAAAGTTTGTAAAGTGCTAATTTTTCATGATATTTTGATGTTTTTCACACAAAAAAACACACAAAGATAGTGACCAAATTTTGTCACTAACAAAGTGCCATATGTTGCGAAAAAAGAGTCTCAGAATCGCAAGCATAAGTTAAAGCATCACTAAGCAATAAGCGCATAAAGTGAGACAGGTCAGGTTTTGAAAAATGAGCCTAGTCATTAAGGCCAAAATAGGCAAGGTCTTGAAGGGGTTAATATTAATAATCAAACTACATAAAGGTTTTGTAATTTTTTTTAAACTTTTTTGTTACATTATTTTGATTTACTATCTATGGTCAGATTGTTAATAGTTAATAATAAAACCTAAAAATCTAAAATGTGCTTTAATAAAGCACAAAGATGTCTACCATGTTTTCTAGAAATGACAATTACTAGACTTGAAAGAAAGCAGAGGTAGGAGACCTCATTAGATTTCCAGCCCTGCATATAAAAACGAGTCTTGTGTCAGAGGATAATGAATTTGCCTGGAACGGTCACTCCTGTCATTTAATAATTGTTGCACATAAAATGAAATATTTAAGATCAATACACTTAGTATCTTTTCCCTTAACCGAGGCTCACAGAGCAAGTCTCCCTGTGGCCGACTCGCTATTCCCTTTGGTTTAATTAATTATTCTATTGGCGAGCTGAGCTTGTTGTGATTTAGAGTTGTACCTTATTTGCATTTAACATGTAATAGGAATACATTCTGCCGAGCTAAGCATTCACGTGGCGTCTTTTTATTGGGTTGGAAAATGACCTGTAAAAGTGCAACACTGTGCCTTGGGATGTATATTATACTATGTTTTTCATATATTAAATTAGCAATAAAGAGGAAAGATATAGATTTCAGCGCATCTGATCAAATGCAAAAACTTAATTGCTGTAACCCTCAGAAATAAAGTATGTTGATTATGTATACTGTTCAGATGGAGCACTGATAAATGATCATTTGTAGAGATGAGCAAAGTGAATCAAGATTCGCTGTGAATCGCACTGTTCTGCAAAGCAAATTCCCGCAGATTTGTTAAGAAAATTTGCAAAAAAAAACCCAAAACAAAATGGCGGCCGCACATGCTGTCTTGAATATCACTGGGTGGAAGAAAGGGGCAGGCCCCTCTGTGATGTCAGCCCCTCACCTTCTATATAAGGCAGTTTGGATGTGGCCAGTTGGCTGTGCGTGGAGGAGAGAGCAGGCTGGCAGCAGGCAGTTAGAGCAGGGAGAGACTAACAGAGTGATAAAGGGACAGAGAGAAGAGGAATAGTTGAAATTGGATGATTGGCTGATTGACATTTTTTGATTTTTTACACTTTTACAACAACATGCTTTAACAAATTTGCCCTTTTTTAATAGTCCCAGTTAGGGATGGTCCGAACCGAGTTTGTACGGAGTTCATACGAACCCGAACCATCTGCAATGATTACCGCTGTCTGCCTGCTCAGTGCAGCGGGTGGATCGAGCTGGAGGAACGCCTGGAAAACTGGGATACAGCCATAGCCATAGGCTGTATCCCAGTTTTCTAGGCGGTCCTCCCGCTGTATCCGCCCGCTGCACGGAGCGGCCAGACAGCGGTAATCCAATGCCGAACGTTCGGGTTCAGCCGAACCCGAACCTTGGCGGGTTCGGACCATCCCTAGTCCCAGTATTGTAGCTGCTATAGTTTTGGCAGTTTTAATGAAATTAGGAAAGATTCAATTTACGAATCTTAACGAAAATTTGTGAAGCAAATTTATGGCTGCTTCATTCATCTCTAAAAAATGTGCTCCATCCGTGGGATTTACAGTAATTTGTATTGAACACACAAAACATTTAGACCATTCTTTTTATTGTACTTGGAAATGGACAAAAACGTTTCCTTTCCCTTTTGCACCCATGCGCATCCTAATAGCTTTCTGAGTAAGACTTTATGCTCATCATGGCTATGCTCACATGTCATTTTCTCTTTCAATTTTTTCTCTTTAAAATGACGTCCCTCATTGACATGTCAATTCTTTGAGCGGAGGTGCGCAAACCCTCCCATAGACACACTGTTTGACACTGAAGCAGGAGGGATTCAGTGGTGGAGAATTCCACTGAATTTGCTCAGTGTGAACATACCCTAAAGCTCTGTTTTTCTAATCCTGGATAACCACTACAAGTCCTGAGGAGATAGACATCTTACTATAACAAATGTTGCTATATAAAATACAGACCTGGCCCCTCTATGTATTACATTTAGAGTACCATAGTCTACAACAGTACCAGCTGGCAAGCCACACACAGGGGGTCTTAATGTTATATGTGGCACCTGAGCTGATCTAGAAAGACAGTAAATCCACATAAAGGAAATATAGGTAGAGATTCTTTTTCTTTCTTCTCCCTCCGTCTTCCCTCTTTCTTCTTCTTCCTTCTTCTTTTTCTCCTCCAGACCAGGTGATACAACTTCAAAGAATTAAAAGTTACATTTATATTACTTAGGGCTCTAATAAACATAAATATTATTGTGGGAAAAGTAATGTAGTTCAAATTTAATCTTTCCATGTGCATGCAGGCAAAGTTCAAACAACTAACAAAACTTTGTTTTGAGCTGACCATTACATCATTGTTAATTATTCATTAACCATGTGCAAATTGTGCACATCGTTCGTTCAATCACAGGGATCATAAAGAGCATAGAGGATACTAATGACTGCAATAACAATCGTGTTTACAATAATATCTACCAACTATCATTTCTTATATTACAGTGAACTATTTCAGGTTATTCGCAAAAGCGCTTGTTTGCGATCTTTTATTGGTAAAATGCAAAAAACTTACTCCAGTATATACTGTATATTGTATATCTGACAAAAAGCTCTAAAGTATACCTCAAATGTCATATGCTTATCCATTACACAGCCATAAGGGCTACAAAGCACATATGATTGAAGGAAAACAGAGTAATGAATTTAATACTGAAACAAGCAGGTACTCATTACTTACTGTGTCATCCAAACAGATTTTTCTTGGCTCAATATAATGCCATCTGGAGTTTTCAGTGGTATTAAATGTTGTTACATTTGGATGCAAAGACAAAGCCGAAAGCAACATAAGCAATATGTCTGTATCAAGAGTCAGGAACTGCCAAACCTGCAGACAGTTCTATACTATACAGATCAAATGATTTATCCTAGTGGTCTTCAACCTGTAGCTGTTCAGCTGTTGTGTAACATTAATGCTGAGGGTTGTAGTTGTCTGCCAGCTGGAGAGCCACAGGTTACTGAGTTATGCTGTGATGATATAAATAAATGTGAGAGATGAGATAAATGATGCGGGGTTCATCACCTGGACTCAGCATGCACTGCCGAGGACTGGACAGATTTCTCAGAATACTTATTGCAGGTGATAAAAGTATAGAAACAACTGCCCCCTTTTCCCCTCCTTTAGTCTGTTCCTTTTTTACTGCACATAGTTTATTCTTGTCACTATATACATAAAAACAAATAAATACAACATAAGAAATAGTGATGAGCGAATAGTGAGATATTCGAATATTCGATATTCGTACGAATATCCCGCAAATATTCGAGTATTCGATCGAATATTCGATCCCATTAAAGTCTATGGGAACAAGTATTCGATTAGTATAAAACATCTGACCATTTGGAGGGTGAAACCGGAAGCTGGGGGATTTGAACGCTTATCGAATATTTATCGAATATTCGCGGGATATTAGTACGAATATCAAATATTCGAATATCTCACTATTCGATCAAATATCTATTCGATCGAACAGTATTCGCTCATCACTAATAAGAAACCATTCTTGCAGGCATGGCTTCCTTACTAAAAGCCCTATTACATAAAGCAATTATTGTCTGTGTTCGACCGATATCGATCAATACGGCTGATAATTGCTACATGTAATGGAAGACAACGTTTAGCCGACATGCACAATGTGGGCTGATTGTTGTCTTTCATGGTTAAAGAGCAATGATGCAGAAAGCAACAATCTGCTGCGTTATAGGAGCAGCTGCAGCAGACCACCAAGATCTACTATGGACCCCCTGCAGCTCCCCACACCCTCCCCCCTGGACTTACCTACTGTACTTGCTGTCGGTGAGTGGGGAATGAGGCTTGTTCCCTCTCATCACCCCGTATAATAGGGGTTTAACTCATAGAGCTAAAGGCTTAGAAGACTGTCGGCAGAAAAAGATCACTTTGTCTATCTATTTCATCTGCCCTTTTAGTATTTCCCTTATTCCTTCAGTATTTTCTTGTGTCATTTCAGATTTTTCCCCTCTTATCTCAGATTATGTCCTCTTGTTCAGTTATTTATTGAAAACACTTCCCTCCTGAACCTTATTTAGTCCTTTGACATATTTAAAGGTTTTGCTCATGTCCCTCCATTCCTTTTTTCCCTCCAGACTATACAAATTTAGATCTTGTCTTTCCTGATATATTTTATGCTTCAGACCATCCAACATTTTTGTAGCCTTTTTCAGGACCCGTTCTATTTAATCAATATCTTTATGTAGGTGAGGTATCCAGAAATGCACACAGTAGGGGACATTTATGAAGTCCGCAGCTCAGGGGATTTATGTAGAGGCGCATTGCCTCTACATAAATCCCGATCACACAGAGCCAGTCCGTGTGAAAATTTTGAAACCTACGCCAGCTCAGAACTGGTGTAGGTTTCTGTATCATTTTTTCATGGAAAAAATAATAAATGCCGCGCACGCAGAGGCCACGTCCCCTGCAACATCCCCTCTCTGCCCCACTGGCAAAGGTGGCGCAGATGCAAAAAAAATATTCGCAAAAATACTGTTTGCAAATATTTGTACGCCGATTTGCCCCATCTGCGCCTAAAAAAGGCATTTACGCATTTTCATACATGTACCCCAGTATTTCAGATGTGGTTTCTAGAGTTCTATACAACGTGAGTTCTCCCTCTTCCTACAGGTTATACTTCTAGCTATAAAGCCCAGCGTATGATTATCTTCCCCTATCGTCTGGTTGCACTAGTTTGATGTATACTGTACATTTATCTCTGGATTTGTGGAAATAATAAAAAGATGTTAAAAAAAAAAAAAAAAAAAGAAGCTATTAGAAATCACTACCACTAAATCCTTCTCTTCTGAAGTCTTTATTGATACAGAACTGTCAATACAATTCTTTGATAGAGGATTACTTCCCCCTAAGTGCATTATTATTATTATTATTATTATTATTATTATTATTATATTTATTTATTTATTTATTTTTGAAACATTGAACTGCATTGTTTTGACCACTTATCTAGTTAAAGGTAAATCATTTTCCATATTATAGACAACTTCAGGAACATCAACTCTAATGCAAACCTTGCTTACCAAACTATCTCCTTGCCTTCATGGCAAACCAATGATTATCCTAACTAACTTTGACTGTAATATCTCTTGTGCATTTACATACAGAAACAAGAATGTAACAGCTTAGAGGAACATGAATATGCGAAGTAGGTCTCGTGCACCACCTCTTGGATGTAACTTGCTCTTCAAGACAATGTTTATACTTTACTTTAATAAGTTTTATAACATGAATGTGGATTTCATAATTCAGGCAAGAGAACTTTCCAGAGTTCTAAGTGTAACGTGAATAGCCACCAACACAGCCCTCCTATGAATTATATAGTTTGGTATTAACATTGTTATTGTCCTATATTAGAGTAACAGACCACATCCAGATGCAATGACATGCAGCTCTGTAATGGCAATAAAGTGGTACAGTGTCACTTGCTACTTATCCTCACTCTATATTTAAAGAGATTTTCAATCTTACAAAGTTATGCTTTATCCACTGAATAGGTGGTTACTACCTGTTCATGGAGGAAAGTTCAGGGGTTCAGGAACTTTCCAGAGCAGTAGCAAATCCACATAGTAAACCTCTCCTGCTCATATCAGTTCCTTTCTCAGACAGGGGTGGCAGCAGAGAGAACGGAAAATAAAACACCACTTCCTACAGGACAAACAGCAGCTGATAAGTACTGGAAGATTGAAGATTCCTTTTGTTAAATAGTAAATTATAAATCTTGAAAGAAAAAGTTTTTCTCTGTAGTACCCCTTTAAGGTCGTAGAAAATATAGGTTTCAGTGACCTTCAATGTATGTGGTTTGAGACTGTGAGCAATCCTATGCCACAACAGCAGTATTGGATGCTAAAATGACTGATTTTCAAACATTGTGATTAATATTGAAATTATTAATAAAAAAAAGGGTGGATAAAACAGTGAGAACGAGTACTTGGTTATGGTTTATTAGATAAGTAAGAGCTACAGCTGCTGGGCATTGCTATATGGGTGCACAGGGTATTGCTATGTATATGGGGCCAAAGGCAAAGTATACATGCCAGGTTACTTAGTCTGTATCTATTAAACAATTTCAGTAGTATCTATTTCAGTTCAGTATACTTAACAGGAGGGGAAAAAGTTCCTGACACATCAAGTTGAAGGCAATCATGACGAAGAAAGAATGTTTCTCTTTACTTTAAAGGTCTATCTGACATTGTGCATTGGGAGTGAAGTACCTGACATCCAGGAAAGCAAACCTCACTTTACTGTAACCTCCATCGGATGTGAAATGCCATTCAGAAAATAACACACAGTCGTTCACCTCATCCTTGATGTCAATCGCTATTTTTGTAAGAGCCAGCAAACAAATTTTTTTATGGAAACATCAGTAATTAAAAAAGAGACAGTCTCGAGAAGGGACAAGCGATGTCTTCAACCTTTTACAAGACGTGCATTTACCAGAAGCATGAGATATGGGAAGGCTTTATTATTAGGGCAGCGCCACCACAAACGTTACCACTTCTTCTAATAAGTATATGAAGAAAGCTTGCCATGTCCGGACCAATATAATCAAATGTATAAGGGGAGGGGGAAATCCAAGCCAACAGTCCAAGTCCGAGATACAATAGAGTAGGAAGGACACAGGCAGTGGTACACATCCGCTGCTTTAGATCAGATTTCAGTTCTTCACATTCATAAATAGAAGGATAATTATGAAATATTGATCGACATTATCTGTCGCTCAGGATGCTGCACACATCATTAAAAGGCCATTTCGCCTGTGTTCTAGCAAATTGAATATTTTTGTAATACTTTTCTTTGCCATTTCCAGCGCTTTATGGTTTTAATATATTTGATTTTTTTTTTCCCCTTTCAATCTACAGTACTTGAAAATACTTTAGTTCCATCTCATTTATTTGGAGACAACGCACTGTCTGGTGGATCCTAATGATTCTTCTGAAATATAATTTTAATGAACCTATGAAACTCATCATTGTACTTTTTAGTTTGTTGTTGGATTGCTAATGATACCCATCCATTATGTAAATGGGTTTGTAAGCAAGACAGATATCATAAATACAGATAGTCACTTCCTTTTTTACAACTGTTTTTTGCTGATAGACATGCCTCATGCTGAGAAGGTAATGTCTCGTGACCAAAGCTGTTTCGTTGTCAGTGTGCTGGGAAACTCGATCAACTGACTGTAGAAAAGCAACTGAGATGCTAGAAGACATTGCCACCCTCCTATTGTTGTTTATGTTAATTTGCTCTAATAATTTAATTATAGATAATTTATATTCATTTAATTTTAGTGTGGCAGGCAGCCTTGTAACTTTATGTTTAGTCTTTAGTGTATATATATTATATATATATATAAACACTTTTATACTGAATTACTGACCCTTAAGCCGCTATTACACAGGGCGACTGGAAGAGCAAACGAGTGCTGTCAACGCTAGTTTGCTCCTCGTTCTCTGCTCACCACCGACGCTACCGCATGCCGCGGCAGCAAGTGGGTGAGTGCAGGGGGAGCCGCAGGGAGCTGCGGGGGGCTGCCTGGGTGATCGCTAGATCATCCGGGCAGCCCATAGCAGATACCAGTGGTCTGCTGCCACTGCTCCTATTCCACGGAGTTACGGCAACAGATCACTGCTATATTAGTCGTTTGTCTTTGAACATGTTGAAAGACAAATGACTGCAACGATCAACCGACATCATTCATGTCGGCTGATCATTATACAGGGCAATTATCTGCCGTAACAGCCGATATCGGCCGAATACAGCCGATTGTTGTTTTGTGTAAAAGGGCTTTAGTCTTTTTCTCTCATATTATTTATATAGGATGATATAAACAGTGTTATCATCTTATATTAGACAATTTAAGTAACAGACCACTGCCACACATCCAGATACAACCACATGCAGCGCTGTAATAGTAATAAAGTGATACAATGTCTCTTGCTACTTATCCTCAGTCTATCTTTAAAGGGTTTTACCAATCTTACAGTTATAATAAAGTTATGCTTTATTCACAGGATGAGTGGTAACTATCTGATCATGGGGGAAAGTTGGGGAGGGGGATGTATCAACCACTGGAACTGGAGATCTTAAAAATAGGGACCCAAGTTTTACATCAGAGTGGTGTGTCACACATGCATGTCACATCTTCATTCATTCTCTGTCTAAGCAATTGAAGTATACAAATGCTGTACTATGCTGTTTCTGCGACATCCGAATGCTCGGTATTTGACTTTCAGTCACTGAATGCCCAATACTTCTTATACGCGAACCCCATTAAAGTCATTTAGAGACTCAAGCATTTTTTCAGGGGCCTCCTATTCGGCAGAGGGAAGGGTGTCTGGTGCACCTGAAAACCTCAGAAAGTGATTGAAACACCATGATTATAGAACTTGCTCAGCAGGGGGAGCATGCATGGATGCATTAAAGATTCCCAGCTCCCTGAATTACGCCACTTTTACAGTCTGACAATATTGTGCACTAACCCCAAGATAAAGTTCAATTTAAAGTGGGGAAAAAAGTTATGAAACACTCTTTTCTGTACATTTGATGAAAAATAAAAAAAGACTATACTAGTACTATAATATATGGCATATGATATTTTTAGGTTTTGTTTACCAGAATGGCATAACATTAGACAGTAAAAGAAGTGTATTTGAGTTTTGGACAGTAGTCAGTATATTACAGTCAGATAAAAAGGGTAGCAAAGTATACAGCGGGGTATACTTAGTCACCACCCCAAGACTGTCACAATAGGAGACTGGTTTGACTGCTTAACATTGGTACTATACTGTATGGCAGATTTTCTTTTTTCTTCTAGTCTTAAAAGGATTTAAGTATAGCTATGGAATGTGGATTAGTGATTAATACCTGTTTTTAGACATTCCAGCAGCTCCCCCATCAGATCTTATTTACCCCCCTGCTGTCCGATCACCGATCCAGAGAATTACAGAGCAGCATACACGACAGCCGACAGCCAGCGATGTCTTCTATGCAGCAGCTGTAATGACTGCTTCACTGAGCTCTGCGCTGTACTTTAGTGATTGATGCCCTTCTTCAGAAGTTCCATCAGTTCTCCCATGGGATTTCATTCATCCCACTGCTGTAGTTTATTTGAAAGGTTTTGATTTTTTACAAGCCATCAAATAACATAAAAGTTATACATGTTACATATCATTGTAATCTTAATAACCTGAGGAACATTCATAACAAGTCAGTTTTACCATATGGCGCGTGATGTAAACAAAAAAACCACCCAAAAATAAAAAATATTGCGTTTTATTTTCAATTTCACTGTACATATAATTTTTTTCTGGTTTCGCAATATATTTTATGCAAAAATTAAGTCTGCCATTGAAAAGTACAATTAGATGCACAAAAAATTAGGGCTCATGTGGGTCTGTAGTTTAAAAAATGCAAGTGATATGGCCTTTTAAACCCGAGGAGGAAAAAACGAAAACGCAAAAACTAAAATATGCCCAGGAGCGTGATACTGTGATAAAAGTTCCTTAATGTAGTTACATATTGAATACTGTCAGTCTGTTCCTCACTATAGGCATGCTGCAGGCATACCACAATGTATGCGGGAACACCATTTTGTTGGTGTTCCAATGTATATGCATAGCACAGAGTTTCCTGGTATGAACCCAGATTAGTATTATATTTTTGGTGCACTTTTCACCCCAACTTTATATTCAGTTCACGATGTACTGATTTGTATACACAAGCTACACAATTAAAACTATTTATTTGCCACTAGTAAGAAAACAATATATTACTCTTGTATATAATAAAGGGCATTAGTCAATGTTTCAATGTTTACTTTAGTAAAAAGAGACAAAGAAATACAGAATAAATGTCAATGAAGAGCCAATAATGCATCATGTCCTCATTGTGTCTGAAAAAGAGGTTAATACATGATGATGTCTTTTGAAATAATATAATTTTTTTCCCTGGTTTCATATAACCATGGCCACAGCTGGAAAATAGATGCTGTTCCTAGCCGATGAGTCAGCTGCAAGGAGCGCTGATTAGAACCGCTTGATACATTTACTCGACAAAATAAAGAGGCAAATCACAGTTCTAAAGAAAGATCCGGGTGCTGGATAGGTGGAGAGATCACGACAGAGAAGATGCACTTATAAAATCTTTTTAATTAAAAGGAAAGATGAGACTGAGAAACTCCATAGTGGCAGTGTATAATCACACTCAGAAGTGCTTCATGAGGAGGAGACGCCACCATGTAGTAATCAACGACGATATCAAAGCACATGAAAGGAAGGCAAGCAAGACATGGCTAAGCTTGGGTTAAGTGAAGAGACTTTAGATTAGGCAAGCCAATGGGCAGATCAATCATTACGATGAGAATCATAGGGTCTGGCTACTTTTACTGGAGAACATGCATAAGGCAACAATATAAAGAATTCTCTACTGGTAGCAATGGTTTTACCTAGAGTTAGGTCCTTAGAGAGGTATGGATCCATAACACAGCCTCATGCATTACCTACAGATTTGGACATCAGACTCACGACATCATGGTACCCTTACATGCACTAGGTGCCACTTAGTCACAGTGTGGTATACACAAGTAAACACAGAGTCCGACACTTAGCGATGTATGCTGTATATTCAATTTAGTTTATTGGAGACATCCAAAGCAAGGGCAGGGAAGGGGGACAAATGGAGTGAAGATCATTTGATAAATCTGGGCCTTATATACAATCTTGCAGACTGCAGCTAACACTCAATAGTCAATCAGTATCACTAAAAAGGGCATGAGAAAATCTGATGCAGTATGTAGGATGATACAAGTAAACTTAGTAGGGACTCAAACAGCTCTCACATATGTAATGCATTACAAACATATTGGAGATACATGAACAAACTGTTCATTTCTCTTAACGGGAGGTAACACTTGTTCCTTCTCAGACTATTTATGCCAGAGCTATGTAGAGCTTATATTAGATAAGAAAATTAATTGGTTTTTATTGTAGATGTATAAATTTACAAAGAAAATGAAAGTCACTGACCTTTTTGGTGCAAACAGTTAACCTTTATTTTTTCATGAACAAGCACAACACACTTGGTGGTGGAACAGGTGTAGTAGTTACAGTGTCTAGAAAATCTATATAGCTTGTTGGTTACTCTTATACCTAGTGGGCACAACAGAACACAAGAACAGTAGCATCTGCTTGTAGAATCTCTAGCTAGACCTCAGGTCAGGTTGTGCCTCAAGATGGAGGACAGTATTCCCCTACCATAGCATGTCTGCTTAAAAGGAACCAATCAGCAGGATCGTGCTGATATATTTCCCAACTGCACTAAATAAAGGTTGTACCAGATGACTAAGTCCCACCTCTCTCCCTCTCTACGTGGCAAAATAAAACAAATTTTTTCACCTAAATCCACATACCGATCAAGAAACAGCAGATATGATAGGAAAGCTCGGTACGATCAGTATTTAGTGCAGCTGGGAGTAATATTGATCATGCTGACTGGTTTCATTTAACCACTGTCTTCCTTAAGAAATATTCTCTCAGATATACCAGCTTCTCTGACTTTCTCTTTTCCAGAATCCACTTCACATACCTACATGGAAGCAATCATTCATTTGGCTTTGTACTCTCGCGTGGCAAGGCGGCGGGGAAGCGTGGCCTAATTTATCATGATTTTTGTTTGCAAACAGGTGTAAACCATACAGAAATATAACTCTGCTCTGAAGTAAGTGTAGATTTCTGCACAAGCCCTGCAACAGGCACAGATCCGCCTCTTAGTAAATCCGACCAGGTAAATGGGGGAATGGGTTTATTTAAGACTGGAATACGAGTATGCAGGTCTTGATAAATGTTCCTCATTTTGTTTACAGAGTCAATGATTGGGAACTAATGTTCCTATGAATGTTTTGATCAAAATTAGCCCATTAAAATGGCAATTTATTGCAGATGTAGCACAGTGGCCAAGCCTGAGGATGGAAGCAGGAGTGAAAGAAGTTTTGTAGGTATGTATGGGTTGGCTACTAGTGGAATGTAGGCTCCATGAATTGGGGACCTTTGGAAAGCTTTCAAGTGAAGCTGATTAAAAAAGTTTAGATTGTTAATCCCTTCTCTTGCCTTATGATAGAACATGATTAAAGGGAAACTATCAGCAGGTTAGAAGCATCTAACCTGCTGACATTACCCTATAGCTCACAGGACGAGGAGGAGGAAGGTAATTTCCTTTCTTTGACCCTTGGTGCTCTTTTCGAGAACGTTATAGTTGATTAGAAATGTTAATGAGGAGGTTTTCCACACTGGAAATGAGAGGAACACCCTCAGTGAACCAATCCACCCAGCCGGCCTACCCCGTCTAAGGAACATTGCGGTGGTGCTCTGCAGTTATGTCAGACCAGTGCTCATCACTACAGAGCCTTGGAAGAACATTCATTAGAAGAGGCAGGCTGACCAGGGAATATCGGTGCACAGAGGCCACTGAGACAGAGAATTCAGGTAAAAAAAAAAACCTTTATTCTCAGTGACCTGTGCGCTATAGGGGCACATTAGGAAGTTATACGCTGCTAACCTGTTGAAAATTACCCTTAAACAAAACGTAAATAATTTCCAACCATTTTCCACTCAAAATTATTTTAAATGGCTTTATGAAGAAAATACATTTTGAAGATATTTAAAAAAAAAATCATTAGAGCATGGAAGAGATAGGAACATGGTATAACCAACCAGGCCATATATTTAGCAAACATTATGTCTAACGCTGTCTTAAGAGACTGCGGTATTGAAAGATAATGTGAAACAAACCTAGCCATTCAAGTAGAATTCAGATCTTGGAAATTCTAAGTAGTAGACAACATAAAACGTGATTATATTCCTTGAAGTTTTTAATTAAAATATTCATTCTCGAAGACGTTTTATTTCATTAGCATATAGCTGATAACGTCAAAGCAAAACTGTTTGTTTTAATCAAGTAGACTAGGAAGCACTTCCAAAGAATAGAAAAGGTTGTGTTGCGTGTCTCCCATCACTGAGTTATGTCTTAATTCTTCCAAATTAAATTAAATCTACGTAAAGTTTGTAATGATTTTGTGCATTGGGCTCTAATTAAAGAAGAAGCGATTAAAAGAGCTCTCTGGGCGAAGCTAAAACATTTTGTTAGATACTTGGTACAGGTATATTTGGTACAGGAAGCCTGATGGGCATTACTTAAAGAGTACCCATCACTAGAAAATGTATCCAGCTCATACAGACACATAGCAGGGAGTGGAATGCATGGCAGTGCAGTCGTCTATTGCCTTGCTCTCCTGATCTATCACGGTCTGAACACTCAGATCTCAACCGATCAATACTTTTAACGTGAAATGTCAAAAGTTTTTTTCTAATGAACATATTAAGGTGGTTCCAATAGTTGCCTGTGGATTGCATGTTTAGCTGACTGTCATTCCCATTAATCTTCCATGAATATGAATTCTTAGTATTGACATCCACGCATGTGTTTTGAATAGGGGAATGGACAAAGGAAGAGCAAAATGATCTGATATGGAAATTCAACATGCCCAAACCTGTTTCCACCTGTTGACCCCCGGAAGAAGCTGCGAGATAGCAAAACATGCCTCGGGCCCTGGGCCGTGGGACTCTTTGTTTACCATTACTATTTTTTTGCAGGTTTGTAGCAGGACTGAGTGTGGTAGGATTCTCATAGATTTTTTCTACTTCTTTCACCTCTGTTCCTTGCTCTTTCCCCCCTTGTTTCTATTTTTTTGTACTGGTTGAACAATTTTTACTTTTTGCACGATTGCATTTTATATTTATATATAGATCCTATCTACATGCTGGCTGGGGGAATACTGCATAGTATTACTACTTACTGCACAATGGTAGTTTACTTGTTTTGGTTGTTGTGTGCGGTCTGTTGTGTTCTCTCTGTACTATTTTTTATTGTGTTGTACAGACCTAGTGTGTTGGGTTTCGCACCTGTATTTTTTAAAAATCTTTCTTTATGTAAACAATGAGGATAATTTGTATTTTCCCTATAACTTAATTTGTTTTTGGAGTTCTGTTTCTACTGTTTAGTCAGAAGTGGCTAAACCCAGCAGTCTTTGTCCAGTGGCTAGTCCATTTTCTCTATCACAAGGATTATTAGACCAATTGGATATTGGAGTACTACTCAAATGTCAATGACTTGTATACATGTCTGTATTAGAACTCTATATTGCTCCAAGTTCTACATAGCTATAATGTACAGCTCATAGGAGTTTGGAGATAGTCTACCCTACCCTATTTAACTTCTATTGTCTGCTTTGTTCTAATCAAGAATATCTCCATAATATGGCTTCATCCAGCAGCACGTAAAGTGCCTAAGACACTAAGGCATTTCATAGTACATGGGGCCATAGAGAAATGTACTGACCATTGATTACTTTATAATCCCAAAATGAACATTCTGTTCCAGAAGTTAACAACTGGCTCATCATAATCTGCCTCTGAGCTATGGGGACTAAATTAAGCAAATGAGGGACATTGAAGTTTAGAAGATACATTGTTTTTAATAGAACAATATCCCTGGTCTACTTTTCATCTAGGTAATCTTCAAGATCCTCCTTGATGATGCTTGGATGATCTCTGGCAAGTCTACAGCATCACAGTGCATGGCATATGTTGTAACACTTCAAAACATTTACAATATTCAGACTCTTCTGTTCTTGTGAGATTACCTTAATATCTCATAATATTACGTTAAGAGCACTTTCCAAATCATGCTTCTTGAGCCAATAAGCCATATTATTGTAATTTCATGGTAAGTGTTGTATGATGAGATTATCGTAAAGGTCACAGATGGAATAAATGCATTTTTAACAGCTGCCGCATATTACTTTTACTGATATTTAAGAATATTGCACTTTATATTAAAAAAAGAAATAAAAACAATATTAAAGTCCACAAAGCCTTACTTTCTAAATATATTTTGAATATGAATAGAGGGTACAAAATTGTATACCGTGTGGCTTTCCTGAATGTGTTTTCATACAACATGATCAAATGTGAATTCTGCCATCGGGTAATAAGATAATAAGGACCTAAAATGTATAAATAATATCTAGAAATGAAGATGAAAAAAAAAATTAAGAAATTACACACTATCACAAAGGAACAGTAAGTTAATCTCCTGCAGCAGATCTGGAAAAAGTATTTTACCACATTCTAAAAGCAGAGCTGGAGATATGAAAGGTACTGCTGATAGGTGCGTGTCACTTCTGGTCACATCAGTGCTTCTCGGGGACTGCAGTTAACTTGCCACCTAACACATGAGTCACTGGACTTGCATCGGTTTGTTTCTTTTGGGTCATGGGTAAAACATGGAGCCCTGTCACCTACACCAATGCTTCTCAATTCCAGTCCTCATGGCCCAAAAAAAGGTTTTGTTTTGTGGATATCCCATACCCCTATCTTATGACATAACTATGACATAAAACAGGATGCAAATGTGTCTATTGGAGTTCTAGGTTATGTTCTATTTTGTCAAATATTTCTATGATGATCCTATGATGATGATACATATATTTCTTCATGACAGCTGGTTCATTCACTACTGTATGTACTATATGTTAGTAGCTAAGTGTGCATATTTTGGTCTAAATGGATTCTCTATTGCACAATATTTTATTATATGTACCCATTCCAAATTTATATTTTATATTTAATATATATATTATTATTATTTTTTTATTTTTTTCATTTATTTGTAGGACCTCCTGGCCCATTATGCATGCTTTTGATACATGTCCTTTGTACACCGTCACTTTTGGCTTAATAAAGACCACACGTTGGTTGAAATGTCACTGATCTCTGTGGACAATATGCAATGAATTGCTGTTTGGACACCTTCTTTGGATTCTGCAGGACTCTCTTTGTATCGTAAGCGTATTTTGTCTGCACTGGGGATTGCAGCCTGTTCCAGCATGCATCTGTTATACAATACCTACTGTGGCCCACCAGATATATCGCTAAGTGCTGTTGGACTTTGCTTTGATATGAAAGGTGTGTCTCCTTGACCCAACAGTGTTTAGAACTAGTGATGAGCAAATACTGTTCGATCGAATGAAGAGTTCAGGATTCCTTGGCAGTGTTGTGATGAACATTTAATAGAACCTGTCAAGTTGCCTCTATTACCTGTTAGCTATAGTGCATAGTATTCTACTGCTTTGTCTAAAGATCGCCCTCTTTCACTAAATACAACTTTATGTAGAGGCAGTCCGCCTCTACATAAATCTACGTAGCGTCGGAGATGCGGGGACATTTATTCGTCCGGCGTAAAAAACGCCGGACTTAATAAATGTCCCCCTTAGTGTATGGGGGAAGAAGTGAATGCAAAGTGGATAAAGGTGGCCTTTCTATATACTATGTTATTTTCTAGTTCAATGTATAAATCTGCACTGCTCTCCAGCATTGGCTGCAGGAACCTGAGTGTTATTGTTACTCTGTAGAAAGGACTTGGAGCTTTGTAAATAGAAAGCTCCAAGTTTTTGCGGGCCCTTGTGTGACAGAGCCTCAGTGGGGCCCTCGTCCATCCACTATGCACTCATCATCCACACACTATGACACAATCACTTAAAACCTCACTGACATAATCAAACACACATTATTAACACAGAAACGGACTGACACTGACAGACTGACTGATTGACACTAACACTGGCTGATTAACACTGCCTAACACTGACTAACAATGATTGACTGATACTGCCTGACACTGATTGCTTGACTAACTGACACTGAAGGAATGATTGACACTAACTAACTGACATAGACACTGACTGACACGGACTAATACTGACACACTCCGACACTGACACGCAGCACTTACAGCCTAGTTTTCTGCCTCTTCCTTTCTGTCAGGCTGCTCTCCACACTATAGGCAGGGCCGCTTTAACCAGAGGGCACATGGTGCACATGCACCGGGCCTACTGGTTAAAGGGCCCCCCCCCGAGCAGGCCGGCCGTTGCTATGTGCGACCAGTGCGGTCGCACAGGGCTCCGGCCACCAGCCTGTCAGGGGGGAGCGCCATGGATGGGTAATCTACTTACCCTCCATGGCGCCCCCTGCAGGGCCCGCCGTTCGCCGCTGCCCCCGCCCGCTGCTGCTGTGGCGCGGCAGCGCTGCAGCAGCAGCGACACTGACAGAGAGAGAGCAATTGGCTCCCTCCCTGTCAGTCACTCTTGTGGCCGCACTTCCTGCGGTCACAAGAGGCCGCACTCTCCCTCTAGCGCCCGACGTCACTGGAGCGTTGGCGCGAGGGTAAGGGGAGTGCAGCCTCTTGTGACCGCAGGAAGTGCGGCCACAAGAGGGAAGAAAAGAGGAACGCGTGGACCTAGGTGAGTAACAGTGTTTGTTTTTTTCAATGTTATATGGGAGGGGGAGCTATATACTACTAGGGAGCACAGAGGAGCTATATACTATGGGGGAGCACAGGGGAGCTACATACTATGGGGGAGCACAGGGGAGCTATATACTATGGGGGAGCACAGGGGAGCTATATACTATGGGTGAGCACAGGGGAGCTATATACTATGGGGGAGCACAGGGGAGCTATATACTATGGGGGAGCACAGAGGAGCTATATACTATGGGGGAGCACAGGGAGCTATATACTATGGGGGAGCACAGGGGAGTTATATACTATGGGGGAGCACAGGGGGCTATATACTATGGGGGAGCACAGGGGAGCTATATACTATGGGGGAGCACAGGGGACTATATACTACTGGGGAGCACAGGGGTCTATATACTATGGGGAGCACAGGGGTCTATATACTATGGGGAGCACAGGGGTCTATATACTATGGGGAGCACAGGGGAGCTATATACTATGAGGGAGCACAGGGGAGCTATATACTATGGGGGAGCACAGGGGACTATATACTACTGGGGAGCACAGGGGTCTATATACTATGGGGAGCACAGGGAAGCTATATACTATGGGGGAGCACAGGGGAGCTATATACTACTGGGGAGCAAAGGGGAGCTATATACTACTGGGGAGCACAGGGGGCTATATACTATGGGGGAGCACAGGGGGCTATATACTATGGGGGAGCACAGGGGAGCTATATACTATGGGGGAGCACAGGGGACTATATACTACTGGGGAGCACAGGGGTCTATATACTATGGGGAGCACAGGGAAGCTATATACTATGGGGGAGCACAGGGGAGCTATATACTACTGGGGAGAACAGGGGAGCTTTATATACTACTCGGGAGCACAGGGGGCTATAAACTACTGGGGAGCACAGGGGGCTATATACTATGGGGGAGCACAGGGGGCTATATACTATGGGGGAGCACAGGGGGCTATATACTATGGGGGAGCACAGGGGAGCTATATACTATTGGGGAGCACAGGGGGCTATATACTATTGGGGAGCACAGGGGAGCTATATACTATTGGGGAGCACAGGGAGCTAAATACTATTGGGGAGCACAGGGGTCTATATACTATTGGGGAGCACAGGGGAGCTATATACTATGGGGGAGAGCACAGGGGGGCTATATATTATGGAGAGCACAGGGGGCTATATACTATTGGGGAGAGCACAGGGGGCTATATACTATTGGGGGAGCACAGGGGGGCTATATACTATTGGGGGAGAGCACAGGGGGGCTATATACTATTGTGGGAGAGCATAGGGGTCTATATACTATGGGGAGCACAGGGAAGCTATATACTATGGGGGAGCACAGGGGAGCTATATACTACTGGGGAGCACAGGGGAGCTTTATATACTACTCGGGAGCACAGGGGGCTATAAACTACTGGGGAGCACAGGGGGCTATATACTATGGGGGAGCACAGGGGGCTATATACTATGGGGGAGCACAGGGGGCTATATACTATGGGGGAGCACAGGGGAGCTATATACTATTGGGGAGCACAGGGGGCTATATACTATTGGGGAGCACAGGGGAGCTATATACTATTGGGGAGCACAGGGAGCTAAATACTATTGGGGAGCACAGGGGTCTATATACTATTGGGGAGCACAGGGGAGCTATATACTATGGGGGAGAGCACAGGGGGGCTATATATTATGGAGAGCACAGGGGGCTATATACTATTGGGGAGAGCACAGGGGGCTATATACTATTGGGGGGAGCACAGGGGGGCTATATACTATTGGGGGAGAGCACAGGGGGGCTATATACTATTGTGGAAGAGCATAGGGGTCTATATACTATGGGGAGCACAGGGAAGCTATATACTATGGGGGAGCACAGGGGAGCTATATACTACTGGGGAGCACAGGGGAGCTTTATATACTACTCGGGAGCACAGGGGGCTATAAACTACTGGGGAGCACAGGGGGCTATATACTATGGGGGAGCACAGGGGGCTATATACTATGGGGGAGCACAGGGGGCTATATACTATGGGGGAGCACAGGGGAGCTATATACTATTGGGGAGCACAGGGGGCTATATACTATTGGGGAGCACAGGGGAGCTATATACTATTGGGGAGCACAGGGAGCTAAATACTATTGGGGAGCACAGGGGTCTATATACTATTGGGGAGCACAGGGGAGCTATATACTATGGGGGAGAGCACAGGGGGGCTATATATTATGGAGAGCACAGGGGGCTATATACTATTGGGGAGAGCACAGGGGGCTATATACTATTGGGGGGAGCACAGGGGGGCTATATACTATTGGGGGAGAGCACAGGGGGGCTATATACTATTGTGGGAGAGCATAGGGGTCTATATACTATTGGAGAGCACAGGGGGCTATATACTATGGGGGAGAGCACAGGGGGGCTATATACTATTGTGGGAGAGCACAGGGGGGCTATATACTATTGTGGGAGAGCATAGGGGTCTATATACTATTGGAGAGCACAGGGGGGCTATATACTATGGGGGAGAGCACAGGGGGGCTATATACTATTGTGGGAGAGCACAGGGGGGCTATATACTATTGTGGGAGAGCACAGGGGGGGCTATATTTTACTGGAGAGAGAGCACAGGGGGGCTATATACTAATGGGGGAGCGCACAGGAGGGCTGTATATAACTGGAGGAGCACATGAGGGGCTATATACTACAGGGACACCTTAAAACTATGGAGGCACAGAGGGGTGTAACTATGTAGGAGTACAGAGGGGTGTAACTACTGTATAGGGGTACAAGGGACCTAACTACTGTATGTGTTGGAGCCTAAAATATTTGTCTGGCAGATTCTGGAGAGAAGATTCCCAGCCAGGGGAAGACTTCAAGGTGGCCCAGGCTGGATGGAGAGAAAAAGAAAAGGTGACAGACTCTGATCGGAGAAGACGCCCCCGGTGAGTCACTGGATGTAACTGCACTCTGTTATAGGATTGTAGTGTTAGGGGTCATGATGTGGCGGTATTATGTAATGGTATCATTGGTGATATCTTTCTGTTTTGTTTAGTGCAGTTTTTATGTAATATGTAATAACTGTATAGTGGAAATAGTGTTATAAGGTAACTACTGTATGTATTGGGGCTCTTGATACAGTGTGGGGGCAAATTCAGTACATTATACAATGTGCCGAAAGGGAAGGGGGGGGGCCCACTCTTGAGGGCTGTGCACTGGGCCCACCAATGTATTAAAACGGCCCTGACTATAGGGTTGAGGACTAGAAATGAGCGAACATGCTCGTCCGAGCTTAGTACTCGTTCGAGTATAAGGGTACTCGAAGCTGCACGATACTCGGGTGAGCATCTTGCAATACTCGAGGAAATGGCATCTTCCTCTTCCTGCATGTTTGGCGGCTTATTCTCAGCCAATAAACATGCAGGGGAGGCTTTGGGATCTCCTAGCACCACATGGGAACCCCTGCACGTCGATAGCAGTGATTGGCTGTCCAGATGCGATGACCTGGGCATATAAGAATCAGGTCCCATGATGCTCGCTTCAGACGCAGGCTGGATGAGTTTCGGGAGAGAGCTGCTGTCTGTCAGGGAGAGTGTTAGTGTGGGGAAAATAGTGTCTGCTAGGCAGGAATCATCCACAAAGAACCCAACAGTCATTCTAAGGGCTACAACTACTTTTTTGGCCACCTTTTGGCTGCTGGCTGGGACTTGTAGTGCAGCTACAGCTATCTTAGCTGTACACTGTGAAGGGCGACTGGTGGCAGAAAGGAGACAGCGTGTTGTCCACACAGACCTCAAAGAAATTGCCCTAAGTACTCTCAGTACTCGTTTGTGCTGCTGCTGTACCTTGGCTTGCTCGGATCTGTAGTGCAACTACACCTATCAAGGCTGTGTAGTGTCCAGTGCCACGAGCGCCCATAAACATACAGCACCTGGTACACACAGACTCCATAGACTACACCAAAAGTACTCCCAGTACTCATTTTTGCTGAAGCATCTTGTCTTGCTGGGACCGGTAGTGTAGCAACACCAATCCTGGCCGCATACTGCAACTTGCACTCTTTAGAAAAAAAAAAAAAACACCTTAGTGGTACAGTATATTCTTGGCTTGCCAAATACTGATGAGTGCTGTCTGTTAGTTATCAAAGCATTTTAGCAGTACATTTTAGGCTCGCCAAATACTGGTACGTGCTCTTCCATTCTATTCACAACAGTCTAGTGAATACATTTTTGCCCTCAGTTATATTTACTACAGTCTAGTGAATACGTGTTTGCTCTCAGATACATTTACTACAGTCCAGTGCACAAGTGTGTGCTCTGCGGTACACCAACCAAAGTCTAGTAAATACGCTTTTGCTATCTGCTTGATTCACTGCACTGGAGTTAATGGGTGTGTCCTCTTAGTTACATTCAGTCCAGTCCAGTGAATCAATGTGTCCTCCCAGTTACATTCACTCCAGTCCAGGGAACAAGTGTGTGCTCTGCAGCACACAAACCGTAGTCTAGTGAATATGTTTTTGCTATCCGTTTAATTCACTGCACTGGAGTGAATGGTTAACCCCGGACCATTAGGAGGGGTTAACATGAAGGAATGGGCAGCAAGGGAAGGGTTAATAGTGAAAGGTTTGAAGAAATTACCTCAGGAGCTAGTAGGTGAGGATTGGGGAGTAAAGTATCCAATAGCAGGCTGGTATCTCAGGGAGCTACACTCTGCCTCACATGTGTATGCTGGCTTGGGATTGGTGGCTTTAAGGGAGCTTCTGATTGGTTAAGAGGCAACCTATAGAAAGAGTGTATCTGGGGCTTTAAGATAAAGTTTGCCTCAGGGGGACATGTAGGGATTGGAGGAGACACAGGGAGGGGGCGGGGTCAGAGCTTATTTAGGTGTTGGCACAGGGAATTTTCTGTCACTTTGCCCACGCTGTGGAAGATTTAAGAGAGAAGAATAAGTAGCTGCGGCCCCCTCTCCCCCGCCCCCCCCCCCCCCCCCCCCCCCGGTCTTGTATCGCTTATGTATGTTTAGTTTCTTTTCCTGTGGGGTAAAGCCGTTCTAATAAAGAAAAGGGCTCTCAGATAGATATATATATATATATATATATATCTTAATAAATTAAGTTAATACCAATTGTTTGGTTTATTATTTGATCATAGTAAGTTTTATCTTATTATTAAGGGTTACAATTAGTATGCTCTATTCCTTCATGTGTGTGTCCTCTCAGTTACATTTACTCCAGTCCAGTGAATCAGTGTGTCCTCCCAGTTACATTCACTCCAGTCCAGAGAACAAGTGTGCCCTCTGCGGCACACCAACCGCAGTCTAGTGAATAAGTTTTTGCTATCTGTTTGATTCACTGCACTGGAGTGAATGTGTGTGTCCTCTCAATTATATTTACTTCAGTCCAGTGAATCAGTTTGTCCTCTCAGTTACTTTCACTCCAGTCCAGAGAACAAGTGTGCCCTCTGCAGCGCACCAACCGCAGTCTAGTGAATACGTTTTTGCTATCTGTTTAATTCACTGCACTGGAGTGAATGTGTGTGTCCTCTCAGTTACATTTACTCCAGTCCAGTGAATCAGTGTGTCCTCTCAGTTACATTCATTCCAGTCTTCCATGCAGTCCACCCACGCTAGCCAAGAGAGTGGAACTCTGGCTTCTCTAGCTCAACCTCCTTCTCCCCAACCTGGCCCCTCCATAGAAATTAGGAATTCAGATCTGGCATACTCCCAGGAACTCTTTTCAGGATCCTTTCCAGAGTCACAAATCATTTCTCAGCAGCAAACTGAGCAGTTGCTCTGTCCCGATGCCCAAAATATCAAACTTTCGCAATCTGTGGGTGATAAGAGTGGGTAGTTGCAAGTAGTGTGTCAAGAGATGTCGGATGATGATGATGATGAGACACAGTTGACAGTGACGTTGTTGTCAGGGCAGAAAGTCCGAGGGGGGAGCAGAATGAGGAATCAAAGGAAGAGCTGGTGGATGAAGAGCTGACTGACCCGAGCTGGGTTGGTAAGCCTAGTCAAGACAGTGCTTCTGAGGGGGAGTGCAGCACCAGAACAGGTTGAAACAGGCAATGGGGTGGCCAGAGTGAGAAGCAGGGCCAAAGCAAGTAGCAGGGGTGTAACTATAAATGGCTGGACCCAATAGCAAACTTATGATTGCCCCCCCCCCCCCCATACACCCCCGCCGTACTTCACAACTGACCACTAAGCCGTCAAGTGCTCTGTAGGAGTGCTTTCATTTGAAGGGATATTTGCAGGACCTGAGAGGCTAGCTCAGCCACCTGGCATTGCAAATGATTACAACTCAGGGGGCCCAGTGTATTGCAATAGCAGGATTTGGGCCCCCTGATGCATTGGGCCCCATAGCAGCCACTATGGCAGCTACAGTGGAAGTTACGCCCCTGGCAAGTAGATCAGCAACTGTTTTACAGAGTGAAGCTCCCGTGCCAAGGCCTAGATATTCTGAAGTCTGGAGGTTCTTTAAAGAAAGTGAGGATGACCTATGGACTGTGGTGTGAAACCTGTGCCACACCAGGCGGTGACAACAGAGTGACTAAAATAGATGAATTAGCAGCTGAACCACTCAAAAATTTAGCCTGACACAGAGTGGGGTTGACTACAGAGGGACCAAGTTACATGAGGTAGCACCTGAACCACCCAAAAATGTAGCCAAACATAGCATGAGGTTGACAAAAGAGTGACCAAGTTAGATGGGGTTGCAGCTGTCACAGAGTTTTACCCTGGGTCCGCTCATGTGCTGCCCACACCGAGGATTCCGGCGCCTACCACAGTCACGGCTTCTCAGGCTTATTATGCGTCTCTCTCCAACCCTTCCCCCCTCCTCCTCTCAATTACCATCCGTGAGCACGATGTCTTCGGTCGATAGCTCTAGGCGCAGCAGCACTGCTGTGAGTAAGCTGCAACAGGCGGTGATGAAACATCTGAGCTTAGGTGATGTGCCCACACAATGGAATTAGCCAGGGTTAACAAGCTCGCAGAGCAATTGTAGACTGCCAGATGACAACTTCCACTAAACCTGGTAGTCAGGTTTGTCAGCTTCCTCAAGTCTACAATGAGGAGTCAACGTGGATGTCTGATATATGTAAGGTGTTAAGCCCCTTTGATGAGTCAACACAGATGGTCATCAACGATGCCGCCATTATCAGCGTCACCATCCCACTACTTTGTCTGCTGGAAAAAATCACTGCTCAGCATGAAGTCAGAGGCTTTGTGCTTGTCACAGCAGATGGGGGAAGAAGATATGTTGCTTAATATCTATACCACCCTCAGGTCTGTTTATTAGTGCATATTGGAGGAGGGGGAGGATGAGGAGGAAGAGGAGGAGACTGTTTGCGAGACTTAAGAGAGTACCTATGCTCATTCCTTCTTATCTGTCGAGCGTGTATGGGAGGAGATGTTGGAGGAGAAAGAAATGGAGAGTCAGACTATTGAGGAGAGGGAATTTTTGTGTGTTGGGACTCATTAGAATTTTGTTTTACCAACAACGATTACTGGGTGTTCACCCTCCTACAAGCAGAACTTTTCCACTCTCATTCCTATAGAGGAAAGGAGTATAAGAGTGAATCAATATCAACAGGCCCTGGTGCACAAGCTGAAACTATCCTATCCATCTGACATTGCTAGCGGCAGAGGACTTTCTGTGGGTCAACTAGCGCAGGAGAGAAGGGGAGCAGGCAGCTCGCCAGTTTTAAGGCACCCCAGAAAAACTATGTTACCTGTCACCAGTCTAGACAGAGTAGGGGGGAGCTGTTCAGAAAGAGGGTGGGGGAGTACCTAGCTGACCATACCAACATCCTGCGTGGGTTGCAAAGCTGGACATGATTCCCGAACTGGTGCTGTATGCCTTGGAGGTGCTGGCCTGCCCTGCCACTAGCATGTTGTCAGAGCTGTTCTACAGTGCAGCTGGTGGCATCATCACTGATAAGCGTACCCACCTGTCAACTGACATCGCTGACAGGCTGAAGCTTATTAAAATTAATAAATCCTGAATTTCCCCAAAATTCTACTCTTTTCCGAGGGAAAGCAGCTTAACATGAAGATTCTTCATGTATCTTCTCCTTCTCCTCCTCCTCCTTCCTCTGTTCTCACACAAACGCTGAGTCAACAGGAGTGCCAACTGGCTCTTTTCAAACAATGTTTATGGAATGCCACCTACAGGCCCTCTCTCCAATCAATTTTTTAGGAGGGTCAACTACAGCCTTTTGACTGTAATCTCATTGGTGACTCTGTTGTCACCGCCATGCTGTGTCTGGCTAAATTTTTGGATGGTTCCGCTGCTACCTCAGTCGAATTTGGTCACTCTGTTGTCACCGTCATGCTGTGTCAGGCTAAATTTTTGGGTGGTTCAGCTGCTACCTCATCTAACTTGGTGACTCTGTTGTCAACGCCATGCTGTGTCTGTCAGGAACCGGACAGCAGGACAAGACAAGACAGTGAGCCCTAAGCTCAGCCCCGCCCACTGTCTCTACCTACTTGCCCCAATCCGCCCTAAGATGGCGGCGAGCAACTTGGCGACGGTCCCTGCACTGACTAAGTGGAACACAAATACAAGACAGACAGACAAACACAATGAAGAATAGTCCGGGTCACAACAATCGGGCAGCAAAAGTACAAAATCACAATCCAATATACGTAGTCAAAGTCCAGGCAATATGGTCAAGGGCAGGCAGCAAGCAAGGGAGGTCAAGGAATAAGGCAAAAATCAGGGATAGCAAAAAACACAGAAGATACAAGCAGGCAGAGACTAAGTCAATAACCAGCAATAAGTGCACAGACTGAGGTTTGTTATGTAGGAGGCCAGGGCTCTGGTCCAGAACGTAATTGGACCATCCCCCTGATCTCCAAGCACAGACAGCTAAGAACAAAACAGATCCACTGGCAGGATAACCTGTCAGTCACAGCAGAACCAGAACACAGATTAACCCTGACATGGCCAGACAGAACTCAGCAGGTGAAGTCGGGTGTGTCTCCCAAAGAGAGTAAATAAACCAGTGTTCAGACACAGCAAAACAAAACACAGAACAGAATAAGAGAATATCAGCGCCTTCTTGGCCGCACAGCACGAGCAGAGGGACGCATAACGCTCCTCAAAGATACCATCCTGACAGTGTCAGGCTAAATTTGTGGGTGGTTTAGCTGCTACCTCATCTAAATTGGTAAATCTGTTGTCAACACTATGCTGTGTCAGGCTAAATTTTTGGGTGGTTCATCTGCTGCCTCATCTAACTTGGTCACTCTGTTGTCACCACTATGCTGTGTCATACTGAATTTTTGGATGGCTCAGCTGCTATCTCAGTCTAATCAAGCCACTCTGGGGATCACCACCATGCTGTAAACTGCAATCTCAGGCTTAACAAGTCATCCTGGGATTCACCACCATGCTGTAAACTGCAATCTCAGTCAAACTATGTAATTTTTTGGTTCACCACCAAGGTGTGCCAGAGTAAAATTCTAGGGGGTTCACCTGCAATCTCAGTCACAGACTGTAATTCAGGGGTGCACCACCATGCTTTTTCAAACTAATTGTTTCTGAGGTTCACCTCCAGGCTCTCACCAACAATTTTTTTGGAGGCTCGCCACTACACTGTCACCCAAAATTGTATTGAGTGTCAACACCAGGCTGTTGCCCAGAATTTGGCATAATGGTGCAATTAGGCAGCCTCAGAGGCATCCATGCATGCTGCCCCTGCTGTTTCTTGACTATTTTTGTGGTGTTTCCATCATTTTCTGAGGTTTCCAGGTTTTCAGGCAACCTTCCCTGTGCAGAGCTTGGGTCCCCTGAAAAAATGCTTGAGTCTCCCATTGACTTCAATGGGGTTCGTTATTCGAAGCGAGCATCAGGAACAATTTGACTCGAATAACAAGCACTCAAGCATTTTAGTACTCACTTATCTCAATTGAGGACCTTTGGGTCCTTTACCTTTTTCTCGCTCTCTCTCTGTGAAGGGTCCTGCTCTGTCTCCTGTGTCTTCCGATGTTCAGCCCACTCACCCTGCACTACAATGAGTGGGCTGAACATTAGACCAAAGGGCCCCCCTCTCTCCCTCTCTCTCTTTGGGACCCTAGAGGTGCTGTGGGCCCAGGCACTTGCTCAGGTAAGCCCTATGGTGATGCCGGCCCTGGTTACATTGACAATAATCACAAGCCTAAGCCTTTATGCAATCAATGCCGGAAGGAATCTCTGAGGCCAATAATTGACTGCAGCATCCTATACACAATGTATGTGATGTTGCTGAAGCCATTCCTATTGAGGAATCTGGAGTGGTGGTTCTGGAGTGACCTGTATGAAAAAGTTTTTAATTAATAAAAATCTATGGAGCATTTTAAACCTGAGAATATTATGATGAAATGTTAGCCCGCTAGAACAAAATTAAGCTTATTTGCATCCTATTATATGTCACATGCAACATTTATTCACATTCTATAGGCAAAAGAAGCCAGAAGGCTTGTAAATAATGTAAACACTTAAAATCAAGGCTGCAACATGAGAACGGGTTTGCCTGCTGCCTACAATTGATCCTGTTACTGTGTTTTAAATTGATTCCCTAGTATGAATATTGCATGGATGTCAGAGATTATAAAAGAATTAAAATAGAAAGTAATATCCATTAGAATATATGAAACGAGAAATCATCGCAAATGGCAGCTACCTGACAGCGCGTGGAATATAAGTATGTATCTGCATAGTAGCATCACCTATAGCTGTTACAAAAACTCAATTAAAATGAGTAGCTGAGACTGACGGGGGAGTTTGTCTCTAATGACAAGTGCTTGACTATAGCACGAAATGATGAGCTGCCCCAGGGAGACATCACCACCCACTTGAGCGAGATCTATGAAGGGTTTATGACCCGTTTGAATCCTGATTGAGCATCACTGTCTTGACCCTCAGGGAGCCAATTGTCTGCAATGCTTGCTCTGCCTGTCACTGGGATGTGCTTAGAATTCTTTTGAAGTCTTAAGATTGGATTTTTTGGATGACACGATAAGAATCACCAAGATAAAATCAAGGAGTGGACAGAATCTTTGTATGGGACTGTAAAATAATAATAATAATAATAATAATAATAATAATAATAATAATAATAATAATAATGTTATTAAAGTCAAATAATAATAATAATAATAATAATAATAATAATAATAATAATAATAATAATAAAAATAATGTTTTTACTTTTTAATCTGTAATCTAGCTATCCTTAAAGGTGACCTTATATTTGTCTCTTTGAAAATATTTATTTACAAGAAATCATGATATTATTAGAAATAATAATAATAATAATAATAATAATAATAATAATAATAATAATAATAATAATAATAATAATCTTTAAGCATAGCTGGATTACAGATTTGTACCTTCCCTATTATATGCTCTATATTTATCGAATGTGGATCTTGGATTATAACTAGAGATGAGCAAACCGGGTTCGGGTTTGAGTCGATCCGAACCCGAACGATCGGCATTTGATTAGCTGGGGCTGCTGAACTTGGATAAAGCTCTAAGGTTGTCTGGAAAACATGGATAAGGCCAATGACTATATCCATGTTTTCCACATAGCCTTAGGGCTTTATCCAAGTTCAGCAGCCACCGCTAATCAAATGCCGAAAGTCCGGGTTCGGATCGACTTGAGCATGCTCGAGGTTCGCTCATCTCTAATTATAACAATAGCTGTTCTGTACTATGCTGTAATATGCTCACTGTATGAAGTTAACAATGGTCTGCAAATAGGGTTGTATATACAGTGTGATAGTAATAGACATTAGGTGGTGGTAATATGTGGTCATGGTATGGCAGGATTATTTTTCCCCTGTATTGTGTTAATTTTGGTAATATTAAACTTTGCACTGGTATTATGGGATATATTTAGTAAGAATATAGTGGTAACATAGTTATTACGTGGTGCTAATATCTTATTAAACAAGGTGCAACTCAGAGGGCCTGTGCCCCAGATGTTTTAGAAACCTAACAATGCCCTTGAGTAATACCTTCAAACACTGCACTATTTGTAGTGTTAGTACATGGTATTCGATAGTTCTTCTATTGAAGTCAACAGTACAAAGCTGCACTACTTTGCAGTCCTGCTAAAAATAGTATGGCATTTGCAAGTAGTAACCGGTTTGGAGCCAATGGAATCATTAAAGAGGCTTTGAAAAACGTAAGCAAGAACTATGATCTCTTTAGGATTGAGACCCTTGTTGAGCTTATAGAAATAGCCTGTAACAGAGGTAGCTGTAGATTTTGGGGATGCATTTTATAGCAGCTAAGGAGTCACTTTGCAGACAGTTTGGAGATCACTTTGTTATTGGACCAGGTTGACAAAACTAAAGCAAAATCCCTACAGTAGTTAAAGGGGTTGGCCAATTAGTAGTAAAATTGTTCAGCATACAGTATTTGTAAAGGTACTCACTGTATATACTGATATCAGATTCCTCTGTGCCTCATAGAGCTAAAAATCAGATTCCCCTCCTCCAGGCCGGGCTGTCCTGCTCTGTGCTGAGGCTGTCCATAAGATGGCTGACATATAGGAGCATGTGACCCTGCCCACCCTCATTGCCCTCCATAGGCATATAAAGGCTTAGTGGTGAACAATGGGGGGGGGGGTGGCAGGGTCAATGCTGTTCCATGTCAGACATCTTATGGACAGACTCAACACAGAGCAGGGCAATACAGCCTACAGGAGGGGAGTCTGATGTTAGCTCTATGAGGTAAACAAGGAGCTGCTGTCAGTATATACAGTGAGTACAGTTGCTAATCCTGTATGCTGAACAATTTTATCATAAAGTGGCCAACCCTTTTGATGGCTCTAAGAATTGAAATTAGGATGTTACATGTTAACAGAAGAAAACTCTCTCCCTCTGGTTCAGTGAGAGGTTCTAAGTGGATAAGTGGAGAATACACCTCTATTTGACACCCATACGTTTCTTTTATCATTATAAGACAGCCTCCTATAATAAAGAGGGGGTTCTACCTTCCAAACCATCATTTAACCAGTGCATGATATAATAAGTTTTCTATATTTGTAATGTTTTATTTCATCTGTGGTAGCACTGGGGAATTTTAACACTTGCTGCTTGTTTCAAACACAAACTATACGTCGCCAATGTGGGTTGTGGGACACCCTAGAATCAGTTTATGACTGACGAACGCATCTTCCAAATAAATAAATATATTCATTCTTATTTTTTTCACATTTTACACAATATCCCAAATTGCTTCCTCAGTTGTGATATCTCATTAAGATGATATATTGCACCTATATTGCATTATAAAATGAAGAAAACTCCAATAATATGTAGACAGTTTGATGTTAACAATAACAATGTTTTACTATCTCAGCAGTTTACATGACAATTTTTCATTGTGACTGTCAATCAAAGTCATTTCGTTCTGTGAAGATTAGCAGTTGAGATTTTCATGATGAAAGCCATCAATTAAATCAACATAAATTATTACAGCACAAAAACACCATCCCCTTCACTGTCCCAAATTTCAATTCTGGGATTTACTCACCAGCAACAAAATTTTAAACCTAGCCTTACAATAATATATTTTGACATGCCATCAGACATGTTAAAAGTTACTGATCCTATTGAGTCTTAGCATCCCACTGGGATCAAGGGATGTAATCGGGGGAAAGGAGACGGCCGCATCCCGATCCACTCCCCGGTCACCTACTCTGTCTATCTAGGTAGTCTCACAGACAGAGATACGGCTAGAGAGTAAATAGAGAGTAAATAGCACAGTTGCTCTCCCTGGTTGTATTGCACGATCACAGCGGGTGTCAATAGACACCCACTGTGATCAATAACTTTTTAAGTTAAATTGAATGAGAAATAGGTGTGCACCATGGAGGAGACTTCCAGAGGCTCAATAACAGCAGTGAGGGCACTAAAGTCACCTTGTCATAGCTTTGAAGGGTTAATGTAACAAAAACATTATGTTTTTATCAAAGGAAGGATATGCTTTAACCCCTTAAAGGGAACCTGTCACCCCCCGTGCCGGGGTGACAGGCTCCCGACCCCCCGCTACAGCACCCTATACTCACCTCATCCCGCCAGGTCCCGCTTCTGGATCCGGTCGGGTCACGGAGATCTCAGCCGCTGCAGCTCATAGAGAATGACGGAGAGTCCAGCGCTCCGTCATTCTCTATGAGCGCTGGACTCATCTCTCAGCATGCGCGCCGGGCTGCAGCGGCTGAGATCTCCATAACCCGACCTAATCCAGAAGCGGGACCTGGCGGGATGAGGTGAGTATAGAGTGCTGTAGCGGCGGGTCGGGAGCCTGTCACCCCGACATGGGGGGGTGACAGGTTCCCTTTAAGGACACAGACAATGTCTATTTTTGCACTTTTGTTTTTTCCTCCTCGTGTTTGAAAGCTCATAGCGCAGTACAGTTTTCTACCTAAAGACCCTTATTTTTTGCAACACCAATTGTTATTTGGAATGACAGACGTAATTTTTCCATAAACAATGCTGTAAAACCAGGGAAAAAAAATATTTGCACAGTGAAATTATGTTTTTTTTCCATTTTATATGAAGGGGGGGGGGGGTGTTGTATTTACCATTGCTCTGTGGTAAAACTGACATGTTATATTTGTTCCTCAAGTCAGTACGATAATAGGCAAGTTAGAAAACTTTTGTTTTATTATGCATTTATTATTACCCTTCCTATTATTACTTTTATTGTTTAGCCTTTAACACTTTTATTGTTTGGTCTATGGAGCTGCTTGAGGCATCATATTTTGCGCCACGATCTCTGCATTTTAGCTGTATCTGGCTATATGTGTGTATATGGGACTTTTTTTTAATTACTCACTTTTGTGTACCCCCCCCCATGGGACTCATCTAAAGTCATAGGGATCAATGCAGTACTTTTGTTCTGCATTGATCAATGTTTTCTGTGCTTGATTGCTTGAAGAGAGCCTGAAACAATTGCCGAGGACAGTAAGTATGGGGACAGTGAGTATGGCGGATCATCCCTAGCACCCCATCAACCACCCCATCCCCTGCACACATTATTTCACTGTGGGGGGACGGGGGGTAGCATCAATGGACTACCACTGCTAGCTTTTATGGCATTTAAATGCAACTGTAAATCTTTAAACCCTCATTGTACCCCCTTGGGGGGAGGGGGGGGGGGCTCGTATAGTACTCCTTCCCTGATGCTGCAAATATTCATAATCTATATGAGCAGAAGAACTGTTAGAAATGGCGCTAACAGGCTCATAAATTATTTATTTTTTTCCAAAACAGCAGCTCTTTTTTACTTCCTCTTGGATGCTGCTGCAACAGAGATTAGCATATTAATGTCTCACATAGAGGCCTCCCTGGGTCTGTCCCAGCACCACAAACTTAAACATACATTTAAAAGCTGAGAGACATCCATGCAAATTCACCTATCAAGTAAAGGAGCAACAACTTACCAGCTATTCAACTTCCTTTCAAGTTGTCTAAATACATATCACGTGTGTGTGCTTGAAGCAGTCATTTAATAGTTATATGATCTGTAGTTAGTCAACCTTTTGTGAAATACAATTTCTTTTTTCTACTGTGTATTTTTATACAGTTGTCTCCTAAATATATGTGATGTAGCATGTCATGTATAATAAGATCTATTTATACATACAAGGGGTACTTTGTTATTGTTTATGCTACTTCTAGAATAAAAAAAAAATTGCTTTGCTATATTTGTTACACTCGTTACATTTTTACTGTTCCATCTCTAAAGCTATGTTTGTTTGTTTGTTTTTGGGGGGCGGTCATTTTGATCAATTTTTATTTAATCTTTTTCACATTTTATTACTCCTCTCAGCCATGTCCCTTTTCCTAGACAAATTTTAAAAACTCAAGGTCAAGGTCAAGATAGGAGTAAAAATTGTCTGAAGCAGAATTATGGCACAATGGGGGCCAGCCTTGTCTAGGCAGTGTCAGGCAGGTTTTATGCATTTTTCATTTTTACACAGTTGATACAATAGAATATCTCTGGAATATCTAAACACATGGATATGCATCCAATTCCCAGTCTGACCAACAGTAGAATTGTAATGGTATTTTATCTGCAAAATATAATTTTTGAAAGGATTTTAAAGATGTTTCTTCATTAAAAACTTTTATCTTTCGTATTAGAGTTGAATATTTCAGGACAAGAAGAATTTATATACGTCATTAGGAAAAACTTTTGACATCTCACAGAAACATTTGAAAAGTTTTGATCTGTCATGGTGTTTATACCGCAACCGATCAGGAGAACGAGCTGGTAGAAGTCTGTGCCCAGCACATTCTCTCCCAGCTTTGTGACATTTGACTTGGACAAATGCATAGCCTAAGTCTATGGAGCAGCTCACACAAATTGTTTCTGCTGCTCAGTCACGGTCTAAATACTCAGAACCCCACCTCTTTGTAAATAAAAAATAAAAAACTAAATTAAATTCATTCTTCCATCCCTATATATTTGCCCATTTATAGTATGTATTTTAAAGGGAACTTGTAATTAGAGATGATCGAACATCATAAAATCTTAGGTTCTATAGAACTCGAACCTTGTCGAACCTTCCACATTTGTTTCCTCCCATTTGCCTTTCCGATCCGTGGGGAAGGAGGAGACAGCCCAGGTACTGTCTGGAATTATGGGATTCAGCCTATTACCTAGGTTGAATCCCGGAATTGTAGGCGGTACCCGTGGTGTCTCCTCCTTACCCATGGACTGGGAAGGCATCGGGAAACAAATGCAGAAGGTTCGACAAGGTTCAAGTTCTATAGAACCTAAGATTTTCCGATGCTTGATCATCTCTACTTATAATCACTTTCACTGCTTGAACCACAAGTAATCAAAATGGGGACCACTGCCATAGCTACAGTCTTGATTGATAGAAATCTCACTACCTAAACAAGAAAATATCAATTAATCAAGGATGGTTGGAAAGGGTTAAGCTCCAGGAACCCTCCCAATGACTTGTTTTGAGCAGTGTGAAAGTTATGTGATGGCAGGTTCCCTACTATGGTGTTTTATTCACCCATGTTATTCTCTTTTGCTCTTTCAAAGTCTTTTGCAAGCTGTTAGGAAATACATTCAATATAAGATGTGTACAACCAACTCAAACATAAAAAAGGTTAAATGAACAAAATAACTACAACTCAACTGCAAATAGGACATCAACATTGTTTGTCAAACAGAGAAGATTCCTTTAATCGCGAAACAACAACTATTTGTCATGCCTCCTGTCTAAAGAAAGACAGTAACATAATTGAAATTAAACGGATCTTAGTGACGGACAACATTCCTCCCCCAGTTGCTGTTCTAACCCCCAGAATACAGGAAACAAGATCTGTGATAACAAATAGAAGTGATCTGATGGTAAATGGTGCATTTACCATAAGAATGAAGTAATCATGTCACAGCTTTTAACTAATGTTCTATCCTATAACTCCACATTAAACACCCTGTCCTCATTTGTTGCTGACTCAAACTAATGGTATTCCAATCTTTGATTGCAATGACCTACTGCATAATAAACTGACTCATCTACAAGACCACAAAACTAATCAAAAGATCATCTAATCTGCTCCAAGCGTGAATTTTAATTTGGAATATTTATAGGGCTGACATCAATAGCAACTTGTTTTTCCTTTGATTTCAAGGACCCAAGCAAACATATCTTCATGTCAATGTAAAACACATATTTTGATGTAAATGCTGGAATGAGTAATGCCGCTTACAAAACTTAATTCACTAAAAGTATTAAAAATGACCTAGGAGGTTCACTTATTTAGGTAATATGAGAAAATTGGATATTCCTACTAAGTTTCATTCATTGACTGACTTCTCAGTATCCTCTACTACAGTATATGGGGTGTATATTTTTGTCAACAAGAAAGCTCTAACCTATTCTTTATAAGAAGAGTGAGCATGCTAGGTGGTTAACACCTTTATTAACTGATGGCCAAATGATCGTTCAGCCATCAATTATTTTTCCCTTCTGACGCAGTAACCTATTGCATTTTTTTTTGTTCAGATTTTTGTATATTTTGTCCTTAGAAAGGATGTTTAAACAAAATATACATAAATTAGAATAAAAAAAAAGAAAGAGGTTTCTGTAAGATACATTAAAATTGCCAGCATACCACCAGAGTTCTGATATGTCTTGCAGAAACCTATTGTCATAGGTTCTGTTATTCCAGTACTAGATTTAAAGATGTCGGCAGCTCAGTAAGGAGAGAGAGAGGAGCGGACAGAGATAACAGAAGAGCTTGTCAGGTTATAACATAACCTGAAAATCCCTGCCATAATCTCTGGCACCCAGTATCTCTCCTTCCCTCTCTCCATTGCCAATTTCTATAGCCAAGACATTGGAAGCCTCAGTGAGGCCTTCGGTGTCCATGGCTATCACTTGTACTCTGTGATTGTTTTGCAGAGCCATGATGGTCAACAGAGGAAGATTTCTCCCTCAGTAACCTTATAGATGATACGGTCATGATGACCAAAGCATCTACAGGGTTAAGTGTTAGCATCAGAGCACAATTTTTTGTGCCCATGTCATCCTGGGAATGTTAATTAACTTAGTTGCAACATCAAGCTTAGGTTTCAGCGATGTTGTTTTACTGTGCAGTGGCAGAAGGGAGTTATTTAAACTAAGGGAATTGTGAGGGTGGACACATTTATAGTTGCAGGGACATCTCTATGGGCAACAGAATGGTTGGGGTTATTCGGAAAGGTACAGATGTGTACAGACAGTTTATGAGAGTAAATATGGATATTGTTATATAAATGAGGCCTATTGACTCCTCAGATAACATTTCCATGTATTGTAGTGAAAGGATGTCATAGGAAACCACATTCTAACTAAAGGAAAGGTACGACTGAACACATAGGGGGAGATTTATCAAATTGATTCAAAGTAGAATTGTCTTAGTTGCCCTTAGCAACCAATCAGATTCCACTTTTCATTCCTTACAGATTCTTTGAAAAATGAAAGGTGAAATCTGATTGGTTGCTTGGGGCAACTAAGACAATTCTACTTTACACCAGTTTGATAATTCAAAGAAGGCATGTAATCACAGTGTTCTTTTTAAATTTTTCTTTACAAAAAAAACCCCATATCAATCCAATTTTACTTGTCTATGGCAGCAAAAAAAAAAAAAAAGCATTAAACAACAAACTTTGTATCTGCATTTATTCAGGTTTAATAAAATTATTCTATATGATGATTTTCTGCTCAGATAGCAAGCACTGTTTCTACTTTTATAAACTTATACAGTGTTTACACTTAGTAAGAAAAGGTCATAATTGTGGAAAGTAGTGAAGTTGCTATGCATTGCATCAAATGATGTTAAACATATTGTTAAAAACATGCTTGGCCTATCACACGTGATTTCAAGTCCATTTAAAGGGATACCACCCTCTGAAACTGCAAAACTAATTTCTCACATATATACACTGCCCCCCCCCCAAAAAAAAAAAAAAAAAAAAAAAAAAAAAAGAACTTTAAACAACACAATATAACTCCAAGTAAATCAAACTTCTGTGAAAAAAAACTGTCCACTTAGGAAGCAACACTAATTGACAGTGGAAATTATTGGCAATTAGCAAGACACACTAAATAAAGGTTCTGCAGGTGGGGACCACAGACCACACAGTACATATGCTTTCTTGCTGATGTTTTGGTCACTTTTGAATGTTGGTGGTGCTTTCACACTTTCAAACACAAGGGGCTCAGGTCGTGAAGTTCATTCAGGATGGTACAGTGCAAGCTGTGGCAAGAAAGTTTGCTGTGTCTGTCAGCGTATTGTCCAGAGGCTGGAAGCGCTATCAGGAGACAGGCCAGTACACAAGGAGACATGGAGGAGGCCGTAGGAGAGCAAGAACCCAGCAGCAACAACTGCTACCTCTAGCAGGACACAAATGTGCATATGTCTGCATAAACAGTTAGAAACTCCATGAGGATGGTATGAGGGCCTGACGTCCACAGATGGTGGTTGTGCTCACAGCCCGTGCAGAACCCTTAGAATTTGCCAGAGAACATCAGGATTGGAAAATTTGCCACTGGCACCCTGTGCTCTTCACAGATGAAAGTAGGTTCACACTGAGCACATGTGACAGAGTCTGGAGACGCCATAGAGAGTGATCTGCTGCCTGCAACATCCTTCAGCATAACCAGTTTGGCAGTGGGTCAGTAATAGTGTGGGGTGGTATTTCTTTGGAGGGCTGCACAGCCCTCCATGTGCTCGCCAGAGGTAGCCTGACTGCCATTAGGTACCGAGATCTTCAGACCCCTTGTGAGACCATATGCTGATGTGGTTGGCCCTGGGTTCCTCCTAATGCAGGACAATGCTAGACCTCATGTGGATGGAGTGTGTCAGCAGTTCCTGCAAGACAAAGGCATTGAAGCTATGGACTGGCCTGCTCGTTCCTCAGACCTCAATCCCATTTGAGAATATTTGAGACATCATGTCTCGCTCCATCCACCAATGTCACTTTGCACCACAAACTGTCCAAGAGTTGGCTGATGCTTTAGTCCTGATCTAAGAGGAGATCCCTCAGGAGACCATCCTCCACCTCATCAGGAGTATGCCCAGGTGTTGTAAGGAGGTCATACAGGCACATGGAGGCCCCAAACAGTACTGAGCCAGTACTGACTTGTTTTAACCCCTTAAGGACAGAGCCAATTTCGATTTTTGCGTTTTCGTTTTTTCCTCCTTGTGCATCAAAGGCCATAGCACTTGCATTTTTCCACCTAGAAACCCACATGAGCCCTTATTTTTTGCGTCACTAATTGTACTTTGCAATGACAGGCTGAATTTTTGCATAAAGTACACTGCGAAACCAGGAAAAAATTCAAAGTGTGGTGAAATTGAAAAAAAAAACGCATTTTGTTTATTTGGGGGAAATGTGTTTTTACACCATTCGCCCTGGGGTAAAATTGACTTGTTATGCACGTTCCTCAAGTCGTTACAATTAAAACGATATATAACATGTATAACTTATATTGTATCGGATGGCCTGTAAAAAATTCAAACCATTGTCAACAAATATACGTCACTTAAAACCGCTCCATTCCCAGGCTTATAGCGCTTTTATCCTTTGGTCTATGGGGCTGTGTCAGGTGTCATTCTTTGCACCATGATGTGTTCTTTCTATCGGTACCTTGATTGCGCATATATGACTTTTTGATCGCTTTTTATTACAATTTTTTCTGGATTTGATGCGACCAAAAATGCGCAATTTTGCACTTTGGGATTTTTTTGCGCTTACGCCGTTCACCGTACGAGATCAGGAATGTGATTAATTAATAGTTTGGGCGATTACGCACGCGGCAATAGCAAACATGTTTGTTTATTTATTTATTTGTTTACTTTTATTTATAACCTGGGAAAAGGGGGGTGATTCAGACTTTTATTAGGGGAGGGGACTTTTTATTGACAACAACACTATATATTTTTTTTTTACACATATACTAGAAGCCCCCCTAGGGGACTTCTAGTATATACAGTTAGATCTCTCATTGAGATCTCTGCAGCATAGATATGCTGCAGAGATCCATGAGATCGGCACTCGTTTGCTTTCGGCTGCTGCAGCCGGAAGTAAACGAGTGCCGAGTCGGGGACGGCGCCATCTTGGAGCGGTCCCCGGCCGGCTTCAGAAACGGAGATCGCTCCTCCGGGATAACATACCGGAGGAGCGATCTCCGCCACTAGACATCAGGGAGACGCTGGATCCGGTAATCGGATGCAGCTATCATGTTTGACAGCTGCATCTGATTACTGTATTAGCGGGCACGGCGATCGGACCGTGCCCGCTAATACCTACGGTCCCGGGCTATAAGTGGCACCCGGGACCGCCGCGGTTCAGAGCTCTGAACGCCCTTACCGGCAATAGGGCGTACCTATACGCCCTTTGTCTTTAAGGGGTTAAGGACATTACATTAAAGTTTTATCAGCCTGGCGTGTGTTTTTCCACTTTAATTTTGCGTGTGATTTCAAATCCAGGCCTCCATTGGTTAATACATTTGATTTCCATTGATGATTTTTGTTTGATTTTGTTTTCAGAACATTCAATTCTGTACAGAACAAAGTATTCAATGAGAATATTTCATTCATTCAGATCTAGGATGTGTTATTTGAGTGTTCCCTTTATTTCTTTTTTAAGTATACATTATGAACACACAATGCTTCATGTAATAATAAAGTTACAAAGCAATAGAAAGGAGATATGTGCAACTAAAGGACGTGTATGTCGAGTCATGGGATCAATAAACTATAAAATATGCAAAACAGTGAAGCAATTTGGGGAAGAAGGGAGCTTAGCTGGAATAATAACTTTATAGCTGGAACTAAGGTGTTTTATATGTAACACCTTATATTCTGGTTGATTGGATAGCTTTGTGTATGGCCAGCCCTGTCTTTCTGCTAGCCCTGTGCAAGTGTCATTGGGGCACATTTATTAAAATGTGCCCCTGCATATGCCAAAAAAAGGCACATTTTGGGCTTTTCCATGGTGTACACCCCCCATAAGTCTAGCTTACCTGGTGGGGGGCATGGCAAGGTAGGGAAGAGGCGTGGTTTATCCCTGGAAACAGGTGTAAACCATCTAGAAAGCTATACCTGCTCTGGAGATTTCTGCTTAACTGTAAAACAAGATTGGGTCCCACTGGTATAACAGGGAGACTTGTGCCTCTTAGTAAATTTGGCTGGGTAAATAGGGGTGGGGCTTTAATTACGACTGGCTTAGGAGTGGTGATTAGGGTCCCCCATTGTGGAGACAGCTAATAATATGAGTAGAGGATGGAACAGGATGGAATATACAAATAAATACATACCACTAACAAGATGTTCATTTGTGAGACAACCCCTTACTTTTCTGCTACTTAAACTTTGGAAATATATTTGTCTAATGGAAAGCAAAATTGATAATTCCTATAAAATAATTGTTATTTAATCAATGGTCTGATAAATTATTTTTGGTTCTCCAAAGGTTAACCTATACTCCAAGAAATAACACTATACAAAGGCTAAACCCATAAAACAAGGTGAACAGTGGATTTAGAATAGTGTTGTCAATGGAAGTTCTGTAATTTATTTCGACTCACACTGTTTTGGTAAAAGCCGAGGCTAAAACAGCTGCACATAAGAACTTGCATGATAAAGAGAAATGCTCTTAGTTCTTTGACCTTTTGTTTCGCATCAAAAATGTAGTGAATTCTTATTGCTCACCAAGGGAATAGCAGTGTTCTCGAAAACAAGGTTCTACCAGGCAAACTCAACCCATAAACAAAACTTTGAGTTAAACATGTGGGAATGTCATTCTTTCCATTAGCCCAAAGGTTTTGCAAAGCTTGTGTAGAGATGTGTGTAGTACACTAGTAATAGAAAAAAATAGAGGCTTGACAGTAGGGATAAATGTGGATGTCAAAATAATATCACTCTTGTAGAGTGGATGGCAGGAAGGAAAAATGACACTACATCCACCAACGTGATTTCATAGAACTGCTTCTTTGCCGCATGTCACCTTTTATAAACTGCTTCATTGGAAAATGACAGTACAACAAACGCATTGACATCCACAGGAATTAAACTTTCCTCTTGTATTAAACTCTTATGGACGTTCCTAAATACGGAGTACAAGTTGGCTGAGCTGACATATGTAAAAACTGGTAATTACAAAATTCATATACAATAGGCTGTACTCAGCCATACAATAATCCAATATTGTTACACAACCAAGCATGAAGAATTTGTTAAAAGTGCTATTATATGAGCTAAACATATTGCTGTTTGAGACAAGATTACTCATTCTGCTTAGGTTACTCAGTTGACCTCCAGCCTTGTTAAATCCTAGATAATGGCATACTAATACAATGTGTTGCTACCAAATGACAAGCTTTAGTTCTGCCTTATCATTTTATGCCTTAGTTTCAGGGCAGGCATCGGCACCAGGCAACCTAGGCAGACACAAGAACAAACTAGAGAATATTTTCTACACTTGTCTAGCAAATGATTGGGAAGACAGAATAGTTATTGTGGCTTTAGAGCCCAATATACAATTTACATCTTTAGCTTATCCTATCTATCTAGGTAATTTTCTATACAGATATTACTATAGTGTTCTCATAAGTGACCAATACCTTAAAGAGGGAACTCCACAGAAAAAAAATATATACTGTATAGTTTTTTTTTTTCTTTTTAATCAACTGTTGTCAAAAAGTTTGTTTTGAAATATATTACTTTTTAAATTGAATGTACCATTAGGTTCCTCACTTTGGGTTTTTTACATGAACAGACTGCTGTCGGAGAGGGGGTGCTGGTGGCACGGTCCATTTTTTGAACCACCACCCAGTTCCTGCACACGGCACTGATATATTCCAAAATATTAGCCCGGCATGAAGCACTGGATGCAGATCTGCCCGCCCCTTGTGTGATGAAACCCTCTCCCCTCTGTGACGCCTCTTCATTGATTCTAATAAAGGCAGATCACACCGGGGGCTGGTGGGCAGGATACTTGGGAATAGACTGGCACTGTGCACAGGAATCGGGCATCGGTGCAAGAAATGGACTGTGACACCTGCAACCCCACACTGGTTCCAGTTTGTTTATGTAAACAACCCAAAGTAGGGATGAGCGAACCGAACTGTAATGAACGAACTTTGCAAAAAGTTTGGTTTGTCACTTTAAGAAAGTTTGTTACGAATCTGGTTAAAAAAAACAACAACAAATAAAATCACAGAATAGACAAGGATACAAGAGATTATTACTCCTATAATCCCTTGTATGCTTGTTTTCTGTGAATATTAAGATGTGTGATGTCACCCCTGTTAGGGTGAGACCTTAAGTTAGTCTCATCAGATATACCTGGGTGCTGCCTAATCAAAAATGTAATGTGACAGCTGTCTGTGAGTATCAACCAAGACACATGAAAGCAACTTCAGTGTTCAATCTGATCTACTTTATTAAGTCAAAGTCTCAGTTCATATCTTTACAATAAAAGGTTAAAAAATAGGAGAACCCCATTTAGCCGCCAAATAAAAAATAAAAAATAAAAAAAAAACTGTCCAAAAAAAGTCCAATCACTGTCCTAGAAAAAAAAAAGTCCCATTGGCTGTCCCATCACTGCACAGTTGTGTAGAAAATGTTGGTGACTCATTGGGATTCTTGGTGTCCAAGACCATGCACCCCAGTGCTGATGTCTGGTCCTTTAATTATGAGCAAGGGCAGTACATGTCTGTTACTGCCCTTCGGCTCAACATTCCCCCAGAAGACCATCAGAAAGTTAGCCCATTCTTGTCACTATCACCTCCCCGATGCTTTAGGGGGCCAGTTCTGCAAAAGTTCTGCCTCCACCAGCTTGAAAACATCCACCGCTTTGACTGCAGTCCAACCTGCCCCGGTGTCTTACCAACAATGTCAGGCCCCGCGCTCAGACTGTCCTCCATTTTGTGAGCCTGGGTGAATGGAGCCACAGTGGGCAGGAGCTCCTCCGGACCATCAGGTAGGAGATATATGAATTGCTTACCCAAGGTCAACTAACGGTGAGAAGTGTTGAAGCCCACAAAGGGAAGAACCTTTTCTCTGCAGTACAGCAAGGAGGGCTGAGTCATACACCTTGTATGGCACATGTGATTAACCTCATGTGATTAACCAACATGTCCTGCCAATTGTTGATCCCTTTTAAGGATGCAACTCTGTTTGTGAGCTGGCGTGACTATGGGATCAACGACATTATCCCACTCATCTGTGTTCTGGAAAGTGCGCTGAACAACATCATCAGCGAGGATTCTCAGGCCACCACTCCTGAAGGCTGAACATCATCCTCATCCTCCTTCAATAGTCTGTTCTCTACCATACTGGTCTGGGTGCAATCAAGTGGTGCCTCCTCCTCCAATAGTCTCTTTTCAACCATTCTGGGCTGGGTTTAATCAAGTGCAACTGCCTCCTCCTCCTCTGTTAATTGTCTGTTCTTAACCATACTGGGTCCAAGTACTATTACTGCTGCTGGTTCCACTGTCAAATGTCTGTTTTTCACCCTACTGGGTCCAAGGAACTTTGTGTCCTATGTCCCGTGTAATCTCTTACACCACTATTTTTGCACTTTGATTTTTTTTTCCACTTTTTTCATTGTAATAGCAACTGCAACTAAAGGAAACTATACCCTATCAGACTCCCACTATTGTAGCTGCAGTTATTCAGCCGTTATAGCAAGGTTAGTTTTAGATTCGGTTCGTACGAATCCGAACTTCACAAAAGTTTGCCGGATCGAACAAAACCGACCTTTTCAAAAGTTCGCTCATGCCTAACCCAAAGCAATGTACCCAGTGGTCCATTTACTTAAAAAATTTAAAGCCTTCCAGTACTTATCAGCTTAAGTTGTGTATTCTTTCTAGTCTGACATGGTGCACTTTGCTGCCACTTCTGTCTGCGAATTAAACTGTCCAAAGCAGGAGGTATTTTCTATAGGATTTGCTACTGCTCTGGACAGTTCATGTCACTGATAGAGGAGGCAGCAGATGTCACTTTTTTTTTTAGGTAAAAATTATTAATCATTGAAATATCTGGATACATGCTTAGACCTGCATGGATCTCTTAACTTAAAGAAAACAAATTTGTGATGAAACTTCAAACTCAGAAGTTTAATTTTAAGTTGACCTAAGCATCAGATGAAGCCTATTGTGGAGTCATTCTGAAAATTTCTGTCACTCATATCTCTTTTAATCTAACAATCTTTTTACTTTTCCCCCGTATGCTGCTCATTTACATTCCTTGACACATTTTATCAATTCATACTCTACCTTTCTATTTCAACTACCTTTCTTTTAATATACTTTCTTGTCATGAGATTCACAGCTGTCACCACCTCCTTTTCTCCCTTTTTTATATTTTATAGAACATCTAAGGTTCTGATCAAATAGAGATTTGCTTTAACTTTTCTACCGCTGAAATAAGTTCTTTGAGTTCAAGTGAGGTCCTAAGATGAATAACAAAACCATGGATTTAAGAATGTATTTCTGTTACTGAGGTGCATGTGGAATTGAAAATTATATTTAGCTGGAGAAGGTGGCCTCCACGCTGCCTGCTGTTATGTCTTCCTTCAACGCCCAGCGGATTCCCAGTTCCTCCTGTCCAACACAACATCCACTGCTGGTAGCTACAGTCTGTCGTCCTCCTCTTATCGAATAATATAGTGAATAGTAGAGAGACACAGGGGTAAAAATTTAACTTTTAACAACAAATTTGCTCTATGGACTTTAAAGATATATACATCCATTGTGCCCACAGTGTAGTATACCATATAATATTATATTATTTTTACTTCTAAAACCACAGATAAAAATTGCAGTATTTTACAGGGACCATATATTAACATACTGTATAAATACACATTACTGCATGCAACAGTAACTTACTTTAAAAACTTCAAACATGTTTGTTGTCTTCTCCTTTTATACAATTTAAGGATATGTTCACACTATGTAGGTACTGAAGTAATCACGGCCGTTGTTGCCGTTTTGCAACAACGGATGTGATTTCTTCAGTACTTACGTAGTACTTCACCTGAGGGAATCCCGGGCCAAGGCATATACACATAGTAAACTGACATGTCATCTTTCTGCGGCCACTATTCATTGAATAGCAGCCGCAGAAAACCTGTCAGTGCACACAATGGAGCGAGGGGCTCCGGCTGCACACTCCATTGTGAGCAGTGAGGAATTCGGATGCAGGCACGAATGGATGCGCCCTCATCCGAATTCAGCGGCAGTGAAGATTATTGGGCCAGTACTTCAGTACCGGCCAGAATGATCTTTTCCGACACCGGCTGTTCCGTGACCCATCTGGGTCACGGAAAGGCCGATGTCTTACGCAGTGAGAACATGGCCTAAACTAGTTTGATATTCTATGATTATAAACATACCCTTTCAAAATTCATTATGATTAGAGATGAGAAAAGAAAATCTGGGGAATCAAGATTCCCTGCAAATCCTGCTGTCAATTTGCTTTGTTCTGCAAAGAGAATTCCAGCCGATTTGTTAAGGAAATTTGCAAAAAAAATAAAACAAAACAAAAAGGCAGTCACAGATGCTGCCTGGAGCATCACTGGGCGGGAGAAAGGGATTAACCATAATCCCTAGCGCCCATCCAATCAGCTGCAAGCCCCTCTGTGATGCCAGCACCTCCCCCTCATCTTCTTTATAAGGCGGTGCGGTAACAGAAGTGGGCAGTCGGCTGTGTGTGGAAGAGATAAAAGGATGGCAGCAGGCAGTTAGAGCAGAATAGAGAGAGACTGGCTGATTGACTTTTATTTTAAATTGTGATTTTCCAATTTTTGACACCTTTACAACAACATATTTTGACAAATTTGCCCTTCAGTAATAGTCCCAGTACTGTAGCTACTATAGTTTTGGCTGTTTTAATAAAATTTGTTAAGCTTCGATACGTGAATCTTAAGAAGTTTGATGAAAAATTTGTGAATTTCCGGCTGCTTTGCTCATCTCTAATTATGATCATTCACTTGGATATGTACATGCATAATTAGTGCTATAAGCATGAGCAACCTATTAAAGCATACCTGTCATTAGACATGTCAAAAGTTTTGATCAGTCAGGATCTAAGTGTTCAGAATGTGACCACCCATGAGAACCAACGGGAAGATCACCATGCTGCCATACATTCCTCGCCATTCTCTAAAAAAAACCCTAAGGGTCCTCTGTAGTGAACCGGTAAAACAAGGACTCCTGAAGGATAAATAATCACCTCTAATCACCTCAGTCCAAAGCTAGACTGGCTGTAACACTGCAGTCTTACTCTTATGGTCTCATATAATGCTCAGCATATAAAGGTATAGCGGGTAACGGTTGTTAACTTGTTTAAGGTTTAGGACTGATAGCAATTAAACTGTTTGAGTCTACTGTAGTAAGCCGTACCACGGCCACCCAGAGACTCCTGCTTGATACACTTTACATTTAATCTAACCAGATGATTACGCTACAGCACCTTAGCAAAAGTGGAAGACTTTGATAGAAACCTATTCGGATTTACATTGACTAATTATACCATCAACAGGAGTTGGGTGATACTACCAATCTGTTTCTCAACAGTTCATCAATTCATAATCTTGTTCCAAAATATATTCAAAAGATAATCTAGATGGAGGTGATTAATGTTTTTAAAGTCACATGTACACATACGTTTTGTCTTTTTAAAGCATCCCAATAAAAGTTACTTTTTAGATAACACAGTAAGCCGTTGGAGAAAAAGGGATATTCAGGTTTGACAACCTCTATTGTGAGTAGTTGTTGTAACATACCTCCCAGGATAGGCATAGGTCATTGCTTATTGCATCATCTTTCTAATACTCTGCCCAAATCACAAGATTTTTAGTGTGAATACAATGTCATATTACATTACCAGAACAAAGTTCATACACATACATACAGCAACATAACCAAGCTCATACACAATTACACCACCACACTGGAGTTCATAACACGAATATAGCCCAAGATAACTACAACACAAAAATAAGCTCAGTACATAAATAAAGCAATAAATTCTATTCATAAAAACAGAATCAAGCTCTTAACACAAATACAGCACCAGAACAAAGCTGATAAACCCTATTCAAAACAAAAATAATCCCGCGCCAGAGTCATGCACACAGAATAAAGACAGTGCCAGAACTCATAACAAGGTCATAACATAAATCACCGAACAAATGATTAAATACCTGAATAAATGAGTGAACAGCTGACTGACAGAATGTCTAAGCCAGTGAATGACTGAGTGACAGAGCAAATAAATGCCCGAAAGTTCCCATTGCTTTCTTCTACTTTGATTAGGCTGGTGTCACCTCTGCGATCTTCCATCATATCTTCTGTCAAATAAAGGGTTCAGTTTTGCATTTCTTCCACGGCATTTGCTATGTGTACCTTGAGAAAGGGGTCAAGGGAATCTATTATTCTCATTGTGCACTTCACAGTTAAACTATGTGGTAGTGTAAAGCTTTGTAAGCAGCATAAATACATTTAGGTAATCATGATGAATATACAGAACTTTCTCTTTTTTAAAAATAACATTACTCTTATAGAATGGATGGCAGAGGGGGAAATGACACTACATCCACCAGCAGGATTTCTAGAATTGCTTATTTGCTATGTATCACCTTTTAATAACTACATCAAGGTGCCTGGAGAGGAGCAGTACAATAAGTTCTGCCAAACCCGAACCTGATTACTCGTCCGTTGATAAATACTGCCTTTGGTCTCCTAGGGCTGTATCTATCTTTTCCAGGCAGCCCTATGGCTGAATTCATCTTTTCTTGGCAACGTTTATTAACAGCCGAGCGATCAGGTTTGGGTTCGACTGAATACTGTAAGTTCTCTCATCTCTATTGTTGACTGTACAACAAACACATTGACATCCACTAGAACTAAACGTTCCTCTTACAATAAACTCTCATAGACGTTCCTAAATTCTGAGTACAAGTTAGCTGAGCTGACATATAAAAAACTGTTAATTACTAGAGATGAGCGAGTAGTGAAATATTTGACTTTGGAGAATTTGAATTGAATAGGCACCGAGATTCGACTTATTCGAACGAATATTCAATTCCATTAAAGTCTATGGGAAAAAAATTGCGGCACTTGGAAATCAAAATTTGACCACTTGGAGGTCACCAAGTCCCCCATGAAACCTCCCTAAACAATGCAAACACCTCTGGAATGACATTGGGACATTAGGGGGAGCATGCCTGGGTGCACCCAACACCCCAAAATAGCAGTATAATGCCACTCTCCACAGTTGCGAAGAAAAAATATTTGCGAACGCTTTACTGATGTTTATGGCAATGTTCACACATTTTGTTCGTATTTCTTACAGGATTCCAATGTGCATCTGTAAAGCGTCATGTTATTCGCACGTTTAATGCATCATGCTGTACGAACGTTACTGGAACAGTATGTATAACGTGCCTTTTTCTGGGCTACTGGAATAATATGTATCACGTGCCTTTTACTGGGCTACTGGAACAATATACATCAAGTGCCCTTAGTGGGCTACTGAAACAGTATGTATAACGTTAACGTGCCCTTAGTGGGCTAAACCAGGGACACTATAAGGCACTTGTACACACAGGGTACTGAAATGAATACAGCTGCTGATGCTGCTGCTGTTATCATCTATTTCTTAGCACTGAGAAGTGCTTTTGATTCAGAGATGACTTTTTCACTTGATCTTAGCCCTAAAAAAGACTTTTGGGTTCTGTAGTAAGCCTGCCTAACCAAAATGCTAATAAAACCTCTCTCCCTGCTGCAAGATCTTTCCCTGGCTAGGTTGAAAGCGCATCTGCGGTCAAGAGGCGGGAGCCAAGTAGTTAAGATTTGAGGTCATGTGGTTCAGCCATCCAATAAAAGTAGATGCCATTTTCGCCCTGCGTGTGTACCGCCAGAGTCCCTCACGGCCTCCCTGCATGGTCATTAGATAAAAAAAAGCGCCAACTGCGATGGGAGGGCTTTCGAATGTTTCCCACGTATTCACCACACTACTCGATTGAATTTGAATCTTTTGAATACTGAAATATTTGATCGAATATCATCTCGATCGAATTTTATTTGCTCATCTCTACTAATTACAAAAATTCTATACAATATACTATATTCTGTGACCAATTATCCAATATTATTATGTAACTAAGCATGAAAATGTGCTTAAAGCGACTCTGTACCCACAATCTGTCCCCCCAAAACCACTTGTACCTTCAGATAGCTGCTTTTGATCCAAGATCTGTCCTGGGGTCCGTTCGGCAGGGGATGCAGTTATTGTCATAAAAACAACTTTTAATCCGAGAGCGCTGTGTCTAACGGCCGGGGCTTACATTTGTATATGCATTAGGCTGGCACCACCTCTATGTCCTTCCTCCTCACCCTCCTCATTATTAGGAATGATCCAGAAACATTTACGGCTGTTTGAGCTTTGCACAGGTGTATTAACGATCCAGCCCATGTGCCGGGCTGCCACAGGTGGGGGAATAGGAAGAAATCTGCCTGGAGCTTTCCTAATGATGAGGGTGGGGAGGAAGGACAGAGAGGTTGTGCCAGCCTAATGCATATACAAATGTAAGCCCCGGCCGTTAGACACAGCGCTGCCGGATTAAAAGTTGTTTTTATGACTATAACTGCATCCCCTGCCAAACGGACCCCAGGGAAGATCTTGGATTAAAAGCAGCTATCTGAAGGTACAAGTGGTTTGGGGGGGGGGGGGGGTCGGATTGTGGGTACGGAGTCGCTTTAAAATGCTATGACATGTGCTAAACATATGAGCCAAGATTACTCATTCTGCTTAGGTTACATGATTGTCCTCCAGCCTTGTTGAATGCCAGATAACTGCATAATAATACAATGTGTTGCTGAATTATCCTTGTATAGCTTTGCTTTTAAGGCAGATGTAAGCATCAGACAACCTAGACAGATACCAGAACTAACCAGAAAATAATATATATTCCCCTCTAGCACATGATAATGTAGACATTGCCACTATGTGGCTCTTAATCCCAACAGACAACTGCTACTGAGGCTGACACCTTTTTAAGGCAGGCATTTTTTTTATTACATGGTAAGAATATGTTTTTTTTCTAGTACCAGTGACGTAGCTACCATAGAGGCAGGTGAGGCAGCTTCTATGGGGTCCGTGCAGGAGGGTCACCTGTGGATGTACAGGAAAGATAAGAAACATCCTGTGTTTTTCAGCTTAACCCCTTATGTACTGCAGTGTGTAAGTGACCTAAAGTTTACTTACATGTTGCAACACAAAAAAGAGTTAAAAAGCAGAAGACAAGGAGATCTATGATTTACTGCTCTGGTTACCCCAGACCTCTGTTATCAGTGCAAAAGTAGTAATGCATAGATCTCCTTTTTAACCTTTTTTTGTGTTACAGAACTTTGGGTCACTTACCTACTTGTCACGTCCGTAGGGGAACAGTGAGCCCTAACTGAACCCAGCACACTGTCCCTACCTACTTGGACGTACTGCCCTAGGTGACAGACCCCAACTGGACGGCAGTCCCTACTCTGCTAAGAGCAGGGACAGACAAAGAGAAAAGTCAGCAGTCCAAGTCAAACCAGCCAGGTACGTATAAACCACAAATCAGAACCACAATCACAGTCAGAGAACAAGCCAGAGGTCAAATCCAAAAAAGCAAAATAGTACAAAATCACAATACAAAAGGAATACCGATTAAACAGGCCAAGGTCAGAAATAGTGATGGTCCGAACCGAGTTCGGTTCGGGTTCGTACGAACCCGAACTCTCGATAATGATTACCTCTGTCTGCCCGCTCCGAGCAGCGGGCGGATCCAGCGGGAGAACCGCCCAGAAAACTGGGATACAGCCATAGCCATAGGCTGTATTCCAGTTTTCCAGGCGGTCCTCCTGCTGTATCCACCCGCTCCACGGAGCGGGCAGACAGGGGGAATCTGATGCCGAGCGTTCGGGTTCATACGAACTCGAACCTCGGAGGGTTCGGACCATCCCTAGTCAGAAACACTGTCATGAGCGAGGTACAAAATCAGATAACAAGCCAAAGTCAGGTAACAAATGCGAGGTCAGGAATACAGGGAGTAAGAACACAGAGTGATGCTGGTGTAGTAAGGATAGGCAAAACTATCACTGGCAGCTATGGAGCAGCAGCTGCTTGTTTAAATCCACCGCCCCTGATTTGCATGGAGCGCCTGGCAGCTTGTGATTGGCTCTGTGCTCCTGCATAGCTTCACTCCTGCCCCCAACTGCTGATAGGCTGCTTATCTGCAGCATCAGCCGGCTGGGCGTGTATGGGAATGTCAGCCAGCCTCTGCCTCTGCAGCACTGCAGAGCAAACAGGTAAATACATGACACTACTGCAGTACATAAGGGTTTAAGCAGAAGGTAGTCTGCTCCTGCAGCTATGTATTTAACCATAGGGGCTCCTATTGTGCCCTTATAGTTAGATACAGTTGACTGAAAGGGCAAGCAGCCATTGGCTTTCTGCTCTGCCAGTCACTCTTGTGGTCACAAGAGATTTTATTTTTTGGACACGGATAAGAAATAAGCTCTTTTACTTCTGTTAGGCTGATGTCACCTCTGTACCCCTCCATCATATAGTCTGCCAAATACAGAATTCAGTTTAGCATTTCCACTAAGACTAGAAATGAGCGAATAGTGAAATATTTGAGAATTCCAAATTCGATTCAAATAGCACCAGATATTCGTATATTCGAACAAATATTGAATCCTATTATAGTCTATAGGAGAAAAATACTTGGGACCTGGGAATCCATATTCGACTAGGAGGTCACCAAGTGCACAATGACACCTCAGGAAATGGAGGGGGTCCAGGGAAGATAAGAGCCTCCTGTGTCTTTTTGCTTAACCCCTTATGTACTGCAGTGTGTAAGTGACCCAGTGTTCTCTTACATGCTGCAACACAAAAAAGGGTTAACAATTAGCTCTCTGCCTCACTACTCTGATAACCTCTGACCTCTGTTCTCTGAGCTCCTGCAGAGGTCAGGGGTTATTAGAGCAGGAGTAGTAAAGGAGAGAGCTAATTGTCTTCTCTATTAACCCTTTGTTTGTGTTGCAGCATGTAAGACAACATTGGGTCACTTACACACTACAGTAAATAAAGGTTTAAGCAAAAGGGAGTCTGCTCCTGCACCTATGTACTGTATATAACCATGAGGCTCCTAATAGGCTGTTATAGTTATATACAGTGGATGGAGAGAACAAGCAGACATTGGCTTTCTCCTCTGCCAGTCACTGTTGTGGCTGCACGCAGGATTCTGCCTCTGTCCACGAGAGATTTTTTTTTATTTATTTTTTGCCACATCACCGAATGTATATTCCCAAGTGTATGCTGAAGATTCACAAACAAATTATAAACGCAAAGTAGAAGTGTACGTTTTGGTCTAGCAGTATGCACTTGCATATGTATCAAGTCAGGTGCAGTGTAAAATACGTAACAACTTAAAATTAACGATAACTTCAAATCAGTAGTAGCAAGATAACAGGTATTATCCCACACTCACAGTATACAGCAATATAACGGATATATATTTGGTTTTTAAAATAATAAACTTAAAGGGCTGGTCAATGCCTTTACAAGACACAGACTGCACAAATCAGTAGTAGCAAGATAACAGGTATTATCCCACAGTCACAATATACAGCCGTATACCGGATATATATTTTTTACAACTATAGAATTAAAGGGCTCTTTAATGCCTTTACAGGATGCAGACTGCGCAAATCAGTAGTAGCAAGATAACAGCTATTATCCCATATTCACAGTATACAGCCGTATACACTATCAGTAGATGTCTGAGAACACTGCCTGTCTCACAACAGCTTCTAAATATAAGGTTTTTATAGTTTCAGCTCTAACGAGGGCTTTTGGGGGTCCCTTCCTAACAAACTTCTTTGGTATACAGTCTGTCCCTCCCTTGCTCCAACCAGCAAGTGACACAAATCTGAAATCACTATTCTTATATTCAGGAGGTGACGTAGTTTAGCCAGCCAATCAGTTAGAGTTTTTTTTTTAAGTTCTGCCTATTCCTAGTGCCTGTTCACCTGTTCCTCCCCCCTGCATGTTTATTGGCTGGAAAAAAGTGCCAGGGGATGTGGGAGGGCGAATAGAATTTTTACTGTGTTGGCGTTCGAATATTTGAACGCATTCTAATAGCTCAAATAGGGTACTACTCGATCGAATAGCTATTTGATCGAATAGTATTCACTCATCACTAACTAAGACATGTTTGCTTACACATACACAAACATTCAGCTTGGTGAATGTTCATGTGTTTCCTCTGGGGAGGAGTGAGCCGCTACAAGATTACTTATCGCTTTACCTTTCTGAGAACAAAGGGTCGGGCAGTGAAATCGATCATACCCGACTCCTATCTCCATCTACATCAACTATCAGTGAGACTCAGCCAACTTTAGTATGAAGTGTAAGAGGACCTGAAGTCCTTGAACTGTATCTAAGATGGTTACAGTGGCAGTAGTAACCCAGGACCCATATGGGATCTCCTTTCAATCTTTGCTATGAAGCTCCCATACTCTATATAGGCTGCAAGATACACATGCAGGCTGCATCAACAACTGTCCAGGGGGTTTACAGAGCTACATAATGTGTCTATGTTGGTGCCTGTAGGGAGTGGGGGCACTAATAATTACTTACAGGGCCGATCACTAGCACCACACACGGAAGACATCCCTTGTTGTGTTTGGGATGAGCCTATGCACTCTCTACTAAGCCAAGCAGCGGCTGCAGGGGTGACTCACCACAGCTGCTTATTGGCTAAGGGGAAACTGCATAAGTTTACCCCAAACTCCTCCAGCTTTCTTTACCAAGTTGAATGGAACTGGCGGTGTGGGCCCAGGAGGTAAATCTAATTACCCCCCCTCCAAACAGGCAACAAGATAGAGACATTTTTTTTTACTTGGAAAACCCCTTTACTTCATCCACCGTACAAGGTTTTTTTTTTTTTTTTTAAGTTTGCTTAAAGCAGTGAGCACCCATTTTGAGTACAGTATCGAACAGTAAATTGGTATTTCTAACTTTAGCATTTCGTCAATCAAATTTGCAATTGAAAGTACAAGAAAACTGGAGTGATGTAGTCTAAAAAGCTTCTACTCATTCTCTTCCTCTTCAGTAAAAAGCTATTCCTCTACTATAGCTACATCATCAAGAATGCATAGGAAATGATGGTTGATTAATTAGAGCAGAGACGCTTAACTCGATCGATACACATTTCCAAAGGGCCCCTGTACTACAATTCCTAATAATGTTTAAACGTATCTAAAATCTATAGGTTTCCTATTAAGAGGAAATCCCGCTCCATTGTAAGCCATCATCTTTTATTGATTAATCAATCATATTTTATATTACCTGTTTTTAGCACATAAAATGTATTTCTATCTGACAACACGGTTGCAAAAAAACATTGTTATCTATTTATGACAATACAATAAAATGTAAAGGGTTACATCATTTGTAATAAATAAATCAAGTCATAACATCATAAAAACATAATGAGAGCTTCTCAAACACTTGAGAAGCTTGTTGTACCCTAAAAGTGGCTGTCCCAAGATTTAAAAATGTCCCCTACCTGCAGGAATGGTGGAAGTCTGACTGCTGCGACCCCTAACAGTCGTCAGATCAAAGGTCAATTGTCCTCCAAGTAAATGCAGTGGTTGTGTGTATGCTCGGGCACCACTTCATTCATTATCTATAGAACTTTCAAACATTGCGAAGAGCTGAACCCGTTTCAGATGTTCTTGGGGCAATTGACCTCCATTATCATGATCAATGGGGGTCTAACTACTAGGACCTATATATATTAATTACTCCTTTAGGAAAATGTTATTTAAATCATTCCAACTCCTTTGATCTGCATGTTTATGTCATGGCCGCGGCGGCGTCCCGTGCTCCGGGCCGCTGCCGCGACCGCCATCCTGCCCAGGCAGCTGCCGGGGTCCTGGTGCAGGGACCCGGCGCTGCGGTCTGTTCGGCCCCGGGGGGCGCCTCACCTCGTCCCGCTCCGCCTTCCGTCTGTGCCGGCCGGCGCGCGCGTCCCCGCCTCCTAGGGCGCGCGCGCGCCGGCTGTCTCAGATTTAAAGGGCCAGTCCGTCCCTAATTGATAGTTGCACCCAATCACTCCCAATCACTCCCTATAAATCCCAGCATGCCCTGTCCCCTGTGTTGGAGCCTCTACATGCTTCCCATAGCGTTTGGCCCAGCTCCCTGTTGTTCCTAATACCTGTCCGCTACCTGGTCCCTAGTCCTTGTTCCTGATTCCTGTCCGCTACCCAGTCCCTACTCCTAGTCCCTGGTTCCTGCTTCCCGTCTCTCTGCTGTTCCTGTGTTCAGCCTGTCACCTGCGGTACGCTTACACGCCATTGTCAGTACCTGCTCCTGTCACGCCTCGCCTGCCGTCACCAGCAACCAAGCCAGGGGTAGCGACCTGGGGGTCGCCTGCCGCAGCAAGTCCATCCCGCCTTGCGGCGGGCTCTGGTGAAAACCAGCGGCCCCTTAGACTCCGCTCCCTGGTGAGGTTTGTGCCATCGCTGGTCCCGGTCCAGTGGATCCACTACTCCGGGCGTTACAGTAGGCTCCAACCATGGATCCCGGCGAGGTGCCTGATCTCCGTGACGTCGCCAGAGTGGTCGCTCAACAGGCGCAACAGATCCAGCAGCAGTCGCAGCAAATCCAGCAATTGACTGCCGCCCTACAGCCGCATACTACAGGCCAGCGCCCACCACCACCTGCAGCCACCTCGAGACTTCGATTGGCCCTCCCGAATAAATATGGAGGCGATCCCAAGCTGTGCAGGGGGTTCCTGACTCAATGCACAATGCATATTGAACTGTTAAGTAGTCAGTTTCCCACCGAGCGCTCTAAAGTGGCCTTTATCATCAGCCTATTGGAGGGTAGAGCTCTGGCCTGGGCCACGCCACTGTGGGACCGTGATGATCCTGTTGCTGCCAATCTCCGGGCCTTCCTGGCCGAGTTTCGCTCCGTCTTTGAGGAACCTGCCCGTGCCACCTCTGCTGAGACTGCTCTTCTCAACCTCTCTCAAGGGAGCTCCTCTGTCGGTGACTACGCCATCCAGTTCCGCACCCTGGCAGCTGAATTGGACTGGAACGAGGCCGCCCTTGTAGCCACCTTCAAGAAGGGTCTATCCAGCCGAGTGAAAGACGTACTCTCCGCCCGCGACCTCCCTTCTTCTCTAAACGATCTTATCTTACTGGCTACCAGAGTCGACAACCGGTTTTCCGAGAGAGAGGAGGAGGTCCGGCAGGAACGACGACTGAGCCTGCCCCGTCGCCATCCTCGGCTGGCACCGGTGTTCCAGAGTCCCGTTGCTCCTATGCCCCAGTCGTCTCCAGAGGTCCCAATGCAGGTGGAACGAGCTCGTCTGACGACTGATGAGAGAGCCCGTCGGATGGAGCTGAATCTCTGTCTCTATTGCGGTGGTGCAGATCACTACCGGCAGAGATGTCCCCAGCGTCCTCAGCGTCCGGGAAACGCTCGCACCTAGGTCCGGTGGGAGAGGCCTCCCTAGGTGTGAATGCCACCTCTCCAAGGTTGACTATACCCGTCTCCATCCAGACGCCTTCAGGGCAAGTTTTCCAGACTACTGCCCTCATCGACTCTGGCTCTGCTGGCAGTTTCATCTCTGCTTCTTTGGTCCAAAGATGGCGGCTACCCGTGATCCAGCTAGCCCAACCCCGGTCTATCTCTTCGGTTACGGGGGAGATTCTTACCGAAACTGTGCACTGCCAGACGGCACCCCTAGCCCTCCAGGTGGGCGCCTTACATCAGGAGAGGATCTCCTTCTATGTCTTGTGCCATTCCTCTTCCAACATCCTGCTGGGCCTTCCTTGGCTGCAATTTCATACCCCTAAGCTGGACTGGAGAACTGGGGAGGTTCTCAGCTGGGGCCAGGACTGTCATAACCGGTGTCTGAGATCTCCTCAACCCAAGTGCTCTACGAGGTCACCTGCTGATGTCAGGCCTCTAGCCGGTCTACCGGAGGACTATCAAGATTTCGGTGATGTTTTCTCGGCCAAGGAGGCGGACTCTCTACCACCTCATCGGGCCTATGATTGCCCTATTGACCTTCTTCCCGGGGCATCTCCTCCACGTGGTCGGGTATACCCTCTCTCTGTGCCCGAGACTGAAGCCATGTCCTCCTACATCCGGGAGAACTTACAAAAGGGCTTCATCCGTAAATCCACGTCTCCCGCTGGCGCAGGATTCTTCTTTGTCCAGAAGAAGGACGGTTCCCTTCGCCCATGCATAGACTACCGGGGCTTGAATAAGGTGACTGTTAAAAATCGCTATCCTCTGCCACTTATTCCTGAACTATTCGACCGTCTTCGTGGAGCTAGGATCTTCTCCAAACTGGATCTCAGGGGAGCGTATAACTTGATCCGTATTCGCAAGGGAGACGAATGGAAGACCGCTTTCAACACCAGAGATGGGCACTACGAATACCTGGTCATGCCATTCGGCCTATGCAATGCCCCAGCGGTCTTCCAGGAATTCGTGAACGACATCTTCCGAGACCTCCTCTATGTCTGCGTCATTGTCTATTTGGATGACATTTTGGTCTTCTCCCCAGATCAGCAGACTCATGTGGCACAAGTGCGTCAGGTCCTCCGAAGACTACGGGCCAATCATTTATACGCCAAGCTTGAGAAGTGTGTTTTCCATCAGCGCAGTCTTCCATTTCTTGGCTATATCGTCTCCGACCAGGGTCTACAAATGGATCCGGCCAAGCTCTCAGCTGTCCTCCAATGGCCACGCCCTGTGGGACTTAGAGCTATCCAGCGCTTCCTTGGATTCGCCAACTATTATCGGCAATTCATCCCTCACTTCTCCACCCTGGTCGCACCCATCGTGGCTCTCACTAAAAAGAAGGCGGACCCCAGACGTTGGCCTCCAGAGGCCGAACAAGCCTTCAATAGCCTCAAGTCTGCCTTTGCCTCTGCTCCTGCCCTAGTCCGCCCGGATGTCTCCAGGCCGTTTTCTCTCGAGGTCGATGCTTCTTCTGTGGGCGCAGGAGCCGTTCTCTCGCAAAGGGACTCATCAGGCAAGACCAGAACCTGCGGGTTCTTTTCTAAGACTTTCTCCCCTGCCGAGAGGAACTATACTATTGAGGACCGTGAACTCCTGGCCATTAAGTTGGCACTGGAGGAGTGGCGTCATCTACTAGAGGGGGCTAAACATCCCGTTAACATCTATACGGACCACAAGAACCTCCTCTACCTCCAGTCGGCTCAACGCCTCAATCCCCGGCAGGCCAGGTGGTCTCTCTTCTTCTCTCGGTTCAACTTTACCATCCATTTCCGTCCAGCCGAGAGGAATCTAAAGGCCGATGCATTATCCCGAGCATCCGATGTCATGGGGCAAGAGGAATCTCCTCGTCACATTATACCTCCCGACCGCCTAGTACCAGTAGCTACTTCTGCTCTGCAGAGACTGCCCCCCGGGAAGACTTATGTGCGCCCCGCGCTCCGTAAACGCATCTTGAAGTGGGGGCATTCCTCTTTGGTGGCCGGGCATCCAGGAACTAAAAAAACTGGGCAATTGATCTCCCGTCACTACTGGTGGCCCAATCTCCTCCAGGATGTCAAGGATTTTGTGGCTTCCTGTGCAGTCTGTGCCAGGAATAAGTCTCCTCGTCAAAGACCTGCCGGCCTACTTTTGCCCTTGCCAGTCCCGGACCATCCCTGGCACCACATTGGGATGGATTTCATCACAGACCTACCTCCATCTGCGGGCAATACAGTTATTTGGGTGGTGACGGACCGCTTCTCTAAAATGGCTCACTTCGTGGCTCTTCCTGGCCTACCCTCTGCTCCTCATCTGGCTCAGTTGTTCTTCCGACACATCTTCCGCCTGCATGGACTTCCTCTTCACATTGTGTCCGACCGAGGCTCTCAATTTGTCTCTAAGTTTTGGCGTTCCCTCTGCTCGCAGCTCCAAGTAAAGCTGGACTTCTCATCAGCCTACCATCCCCAGTCTAACGGGCAGGTGGAGAGAGTCAATCAGATCCTGGGTAACTACCTACGGCATTTTGTGTCCAGCCGCCAAGACAACTGGTCCGATCTCCTTCCATGGGCGGAATTCTCCTATAACCATCTGGACTCGAGTTCCACAGGCAAGTCCCCTTTCTATGTGGTCTACGGGCATCATCCTCGTCCTCCTCTGCCTCTCTCTCCATCCTCTGGGGTCCCAGCCGTGGAGGAGCTGTTATCTGACCTGCAGTCGATCTGGGAACAAACTCGACAGTCCTTACTCAAAGCCTCTGAACGCATGAAGGACCAGGCGGATAAGAAGAGGAGACCTGCCACGAATTTTCGTCCAGGTGACAAGGTCTGGCTTTCGGCCAAATATGTTCGACTCAAGATTCCCAGCTACAAGTTGGGTCCTCGATTCCTTGGTCCTTTTTCGGTGCTAAAACGCATCAACCCTGTCACCTACAAACTCCGCCTGCCTCCTACTATGCGGATTCCGAACGCCTTCCATGTCTCCCTCTTGAAACCTGTGGTCCTCAACCGGTTCTCCGATCAGTCTCCGTTCTCTGTACCACAAGCCGTCTCAGACGACGTCTACGTTGTTAAAGATATTCTGGCCATGAAAACTGTCAGAGGGAGACGTTTCTTCCTGGTGGACTGGAGAGGATTTGGTCCTGAGGAGAGGTCCTGGGAACCCGAGGCTAACATCCTGGATAAAGATCTCATCAAGGGGTTCCTGCAGGCAAGAAAGAGGGGGAGGCCAAAGGGGGGGGGTACTGTCATGGCCGCGGCGGCGTCCCGTGCTCCGGGCCGCCGCCGCGACCGCCATCCTGCCCAGGCAGCTGCCGGGGTCCTGGTGCAGGGACCCGGCGCTGCGGTCTGTTCGGCCCCGGGGGGCGCCTCACCTCGTCCCGCTCCGCCTTCCGTCTGTGCCGGCCGGCGCGCGCGTCCCCGCCTCCTAGGGCGCGCGCGCCGGCTGTCTCAGATTTAAAGGGCCAGTCCGTCCCTAATTGATAGTTGCACCCAATCACTCCCAATCACTCCCTATAAATCCCAGCATGCCCTGTCCCCTGTGTTGGAGCCTCTACATGCTTCCCATAGCGTTTGGCCCAGCTCCCTGTTGTTCCTAATACCTGTCCGCTACCTGGTCCCTAGTCCTTGTTCCTGATTCCTGTCCGCTACCCAGTCCCTACTCCTAGTCCCTGGTTCCTGCTTCCCGTCTCTCTGCTGTTCCTGTGTTCAGCCTGTCACCTGCGGTACGCTTACACGCCATTGTCAGTACCTGCTCCTGTCACGCCTCGCCTGCCGTCACCAGCAACCAAGCCAGGGGTAGCGACCTGGGGGTCGCCTGCCGCAGCAAGTCCATCCCGCCTTGCGGCGGGCTCTGGTGAAAACCAGCGGCCCCTTAGACTCCGCTCCCTGGTGAGGTTTGTGCCATCGCTGGTCCCGGTCCAGTGGATCCACTACTCCGGGCGTTACAGTTTATACGTGTGCCATTTGCCTTAAAACATTTTACAAAAAATAAACTGGATGCTTTTGAGTCTAATGTATTCATTAGTAGTACAATGCCTCTGCCCCTGGTCACCATGTCTATATTCTTTTAATGGCAGTCTCTATACAGACTGTAAACAGTGGCAGCTGTATTATAGGTCAATGTATCAATTTATCAATTTTATTGTTTATTCTACAAGGTTCCCCCTAGTGGTGGCTGGAGGCAGACAAAATTATATTACTTTTAAAGAGGCTCCTTAGATAGATTTCTGCATTTTTCTAAATGTATTTAGACCCTCTACCATCTATTAGTTTCGGTATCCACTATCCTCGTGATGGCAGAAACTGTTAATCACCTGGTTATTAATGAGAATGACAGAGTGAGAGAAATCCCTTCTTACCTAGGCCTCCAGTAGTGCAATAAATCCCTTCCTGCAAAATCACATACACTGACATGATCAATATGGTCAAGGAATATGGAAGAAGCTCAGGAATTAACTCTTGTTACAACCAACACTTACTGATAGCTGCTGGAATTGGGATAAAAGATAAAAAAAAAAAAAAACACAAAAAGGTGTAGCGCAGTTTCTCCCGAGTACAGAAATACCCCACATGTCGACATAAAGCTCAATTTGGGTGCAGGGCGAGCCTCCAAAGGGAAGGAGCGCCGATTGGCTTTTGGAAGCTGGATTTCACTGGAATGGATTTCAAGGGCCATGTCGCATTTACAGAGCCCTCGTGCTGCCAAGACACTGGAAACCCCCCACAAGTGACCCCCTTATGGAAACTAAACCCCTTAAGGAATCTAACAAGGGGTGCAGTGAGGATATGGACCCCACTGGTAACGGGCACAAATGTGGAATAATGTGACGTGAAAGTGAAAATTTTCATTTTTTCACTTTCACGGCACAAATGTGCCCGTCATCAAGGGGTCAATATCCTCACTGCATCCCTTGTTAGATTCCTTGAGGGGTTTAGTTTCTATACTGGGGTCACTTGTAGGGGGTTTACAGTGTTTTGGCAGCACGAGGGCTCTGTAAATGCGCCATGGCATTCATTATCCATTCTAGCCAAATCCAGCCTCCAAAACCCAAATGGTGCTCCTTCCCTTCGGAGGCTTGCCCTGCACCCACATGGCGCTTTATGTCCACATGTGGGGTATTTACGGGGGAAATTATTCTACACATTTTGTGTGTTTTTTCTCTTTTAACCCCTTGTGAAAATGATAAATTTAAGGCTAAACCAACATTGTAGTGTAAAAAATGTAATATTTCATTTTCACGCCACATTTTTCCACATTTGTGCCCGTTACCAGTGGGGTCCATATGCTCAATACACCCCTTGTTACATTTACTGTCTTGGCAACACAGGGGCCTTTTAAATGCAACATGGCCCCTCGAAATCCATTCCATCCAAATCCAGCCTCCAAAAGCCAAATGGCGCACCTTCCCTTTGGAGGCTTACCCTGCACCCGCATGGCGATTTATGTCCACATGTGGGGTATTTCCGTACTCAGGGGAAATTGCTCTACACACTGTTTTTTTTTTTATCTTTTAGCCCCTTGTGAAAATGAAAAAATCAAGACAAGATCAATGATTTAGAGTAAAAATTAAAAAGAAAATTACACTAAATGTTGGTCTAGCCTTGATTTTTTCCATTTCCACAAGGGGTTAAAAAAGAAAATAAATGCAAAATGTGTAGAGCAATTTCCTGAGTATGAAAATACCCCACATGTGGACATAATGTGCCATATGGCCACAGGGCAAACCACCAAAGGGACAGAGCGCCATTTAGAGGCTGCAATGGAGGATGGAGGCCATGTCGCATTTACAAAGCTCCTGTGCTGCCAGGACAGTGGAACCCCGCACAAGTGACCCCATTCTGGAAACTACACCCCATAAGGAATCTAACAAGTGGTGCAGTGAACATATGGACCCCACTGGTAACAGGCACATATGTAGAAAATGTGGTGTGAAAATAAAGAATACAATTTTCTTCATTTTCACGTCCCAAATGTGGCCGTCACCAGGGGGCCATATCCCCTCTGATCCCCTTGTTATATTCCTTACGAGATGTAGTTTCCAGAATGGGGTCACTTGTGGGGGGGTTTCTACTCTCCTGGCCACACAGGGGCTTTCTAATTGCATCATGGCATCCTCTAATGGGAATGGCGGCCATACCTATTTAGCTAGGGAAAAGGGACAATTATTAATTTATTTGGGGGTATTAGGCCAATTATTAGTTTATAAGGTTGAAAATGACAGGTGTCCATCAAATTCAACCTGTGTTGATCCAGAGGAAGGCATCACCACTGGGAAAAAAATTCCTTCCCGACTTAATAATGGCAATCAGAATAATCGCCGGATCAACGTGACCCCTGAAATAGGAATAAGGGACAGAATTTATATAATGTAGAACTCCGATGACGTGTGGTACGCCTTGAAGTGATCCTGTATGCAGAGGCCGGGGTGATCAGGACAGGTGTCACACTGGAAAATGGTGTCCTTCCTGATCCCCCTGTTATGCCACACTCTGCACTTCTTCTGGGGTCTCCCGTTTTCCAGTGTGGGGAACGTCACCTGGAAAATGTTACCCTGGTGCGATACGGGGTCCTTCATATCCAGAAGCGCTGGGTTCGCTCCATGGCTGCTAAATATTAGGGCTCTATTACTGCTTCTGATATTTTCGGATCGTGCCGCAAGCTACAGTAGCTTGGGCAGCGAGGGACCGGAAGAGGGTGGTGCTGGTATAAAAGTTATCCCTGTATCGGTGGTAACCTTTATCCAGCAGTGGGAAGATCAGTTCCCAAACGATCTTCCCACTAACTCCGAGGATGTGGGGGGGGGGCATCTGAGGGCTGGATTCGGGTGTCCCTTCCTTCATACACTCTAAGGGTACATGCACACTGCGGAATGGAGAGGGATAACCCTTTGTGCATTCCGCAGCTGGCACCCACCGGCGAACTGATGCAGGCACGCGTCTCCGCTTGTGTCAGATTCCATTCTATGCACGGGTGGATTCCGCTCTCTGTCCAATGTGTTCATTCTTTGGATGGACGATGGAATCCGCCCGTGCATAACATGGAGTCTTTGACACAGGCGGCGACGCACGCACATGCCCGCATCACTCCGCCAGCAATTGCCAGCTGCGGAATGCACAAAGGGTTATTCTTCGCCATTCCGCATTGTGCACGTACCCTAAATCTGTAAGTGTACCCTGAGGTACTCTCACAGAGGTTGTAGAATTTCACGCCATACCATGATCTCGTACTGAGATGGTACTGGCGGAAAAGAGGTGTCTAGGGGGGGCAGAAACGTCACTGGATGATGAGGATGAATGGAGAAAAGAAGGATCCCCCCCATTCATCCTCACTGGCTGTTTCGGTGTCGGAGGCAATAATAGCGTATGCGTCCGACGCCTAAACACCCGGGGGCCATTTTTTCTATGGGGATTGGTATATGGTGTATGTAAATGTGTAGTGGTGTAGTGTAAAACTTTATTTAGTGTAGTGTAATGTAGTGTTTTTTATGTTTTATTTTAACAGTAAGTATAAAAAAAAAACTACGCCAAAAATGGTGTTGCTGATAAATGCCGCACTTATGTGCGGCACTTATCAGCAGACCGTGGCAGTAGGATATAGAAAAAAAAAAAACACCCTACGCCAAAAAGGAGGAGTTGCTGATTTGCAGCGCACTTATGTGCGATGCTGATCAACACTCAGTGGCTGTAGGGAGCGGAAAATAGAAAAAAAATTGGGGGAAAAAAAAAACATTTACTACATGCCTAACATCCCTATAGCTACTGATAAGTGTATTACACATATCAGCCACTAGAGGGCAGTAGAGCAAAAAAAGTCCGGAAAAAGCCGATGTTAGACGACGAGGGACCCAAACGATGCCGAAGCGGACATGGCAGAAATAGCCGAAGACCCGAGAAAAACACAAGGACGCCGTGAACCCGGAAGTAGCGATCGGGACCCCGGTAAGTATGGCCCAAATACCTGCTCTGGACCCCTCAGCGGCGATCGTCGGCACGGGAGGGGTTAATCACCCCCGTGCCGAGAAGCTAAGATGGCCTGCTATAATGTATACGCAGCGATCGGGGAAGCCGCGGACGTCCACTTACGTCCATTTGTGTTAAGGCACAGGCTGCGAGGGTGTAAATGTACGTCTGCGGTCGTTAAGGGGTTAGTTAAAACTACACATCACTATATATATATTATATATATATATAAATATATATATTGTAGGGATCTTCCCGGGGCATGGTGTGTTTGGACACAGTTCACAGCAGACTTGGACTTATAAAATAACAGCTTGGCGTTTATTTGCAGCATAAACAGTCCAGCAAACAGAAATACAGCAACACCGTGCTTTTAAGAAGAAAAACAAACAAAATGGTCTTGCCCGTCTGGGCGCTTACTAACAGGTTTCTTCACCTATCTGACACTAGATAAACAGTGCGTCTTTCACCTGGATACTGCAGGGTGTAGATTAGCTCCAGCAGCGGCTGCATTCCCAGCTCCCAGCAAACACACTGGCTGATCACTCCTGGCTGAGAGCAACCATCTGCACACTGTGAGAGCTTTTACCCTCTTTCAGGCTCATCAGAGCACACCCTATCGGAACACCCGAACTGGATCGGGGGGAGGGAATGGCAAGTCCCACTACCAAAACCTACCTGCCATTTCCTGTAAATCCAGGACCGGCAACAGTAAATAATAGCTCAGCAGCATCAGGGCCGGCCTTAAGGTAATTGGCGCCCTGTGCGAAACTTTTTTTCGGCGCCCCCCACCCCCCCCCCCCCCCCACACACACACACACGGGTCTGCTGAGACCCCCTCAAGGTGTTATAAAGCTCCTACTCCTCCAGACAATATCCAGCACCCATCACCCCACCCTCCCAAATATTACCGCCACACCACAACCACTACCATCACTATCATATTGTTACTGACCAAATCAGTATACTAAATCCAATAAAACAAAGTACCAGACTACAAGTAACAAATATTACCACCGCATACTGACTAACACCACCACATACTGACTAATACCACTGCTGTTACTGAATAACACTACCACATACTGACTAACACCACCACTGATACTGAACAACACCACCACATACTGACTAAAACCACCGCCACTACTGAATAAAATCCTCTGTACACAGATCACTATAGAGGTAGAGCCAGCCCTACACAGCTCTGTACACCATATACATTACAGTGAAGTTATATCCAGTGACTCACAGGAGACGTCTTCTCTGATCGGAGTTCTTCCCTTTTCATCTTCTTCTCCATCTGCCCTGGGCCATCATGAGAACTTCTCCGAGCCACAAATCCACAGAATCTGCCAGACAGACATATTAGACTCCTCACTCTGGCATCATCCTCATCTCTCTACTAACTGCACATCTGTATTGGCCCCTTTACACCCTCAGTTAGTGGGTAGGCTGACTCTATGTGACCCCCTTATAGTATATCCCCCCCCTGTGTAGCCTCCTTATAGATGGCCCCTTGTTTAGACTTCCCTATATATGGCCCTAAGTGGATCTCCATAAGAACCACCCTCTGTGTAGTCCCCTTATGGTATATGGCCCCCCTCTCTGTAGCCCTCCCTTATAAATGGCCCCCTCTTTGTAGTCTCCCTTACAAATGCCCCCCCCATGTTGTCCCCTCTGCCCCTCTTACAGATGGCCCCCATGTTGTCCCCTTTGCCCCTCTTACAGATTCCCCCCATGTTGTCCCCTCTGCCCCTCTTACAGATGGCCCCTCTATGTTGTACCCCTTATAAATGGCCCCGTGTTGTCCATCCCCTTATAGATGGCCCCCGTATTGTCACCCTTATAGATGGCCCCCCTGTGTTGTCCATCCCCCTTATGTTGTATCTTCTTATAGATTGCCCCCTTATAGATCGCCCCCCTTGTTGTCCCCTTTATAGATAGCCCCCTTATGTTGTCCCCCCTTATAGCTTGCCCCCTTATGTTGTCCCCTCTTATAGATTGTCCCCTTACAGATTGCCCCCTAATGTTGTCTCCCCCCTTCTAGATACCTCCCCTATTGATTGCCCCCTTATGTTGTCTCCCCCCTTATAGATACCTCCCCTATTGATTGCCCCCTTATGTTGTCTACCCCCTTACAGATGCCTCCCCAATAGATTTCCCCCTTGTTGTCTACCCCCTTATAGATCCCCCATATAGATTGCCCCCTTGTTGTCTACCCCTTATAAATCCCCCCTATATATTGTCCCCTTGTTGTCTCCCCCCCTTATAGATGCCTCCCCTATAGATTGCCCCCTTGTTGTCTCCCCCTTATAGATGCCTCCCTATAGATTGCCCCCTTGTTGTGTACCCCCTTATAGATTGCCCCCTTGTGTACCCCCTTATAGATTGCCCCCTTGTTGTCTCCCCCTATAGATTGCCCCCTTGTGTACCCCCTTATAGACTGCCCCCTTGTGTACCCCCTTATAGACTGCCCCCTTGTTGTCTCCCCCTATAGATTGCCTCCTTGTGTACCCCTTTATAGATTGCCCCCTTGTCTCCCCCTATAGATGGCCCCTTGTGTACCCCCTTATAGATCGCCCCCCTTGTTGTCCCCTTTATAGATAGCCCCCTTATGTTGTCCCCTCTTATAGATTGTCCCCTTACAGATTGCCCCCCTAATGTTGTCTCCCCCCTTATAGATACCTCCCCTATTGATTGCCCCCTTATGTTGTCTACCCCCTTACAGATGCCTCCCCAATAGATTTCCCCCTTGTTGTCTACCCCCTTATAGATCCCCCATATAGATTGCCCCCTTGTTGTCTACCCCCTTATAAATTCCCCCCTATATATTGCCCCCTTGTTGTCTCCCCCCCTTATAGATGCCTCCCCTATAGATTGCCCCCTTGTTGTCTCCCCCTTATAGATGCCTCCCTATAGATTGCCCCCTTATTGTGTACCCCCTTATAGATTGCCCCCTTGTTGTGTACCCCATTATAGATTGCCCCCTTGTGTACCCCCTATAGATTGCCCCCTTGTGTACCCCCTTATAGACTGCCCCCTTGTGTACCCCCTTATAGACTGCCCCCTTGTTGTCTCCCCCTATAGATTGCCCCCTTGTGTACCCCTTTATAGATTGCCCCCTTGTGTACCCCCTTATAGATTGCCCCCTTGTTGTCTCCCCCTATAGATTGCCCCTTTGTGTACCCCCTTATAGATTGCCCCCTTGCTGTCTCCCCCTATAGATTGCCCCTTGTGTACCCCCTTATAGATTGACCCCTTGTCTCCCCCTATAGATTGCCCCCCTGTGTACTCCCTTATAGATTGACCCCTTGCTGTCTCCCCCTATAGATTTCCACCTTGTGTACCCCCTTATAGATTGACCCCCACCCCCCCCCACACACACACACACACAACTCACCTATTCCTCGTTCCCCCGCCGCGGCTCTCGTCTCGTCCCGGCCGATGCGCGCTCTCTGGCACCGCACACACCAGTGACTTCAGCGCACGCTGGGGCCAGTACTTCCTCCCTGTGCAGGAACTACAAGGCCGACGGCTTACGCAGAGGTCACTGTTGCGTGCTCTGCTGGGGAATTCCCAGGGAGCACGCATCAGCCGGGGGCGTACTGTCCTATCAATCTTGTGACCGCAAGCAGTCACAAGATTGATAGGACACAGTAGGCGGCGCACGTGGGGAGGGGAGGCTGGGGGAAGCCACCACAGGAGGGGGGCGCCGGGCGGCCAGCTAGAGGAGCGCTCGGGCAGAAAGACAGCTGTCTCTCTGCCTCAGCGCCCCCCCAGCTAGACGGGAGTGATGCGCCCTGTGCAAGCGCACAGGTCGCACACCCCAAAGGCCGGCCCTGAGCAGCATAACGCTGCTGAGCAACAGATTCATCCTGGACTTAACATTTCACAATGTGTTGTAACCTAGGTGAGATGTACACCCCCTCGAACACTTCTCCAGTGACACGTCTACTATATATATATATATATATATATATATATATATATATATATATATATATATATATACACACACACGCACACACACTACCGTTCAAAAGTTTGGGGTCACATTGAAATGTCCTTATTTTTTAAGGAAAAGCACTGTACTTTTCAATGAAGATAACTTTAAACTAGTCCTAACTTTAAAGAAATACACTCTATAAATTGCTAATGTGGTAAATGACTATTCTAGCTGCAAATGTCAGGTTTTTGGTGCAATACCTACATAGGTGCATAGAGGCCCATTTCCAGCAACTATCACTCCAGTGTTCTAATAGTACAATGTGTTTGCTCATTGGCTCAGAAGGCTTGATGATTAGAAAACCCTTGTGCAATCATGTTCACACATCTGAAAACAGTCTAGCTCGTTACAGAAGCTACAAAACTGACCTTCCTTTCAGCAGATTGTGTTTCCGGAGCATCATATTTGTGGGGCCAATTAAACGCTCAAAATGGCCAGAAAAAGAGAACTTTCATCTGAAACTCGACAGTCTATTCTTGTTCTTAGAAATGAAGGCTATTCCATGCGAGAAATTGCTAAAAAATTGAAGATTTCCTACAACAGTGTGTACTACTCCCTTCAGAGGACAGCACAAATAGGCTCTAACCAGAGTAAAAAAAAGAAGTGGGAGGCCGCGTTGCACAACTAAGCAAGAAGATAAGCACATTAGAGTCTCTAGTTTGAGAAACAGACACCTCACAGGTCCCCAACTGGCATAATCATTAAATAGTACCCGCAAAACACCAGTGTCAACATCTACAGTGAAGAGGCGGCTGAGGAATTTGGGCTTCAGGGCAGAGTGGCAAAGAAAAAGCCATATCTAAGACTGGCCAATAAAAGAAAAAGATTAAGATGGGCAAAAGAACACAGACATTGGACAAAGGAAGACTGGAAAAAAGTGTTGTGGACGGATGAATCCAAGTTTGAGGTGTTTGGATCACAAAGAAGAACGTTTGTGAGACGCAGAACAAATGAAAAGATGCTGGAAGAATGCCTGACGCCATCTGTTAAGCATGGTGGAGGTAATGTGATGGTCTGGGGTTGCTTTGGTGCTGGTAAGGTGGGAGATTTGTACAGGGTAACAGGGATTCTGAATAAGGAAGGCTATCACTCATTTTTGCAACGCCATGCCATACCCTGTGGACAGCGCTTGATTGGAGCCAATTTCTTCCTACAACAGGACAATGACCCTAAACACACCTCCAAATTGTGCAAGAACTATTTACAGCAGAAGCAGGCAGCTGGTATTCTATCATAGGTAATGGAGTGGCCAGCGCAGTCACCAGATCTGAACCCCATTGAGCTGTTGTGGGAGCAGCTTGACCGTATGGTACGCCAGAAGTGCCCATCCAACCAATCCAACTTGTGGGAGCTGCTTCTAAAAGCGTGGGGTACAATTTCTCCAGCTTACCTCAACAGATTAATAGCTAGAATGCCAAAGGTGTGCAATGCTGGAATTGCTGCAAAAGGAGGATTTGACGAAAGCAAACTTTGATGTAAAAACAATGTTATTTCAAATACAAATCATTATTTCTAACCTTGTCAATATCTTGACTCTATTTTTTATTCATTTCACAACGTATGGTGGTAAAGAAGTGTGACTTTTCATGGAAAACACAAAATTGTTTATACAGAGAATCCACAGCACTCCAGCGTAGTGAAAAACCTCTATAATCTGTGTTTATTCAGTCAATTCATAGTGCAACACTCCAAACTCGTGCACTATGAATTGACTGAATAAACACAGCTTATAGAGCTTTTTCACTATGCTGGAGTGCTGTGGATTCTCTGCATATATATTCACTATGATCTTTGGTCTGGATCAAGATCCGCTGGCACCACCAATACTACATTAAAGAAGTGCTGCTTCTTCTCTTTTACTATATATATATATATATATATATATATATATATATATATATATATATATATATATAGTGACAATCTGGGGGTTACTCACTTGCTGGGATCGCCATCTCCTGGGCCTGAGACGGTTGGCAATAAAAAAACACCTGGGCTGTCTAGCCGCTGACTACAACACAGCTTCCCTAGCTGCACTCCTGATCCTACTGCTCAATACTTCCAGGTACACTGGTCTCACCCAGACTTCTTGTCTGCTGCTCCCACAGGCCTAGCGCTGCCTGTGTTCTCCCACCCTGGGAGTCATCACCTGGGAAGCTCGGGAGTCTCTAATAGAGCTCCACCAGGTGGTTTCAGAGCCTCATTAGCTCTAAGGCTGGAGTGGAGTATCTGGACCAGGAGCTCCACCTGAACTCCAATTCCCACTCCAGAGGCATAGAACTGCCTCTTACAGCCCCACCATGCCACATATCCTCCCCCCTGACAAAGGCCATAAGACTTGTCACTTTATTAACACCCCCTTCTGGGTCAAAGGTCCTACATTGGGGTAAGATGTGACACCATTCATGACTTATTTTATTTTTCTGGGGACACAAATCACACTTTTCATGAGATTTTTGTTTTCCCCACATTCTCCATAATACAAGAACACCGTACCCCACTTTCTCACTTTGCCGTTCATTTCTTTTATGACCACGTCCATAAGTGGAGACATACATTGGACGGCTGTACTGAGAACCAGTCTCCCCATGCACACAGTCCTTATTGTCAGCATACACACTGTCTTTACTCTTACATGGATTTTGGGTTCCCTTATTGGTAACATCCAGGTTGTTACCCTTGGCAACATGCAACCTCTCACTTCCAGCTACATTGGATGGGACTGTATGAGTGACACTCGGCTCAGACATTGCCTGATAGGCCTCACTACCTCTCACTCCAGACAGGGCAACATACAGACTGCAGCCACTTTTAGTGTCCAAAGGAAAAGTCTTCCCATCAGCTCCTTCATGCACATTTGTGTACTGAAGACTCAGTTCCTCCAAGGTTCCTTTTTCACCATTTATATGAACCTCAGCAGCTTCAAGACTTCCTGTAAGAGGCACTAGCTCTTCAACCTGACCTTCTCTGGCCACCATCTCATCACCTGCTACTTGAGGCATGTTCACATTAGCCACAGGAACAGCTTCTGGAGGTTCTTCTATTACTGTGTGACCACCACTAACCTCACGGAATGCTACTACTGTGTGACCACTACTAACCTCACTGGATGCATCCCTCAGGTCTATCTTGCTCTGCAGTGTAACACAATCATCCACACCAGGCTTACTGTCATAGACATAGGGGGCGCTCTCAGTCAAACCACGTGCATATGGCTTCCTACCAGGCCAAGCACACCTGGCTATCTTCATGCAATATTTCTGTCTACAACCATGTTCACACTGGTCACTTTTTACCCTACTTTTCTTTCTGTGATACTTTTTGGGCACCAGGCTAGCACAGCTGTGATGGAAGACCTTATTACTGCAGCCGCACTTCTTGCCTTGCTCCCTGTAAGAACATAGTTTAGGTGTGAGAATACACAACACATTTTCACTATGTTTCCGCATCACATGCATTCTCACTGCACCACGCTGGGAAAAACGCGCCCCACAAACCCAGCATACATACCGCTTACTGCCACAGTCACTTCTCACATGCTGTTTGACTTTGTAGGCGACTCTCCTGGTATTATGCAAACCGATACGCTTGTCAACAGTCTTCTCACCCTCCTTCTTACCATCTACAGCAGATATCTGGTTGCCATTAGCAACCACATTGGCCTCATTTGTGTCAGTAAAGGCCACCAAACTCTCCGTACTGCTTTCCCCCACAGCACATTCATCACATGCAATACTCTGGTCATTATACACCATGACCTCTAGGGGCACACTTGAGCTAATCCCCTCTACTGCTCTGTCTTCTTTAGAGGTTAGTTCACATTCTGCATTCACTGGAACTAACTCTGTAGCACACCCATCATTTACCTGCTCAGGTTGTGTGACATAGTTATGGGCTACATGCATGTTAGGCAGCAAATCTAACATTACATTACTGCTTTCCCATAACTGCTGGGTGACATTACCGCTATCACATAACTGCTGGGTGACATTTTCAACAGACATTGCATGCAATACATTTTTATCCTTAAGTTCATCTGACTTTTCAAGTCCATGTTCAGACTGTGCAATAACCTCATCAGGTATCAGGATGGTCTTGTCAGCCACAGGCTTCTTCTCCTCACTTGGTACCATCGCTGAACATTTGGACTTATTTTGGTCACAGTTCACACAGTCAGCCAGTGAGGCTCCACCCACTGGTAACTCTGGGACTTTTGGATATGGTTCTCCTGGCTCCTCCCCCTTAGGCAGTGGTACAGCACAATTTACAGGGGACTCTCCCTCCCACAACTGCCAGAAATAAGGAAAGTCTCTGCCAAGTATTAACTCCACCTCAAGCTCCGCACAGACCTCCAGCACATGATTTACTGTCCCATAACAAGTTTTAAAGTCAATTAGAATAGTCTAACCATACGGCTCTGGTCGACTCTTCACAAACAGTATAATATCCGGATGGACCCTGGACACCTCCTGGCGACAATCCAGGTCAACCATTAGTGGGATTCCACCCACCAGCAATTCAAAGGTTTTTGGTTGAAAATTCTCTGATCTCCTGACCAGAGGACAATAAGATGCGCAGACACCCGCTCCCATGCACCTCCAACATGTCTCTCTCTGCTCAGTGACTGCCGCTTGCTGTTGTGGTTGGTTGCTCTCTGAAAAAGTGACTTTTTAACACTTGGGCACTTGGCAAAAGTACATCCAACTATACAACAGTCCACTCTCACACATCCCCAGTGTGGCTCTGTCTGTTTGCCCTTAGGGACGGCACCCTCACACTTTATATCTGGAGAAACAGACCAGGAAGCACCTGGGACCTTGGTATAGCAACCACTGGGCTTGGACACCTGTGCTTTCTGGTTGGCCGCCTCCTGCAGTTGAGCTCGAGCAGCCTCTCACTCTGCTTCAAACTGCGCAAGGTTATCACCCGTCTGTTTGGCCATATCCTCACGGCGATTTATGTCCCATATGCGTCTGACAAAGTCCTCTGCTAGACCCATGGCAACTATCGTGAGCAATACTGGCCTTATCCAGACAACACAGGCTCTGTATGTCTCTCTCCACAGCAACAGTCTCTGTATATCTCTTGCTCCACAGAGACACAACCTCTTATAAGGCTTCAGGCTTTTTAAATCCAGCCACAAACTTCATGTGCCATTTTCTTGCCCACAGCAATCCTCCACCATATGTGTCAATCTGGGGGTTACTTACTTGCTGGGATCGCCATCTCCTGGGCCTGAGACGGTTGGCACATCACAAATTGCAGTCCAGGCAGCGCTGCATGCTTTATACTGACCACAGTCAGCTTTATTTATCCGTTCAAATGACACAAGAAATAGGCAACACTGCCAATAAAGTAAAACCTGGGCTGTCTAGCCACTGACTACAACACAGCTTCCCTAGCTGCACTCCTGAGCCTACTGCTCAATACTTCCAGGTACACTGGTCTCACCCAGACTTCTTGTCTGCAGCTCCCACAGGCCTAGCACTGCCTGTGTTCTCCCACCCTGGGAGTCTTCACCTGGGAGACATCACCTGGAAAGCTCTGGAGTCTCTAATAGAGCTCCACCAGGTGGTTTCAGAGCCTCATTAGCTCTAAGTCTGGAGAGGAGTATCTGGACCAGGAGCTCCACCTGAACTCCAATTCCCACTCCAGAGGCATAGAACTGCCTCTTACAGCCCCACCATGCCACTATATATATATATATATATATATATATATATAAAGATCTCTCTCTCTCTCTCTCTCTCTCTCTCTCTCTCTATATATATATATATATATATATATATATATATATATATATATATATAATGGCAATAAGAATTCAATTTGCTCTGTAGCTGGTATAAAGTTTTGCCATGATTTACATCAGGCATAAATCATTGTAAGTTAGGCCCCGGAAGAGGCCACACTTGTTCTGCTCCATGCTGCTCTCTCCTGCCCACCCAACAGGCAGCAGAGAATTCTATAGACTTATACCTCTATTAGAGATAAACGAAGCAGCCAGAAATTCATTTTGCGAGCTTTGCAAATTTTTATTCAAACTTAGCGAAACAAATCTTTAATTTAATTAAAACAGCCAAAACTCAAGAAGCTACAATACTGGAGTATTACAGAAGGACAAATTTGTTAAAGCATGTTTTTGTAAAAGTGTCAAAAATCGGAAAATCACAATTTAAAAAGAAATGTCAATCAGCCAGTCAATCATGCAATTTCCGCCATTCCTCCCCTCTCTGTCCCTATATTACTCTGTAAGGGCCCTATTCCACCGGATGATTATCGTTCAGATTACGAGAAATTAACGAGAACGAGAAATGGTTGATCGCTTTATAAGACCTGGACCTATTTTTATCGTTGCTCTTTCGCAAAACATTCGCAAATCGTTCACATTGAATAAGACATCGTTCGGTCGTTCGCAATAGATACGAACGCAATAGCGAAGAAATAGCGAAGAAAAAACGATCGCAATTACGATCATAAGTAACTATTATCGTTACATGGAAATGAGTGAACGTTTTCAGGTCTTTCGCAATAGCGGTCGTTTGAGATCGTTAATCGTTAACGATTATGCGAACGATAATCGTCTGGTGGAATAGGGCCCTTAGTCTCTCCCTGCTCTATCTGCCTGCTGCCATCTTGCTCTCTCCTCCACACACAGCCAACTGGCCGTCTCCGTAACTGAACCGCCTCCTATCCTCTCCTCTCTGTCCCTAAATCGCTCTGTTAGTCTCTCCCTGCTCTGCTCTAACTGCATACTGCCATCCTGCTCTCTCCTCCACACACACAGACTGAACCGCCTTATATAGAATTCTGACATCACAGAGGGGCCTTAAGATGATTGAACAGGCTAGGGGATTATGGTTAATCCCTTTCTCTTGCCCAGTGATACTCTAGACAGTATGTCTGGCCGCCATTTTGTTCTTTTGCGAATTTCCTTAAAGAAACTTCAGTGATTCACAGTGGATCTTGATTTGCCCCAAACTTGATTTGCTAGATTCTCATTGTTCATCTCTAACCTTTCTATTATAGAACATTATTATAATATATTATTATTATTATTATTATTATTATTATTATTATTATTATTATTATTATTGACAAGTTTGGTTCACTCACCTCTAATAATAATAATAATAATAAAAATAATAATATATTATAATTATATTCTATAATAAAGAGGTTAGAGATGAACAAATTATTATTAATATTATTATTATTATTATTATTATTATTATTATTATTATTATTATTATTATTATTTATGTATGTATTTTCATTTTACAGCTGTGTAATCCTAGCCTAAATGTGAAAATGCTCTAAAACAAGAAGCTTCATAAAATACTTATATGATACATAATTCCCTTCTTACTTTTTTTTCCTTAGGAATGGATTATTCTTTTTTTTATCCTGACACCACATTTCATGTATATACAGTATAATATTATTGTGCCTCAAGGAACTTTAGAATTAGATCTTGGTGCTAAAGACAATCAGATTTGCTCATTACTCCCAGGAACATGTTGGGGTAATTTATCAATGTCTTTTAAAACTACACAAGATGTAAATTTTGCCCCCAGTAAGAATTTGCAATACTGTTAAGAAAAATGTGGAAAAGTTGAATTTCATATTATAGTGCACAGGAAAACTTTATGAACTCTGAGAAGAAAATTCACAAAATAACAAGAAAGAACAATTCAATTACCTTCTGCTAAAAGATTACGAAATGAAGACTCTTAAAAGTATTAGGCTTTAAAGGGGAAAAATCTAACCTGCCAATAGTGGCTTATAGTGCCCAGTATGCTGAGGAGGAAGGTATGTTAGGGGCATCGCCATGTTATCCAGCCCTCCCCTTCTAATGATAATGGAGTGGGCAGGACAGATGATGCGGCAGTTCTCCTAACAGTGAAGATGGGTATCAGACTGTCAGACATAAAATTTATAGAGTACATATGATTAAATGCTAAGCATATATAGGCCAGACAATGAGAATGATTAAATTAGGCTAAGAAAACATAAGGCTGGATGAGACATTTTGTAAAAATATTTGTCACTCAGCATTTTTTGGGTATAAAAACGCTGAGACCAAATGTTAGCGTAGAGTCAATGGACTGCAACACCCAATTGATGTTTTCTTCCTTTTCAGTTTTTCTTTTTTTTTTAAAGGCAGTTTGACAGTTTGGCGTTTTTCCCCCATAGACAGCCAATCAATGCACGGCAGCACTGATTGGCTGAAGAGGAGCTGTTTGAAATTCCCGACTCCCCTCTTCAGCCAATCAATGCACTGAAGAGGGGAGCCGGGAATTTTGAACACCTGCTATGCCGAGCAGGTAAGGTATGCTGGTGGCCAGGGCGGCGGGGGCTATCGGAGTGGCACAGGGGGGCTATCAGAGCGGCGGGGGTGGCGATTGGCCGGCGGGGGTGACTATCGGAGCTGAGAGGGTGGCGATCGGGGCGGCGGGGGTGGCGATCGAGTCGGCGCAGGGGGCTGTAGGATGCGTGGCCGGGCTGCGGATGAGCGGGGGGGCGGGCTGCGGGCGGCCGGTCTTTCGCGACGACTATTTACACGGAACTATCTGCGAATTTTTTGCGAACAATCAACAACGATTTGAGAACATGTTGAAAGATCAAAATGAACGATTTCTCCTTCGCACGATAATCGTTACGTGTAAATGCACCATTAGTTTCTACTATGCAAGAATTAGACAATTTTTAAGTATGCTCCTGTGTCATGTTTTGTGCAGGTGTTAGGCGGTAGTGCATGATGTCCTTTTTTTTTTAAAGGGGTTATCTAGTGATAGAAAAACATGGCCACTTTTTTCCAGAGAAAGCACAACTCTTGTCTCCAGTTTGGGTGGGGCTTTCCAACTTATTTCAATTGAAGCAAGTAGATCTTAATTTCAAACCACACCCAAACTGGAGACAAGAGTTGTGTTGTCTCTGGAAGTAAGTGACCATGTTTTTCATTGATTGAATAACCCCTTTAATTATTCATCTTTGGCCATCACCCTTTTGAGTCTGGGTAATGCCTGTAGTGTATGTGTTGTCAGATGATTTTTACAGGTAGCCGAGGTACAGTATACTCTGTATGTTCTCTGTAATGCTGAATCATGATGTGTACTTATTAGTAAATTCCTTATAAGTAAACGCAAATATTTACCCTTTGGACATCACAACAATATTAGTGAGTCACTAATTATACATGATTCTTAAGAGTTATGTGGAACATATACACTGCAGCACTATTTAGAGCAGAGAGGTGGTCAGTAACCTAGACAACGAGCCGTTAACAATGGCGGGAAGAGCAACCATATAAGAAGGAGACAAGTTTGCAAAACAAATTTGTATTTGCAAAAATATTTTTTGTGGAGATGGGAATATCCTTTTTACAGTTAATTACAGTACATTATAATTAGGTTTAGCAAGCTTTATAGGCTATGCTGAATAAAGGAACTTCAAATGTTATGCATACAATCCCCTCCAGATAAGTTCTGGAATTTATGGACACGTCTTACAATTTTTTAAGAACCATTGCTTTCTGGCCTCTGAAAAGTTTTCTCAGCCTTACAACTGTTCCGTTTTATTTCTTAAGAAACAGAAGACAGATGGATGGCAGTATGACTACTCAATAAATATTTACAGTCTTTGTAGTATGTAACCATTAAGATGCAGTGTTTGTATAGGAGCTATAGGCACAACATATTCCTAGTAAAGGAATTTTTGTTTGTTTGTTTTTTTATGCTCATGCTTTATCTTATAGCATAAAGAGAATGATATATGATATTTTCTGAATGTTAATTTCCTCTCCCTGGCGAACAGCTAAGAAAATTCTAAAATTTACAAAGTACCTTATAGTAATACCTCCAATGAGTATCCAAGGGACCCGCTTGACTATGCCCTAAGTGAAAGGGGTCACCCTTATTGACAAATACACTGGGAAGTCAATACACAGAATGATAGAAATTTTTCTGTATTTATAGAGTACAGAAAGATCTTTTTGTTAGTATGGTCAGCGGCACTAAAATAGAAAACCAATAACTCATATCCAGGGTGATGGAGCATCATTCTTTGCTGAAAGCGTCGTTCATCCAAAGTAATGACATTTGAGATTTTTCTCAAAATACATTTGAACAATCTACATCCCTCCTGAAGATAGGGGAGATCAATAAGAATTTTGCAAGTGTTCTAAATCTAAGTTACATGATCCTTTTGAATGTTGTGCTGGAAGTACACTTTTCAACCATTTCATGTTTTATTTTGTCACCTGTATTCATTCTCTCCGCTTTTAGGCTTAAGAGGTGTATTATTTGGAGGCATATGACAGTGATCTCCAACCTGCGGCTTTCTAAGTTTCAAACCTACGGACAGTTTTTTATGGTACAGCATGCCTAATGTAATAAATAAAATGTAACAATGACAAATATTGACACATTTTAACCCATTATGGTATTATTAGTAACACAATCCTTTGTTAGAGCAGTGTTTCTCAACTCCAGTCCTCAAGACCCACCAACATGTCATGTTTTGAGGATATCTCATGCAAAGAACATCTGTGATAATTCCTGATTCCTGAGTATAATTATATTACCTGTGAAATACTAAGGAGATCCTCAAAACCTGACCTGTTGGTGGGTCTTGAGGACTGGAGTTGAGAAACACTGATTTAGAGGAACATTCTATTTTCTGCTCTCTATTTGTCTAGCTCCCGTCTCATCATCATTATGGAAAGATCAGAGTGACAGAGTCATCTGTTCTTTCTCTATATTGTAAAAAATAACATATAGTTTAACAAGTTAATTGGTAAAAGAAGGTGAGTCTGTTGGTGATGGCTTGACAAAGCAGGTAGGGCTCTCATAATTCCTGGTAGCACAATGGTTTACGTGATGCCTTCTGACAATTGGTCACAATGATGCCTGTAGCTATACTTATGCCACTCTTGCCAAGTCTTTATGCCTTAGATTTAAAAACCTGACAAAGGTTTACTGTATACTATACCGATGTATTGTCATGTATCATGTTACCCCAAGGCACTAGAACTGAGACGGTAGGCACCGTTATATTAGAAAATCAATGTACTGATGCACCTGCAGTTTTTACAGCTTTATGTACTGTCCACTCAACCATCTACCGATTACAATCATTTAACATGGCTGGCTTACACGTTTTTCCAAGTAAAAAAAGAAAGAAAGAAAGAAAGAAAGAAAGAAAGAAAGAAAGAAAGAAAGAAAGAAAGAAAGAAAGAAAGAAAGAAAGAAGAAATTCGATGTTGAAGATGTACAGAGATAGTTATCACTCCCATCAGTCCTTATTTCCCATGGGGCTCTCAATTTAATTTTCTAATCTAAAACAGCTGAGGGGAAGTACTGAATCTTACTGTAGAGATCAGTGGTGTATGGAGACTTATTTTTCAGGCAATGGTCCATGGGAAAAAAAGTATGCAAATGTAGTCCTGAAGAAAGAAAACTGTTTCTTACTAGCCAAACTAGAGTTTCTTCTAAAAAGAACAATCACTTATCTGAAGACACATAATTCATAAGAAGACATTAACTTATTAGAATGTTTGGGGGTACATCAGAGAACCAGAGCAAACCAATGAATTCATAAATCTGACATACAAACTTCATATAGCTTCATATAGCTAAGCGAATTTACTGATCACTAGAATAATATAAGTAGAAGACGATATGGAATATATATATATATATATATATATATATTTTTTTTTTTTTTTTTTTTTTTTTTTTCAATCTACCGGTCTGTGGTCTGTCTGGCATGTGTGAGGAATCCGGAGTACCTATTGGAGACCCTTACAAACAGGGCATGAGCATTGGAACTCCATGCAGTTGTTGCCCTTAGTTTGACTCTAACCCAGAATCCAATCACTGAAATCAACTGTGCTAATCACCGGGCCATTGTGCTGACTGCCTCCCCCATGAACTTGTATTGGAATAATTTAACATGATCTCTAAGTGAATTGCTAGTCCATTTTTTAGGGACAGGATGAAAATGTGCTTTGAGACATTGGTAGGGATGGAGGAGAATATGAGCCTGAAAGGGGACTAAGACGCATGTTTTTTCTGGTAAGATATATTACATTCAGTTGTAGTATTGATTATGAAAAGTTTGTTGAATTTACTGTTCAAAGGTAAACCCCTGCATTATGGATAGTGGATGCAGACAACGCCATGTTCACACGATATCTCTGCATCCAGTAGGCAAGCCATGTGGGCATGGTTTCACTGCCTGCGGCTGCCACAATGTGGGTCTATTCTAAACATAATCATTAATTTAAAAAGGGAGAAAAAATGTTTATTTACTGAGAGCGATAAACATATCAATATGTGCACAATTCTCATGACCCAGTCTTCTGTGTCTGACAGTGCATGAAATGTTTTCCTCGGGCTTTAATGGCCGGTTGACGTTCCTCTTGTCCATCATGTTTCCTTAATTAAGTGCTCATTAATTTTATTACGTACAACAGAAAATAAACATTCAAGTTCTTTTCTAAATGAGAATTCCATCACACTGCAAGGCATGAAATGAGTTTTGTTAAAGTCAATATAAGCTACATCAAAAATAATACCCGCTAATGACTGTGCTAATAAAACCACTGTGATTTCTTAATTTGCAAACAACAAAGGTGATTGACAGTCATTGTCTGGAGCAGAGAAGGATTTTATAGCCGTAATAAATGTTCCATATAAGGGGATAATTTTTTCCTTCTTTCCTCAAAATCATGATAAATAGGAAATGGGAGTCACAAGTATTTTAACCCCTTAAGGACTATTTGGGCCTTCAGATCTGGAAGATTTTTTTCTCTCATTGATGCATTTTAAGAGCTATACCCTTTTTTAATGTTCTGCCAATATCAATGTGAAAGACATCATACACACCATGTCAGTTTTTTTTCCTGTCTGGAAATACTGGAAATAGCAAGAAGTGTTTCAGAAAGCTTTGGGAAATCATCAGTATTTCCTGTCAGTAAAAACAGAAATAAAAAAGCGATACATGCTGCACTCCCCCAGCTTCTATTCTACCTTCCTGTTCTGTGCTTAGAGAAAGAGAAAGCGCTAATAATTATGCAAGGAGGAGGAATAATACTGCCTCCGCCCAGAAGAGTGATTGACAAGGTGGGGAGCCTCGCACTGGCAATCACAATGCCGCATTTAATTAAATGCGCTCCTAATCAAAGTCAGCTCAGGGGGCCTAGCAACGCATCTGAAAATCTAGCCAGTTTTCAAAAGCGCATTCTGAGCTGTTAGGATTTCTAGATTATCCGCGCCTACTAGAGCCCTAAGAGTCTGGAAATTTATCCGAATTTCATGATAAGAAATTGAAATGAATTTCACAAATGTATAATGTATAAATCCATTATATAGATAGTTGCGAATATGACAATAGTAAATGTATGTATCTGACTGTCTGTCTGCCCATTGGTGATGGACAGACATGTTCGTAAATGTTCGCATGTTCGTACGAACATGATGTTAACTGTTTGTTTTTGCCGATCATAAACAATTTGATGATCGGAATGGTTATAACGATCACTTTAGAACCTATTCGAACTTGCAAACATATGCTCTGCACCTTATAATCTGTACACATGTACGTAGACTGCAACATACGCTTCCACTGTACAGTAGGTTCGTTATTTGTTTGTGAATGTTCAGCAAACATGAACTGATCACGATTATTTTTTTCAATGTTTGTGTTCGGGATCCGAACTGAACATTGGGATGTTCGCTCATCATTACTGACCATCTGGCCATCTGTTGTATCATGTCTTAACATTTCCGCACAATAAAAATGTTTCATGCGAGAAAGTAATTTATTATGACTCTGTCTAAAAGCCATGACTTTAATTTTTCTATCAATATTTTTTGCAGACCAAACTCTACATTTTATTATGTCAATTTTGGGGTGTATATAACTTAGTGATCTGTTTTTCTTTTTTATATTTTTGGTAGTAATAATGGGTCATTGGTTCCTTTGATCCTGGCACAGCAACATCCCTGCTATCAGTCACAACTGGACTCCCAATATTGATTGCTACAAGCAAACCTTTCATGCCTATATGTTCACCTACTATAAATACATACCATAGAACATGAGTCTCCAAACTGCAACCCTCCAGCTGCTGCAAAACCACAATTCCCATCATGCCCAGACAGCTAAAGATTTAAATTTGTCAGGCACGATGGGAAATGTAGTATTGCAACAGCTGTAGCGGCACAGTTTGGAGACCTATGCCAAAGAACATCCAAATAAGGCAGTCCAAGATGAAAATTTCTGTCAATACTTCTTTAAGGGTTAAGCAACAACTTAATTAAAGAAAATGTAATACTTATTTTATTTGTTTTATTTATTTGTTTAGCTTGACTGGCGGCAGTGAAGGGTAGCATGGCTCTTCTAGTGCCACCAATGGCTGTGTCAAGAACTGCAAGGCTGCACAATATCCCAGTTCCTACAATATATAAATAGTTTTGTTACTGGGACACTGGAATGCAATACCTCTTGAATGCTGTGAATTTTGTTTTATTTTATTTATATTTTTTTAATTTATAAATTTTATTATTTATTTATTATATATTATTTGGGGGGGGGGGGGGTTATCTTACAAGATTACCTGTCTGCAGATGCCTCTCAAAATCTCTTCAAGGTGGGAGGTTTAAAGAACAGAAATTTATACGTTGAAATGTTGATACTCTATGACATTTGATATATTAGAAATAATGATTTGTATTTGAAATTACAAAGTGTTTTGCAGGTACTATTTAATGACAATGCCAGTTGGGGACCTGTGAGGCGTCTGTTTCTCAAACTAGAGACTCTAATGTGCATCTCTTCTTGCTTAGTTGTGCAACGCGGCCTCCCACTTCTTTTTCTACTCTGGTTAGAGCCTGTTTGTGCTGTCCTCTGAAGGGAGTAGTACACACCGTTGTAGGAAATCTTAAATTTCTTAGCAATTTCTCGCATGGAATAGCCTTCATTTCTAAGAACAAGAATAGACTGTCGAGTTTCAGATGAAAGTTCTCTTTTTCTGGCCATTTTGAGCGTTTAATTGACCCCACAAATGTGATGCTCCAGAAACACAATCTGCTCAAAGGAAGGTTAGTTTTGTAGCTTCTGCAACGAGCAAGACTGTTTTCAGATGTGTGAACATGATTGCACAAGGGTTTTCTAATCATCAATTAGCCTTCTGAGCCAATCAGCAAAAACATTGTACCATTAGAACACTGGAGTGATAGTTGCTGGAAATCGGCCTCTATACACCTATGTAGATATTGCACCAAAAAACAGACATTTGCAGCTAGAATAGTCATTTACCACATTAGCAATGTATAGAGAGTATTTGTTTAAAGTTAGGACTAGTTTAAAGTTATCTTCATTGAAAAGTACAGTGCTTTTCCTTCAAAAATAAGAACATTTCAATGTGACCCCAAACTTTTGAACAGTAGTGTGTGTGTATGTGTATATATATATATATATATATATATATATATATATATATATGTATATATATATATATATATATATATATATATATATATATATATATATTTCTTTTATTTATTTATTTTATTTTTTAAATACAAAGTTAATTATAAAATTCAAATAAATAGCTAAAGAAAATGTATCAGTGTATAGTTTTAATAAATAAAATTAACACTGTTTAGAAAATACTAGCTGTGAAATGCCATTAGCCACTTGGTCACACAGTATTGACCCACATAGAACTATTTTATCAAGGTAGATTTACCTTTTAAATGTCACCACTAGCAGTTCTAATTTTATAAATATTTTTTATAACCCTTCCCCTCCTCCAAGACACGCATCTCTTTCATATGCAACAACATACTTTCAGATCACAGGGATCAATTGGATTTTTTTTTTCTCATTTATTTTTTTATTTTATAGAATTTTTGTGTTATCAATCCACTGCATGTTTCAAGGTGGTAATTTAATTAGCATATTCATAGGGATTTTTCAACCAGACCAATGGAAATTAAGTAAACAAATACGTTCTTTTATCATATTCCACCGGTATGAAAACATGAATGCCTTGGAGACTTCTAGGTAAGTGTGTAAACTTTGGAAATAATTTGTGACAGCTGGTAGTGTACACATCATAGCACACAACAAGAAGAACAGATTAAACCATTCATTGGAGGCTTTTTCTCCCCCTTTAAGTAGTCAATATCTCTAGAATTGTTGCATTTTCCATGAAACATAATTTTAATTTAGTATATTTTTATCAAGGGTGTAAGAAATCTACATAGGGCGTCACAGGAAAACTTGAAATAAAGGAGCCCACTGCACCTTCAAAAGTTCTCAGCTGAACCTTTATTCAGCTTACAACTATCTCTACTTATTCCTCCATGCACAAGAACATTTGGCTAAATCGAACATACGTTATTTCCCTAAATACAAAAGGGTCCTCTTTTGGGAAAAGTTAAGAAGCCTCCATATACTTAATATTACACAATCCTGCTAAAAACAAAGGGATGGGACAGCTTTTTACAAATGTGTCTCGAGCCTTGCAACCTCTACAGCAGTAAAAAAATGAAGGGTGTTTTTCAGAATTAGACATAGTTACATCCATCCAGAAACTATGCCATCTCTGTCAGCATTTTCTCATGCTGGATAAGCCCTTTAAAAAACTATCCCCTTTGCATTTAAGAGGATCATCAATTACATCTATTCATGAAGCTCAATCTAGTTCTGTAACTAGCGCATGGATCATGGAGTTATAAGTAAATCATCTCTATGGAAGGGATGGAAGGGGAATGGGGGCATGGGAGGGGGAGAGCCTGGACATACAGAAAAGGAGAGAGAGAGAGAGAGAGAGAGAGAGAAAACACTGTGATTAGGAGACCCCCCCCCCCCCCACACCCACACACACACATGAAAACCATTTGTTACAGGCAACCTTTTTAGCTGCATTTGAAACAGAGATGGGGGCAGCTTGCCATTACCCCAAAATAAAAACTTATAGAGAGTGAATTATGATTTACATCTATAGGCCTTAGGTTTACTGTCTTGTGGCCATACATAGGGATGCTTTAACTATACAAGAGTCGTAAAATGCAGTTAAATATATAATTATCACCCACACCCCTCTCCCTGTGTAAACAGTAGATGTGCTGCCGATAAAAATGAATGTTTATGGCCACACAAACGATATAGTGATTGTTCGTGCAGCCCAGCCACATGTCTAATCTTGCCTTGTAAAGGCAGTAAAAACGAATGCCAATGTTGGTGATCAGCCCTCATTTGTGATCGCCGGAGGCTGAAGATCATGTAATGTAAAAGAACCCTTAAATATACTGAACTGTTGGCAGTTCCATCTACAGGCATTGGGATCAGCAATCAGCAATATAATAACGATACGTAACAAAGAAAGCGGCAAGGTGCACTCACCATTTTGCAGTAGTGTAGCTTTATTTAGGATGAAAGTTCAATCCATGCGGGTAATGTGGACGCCAACACCCTCCACTGGGATGACAGCCGTTTCACGCCCTAATTCGGCGCTTCTGACGAAGCGCCGAATTAGGGCGTGAAACGGCTGTCATCCCAGTGGAGGGTGTTGGCGTCCACATTACCCGCATGGATTGAACTTTCATCCTAAATAAAGCTACACTACTGCAAAATGGTGAGTGCACCTTGCCGCTTTCTTTGTTACGTATCACTATTGGATTGAACTTGTTTTCACATAGTGCATGGTAGCACCCCATATGCAAGTCTCTCTAGAGTTACCTTCCTTATGCTTCAATAAGTTTCACCTGCGAACTAATAGTGCCGACCGTCTCACTCTTTTTTTCATTAGCAATATAATAACAGTCTTTATGTCAGGGCCCCTGGGAAGAAAGAGACACAGGACAAGTGGGCCCTATAGCTAACACCCCCCACGCTGTCCCTACCTACTTGCCACAATCCACCCTAAGATGGCGGCGAGCAACTGGGCAGTGGTCCCTGCACTCAAATAAGTGCAAAACACAGACAAGACACAGTACAGGAACAAGGTACAATGACAGTAGACAAAGCAAAGTCGCACAGAAGGACGGGACCAAGAAGGCAGCAAGGAACCAAACCAATAGAGGACAAAAGCCAGAGATGCAACAAGGTAACAGTGGAGCCAAAGCTAGGGATGCAACAAGGTAATGGTAGAGTCAAAGCCAGATATACAACAAGGTAACGGTGGAGCCAAAGCCAGAGATACAACAAGGTAACAGTGGAGCCAAAGCCAGAGAATGTAGCAAGATGAACTGGGGACAGCTCAAGGAACACTGAGGACTAAGGGAGAACACTGAACCAAAAGACAAAGAAAGGCAATAAACAAGCAAAGGGATCAGGAAACCAGGAATACAGATAATATGAGAAAAGGCAGGATCTAGCTGACAGACAAACTGAACAAAGCTATCAAGAGCCCAGAGTCAAGGGAGAGACCAAGGTATAAAGGGAACAGAAGTCCCGGACTCCAAGCTGATAGGCTGAACAGGAGAAACACACAAGAGAAACACAGAAAGCCAGAGATGAGGAGACCTGTCAATCACAACACAGCAGAAACAATTAGTGAACAGACCACAACAAGGAAAGTGCATGGAGAACTGGGAAAACATGGACCGGATCACAGAAGACATAAGCAAAGAACATAGGAAAACCAGGCATGGGCTTAATGCCCAAAGTGCAGTCTTTTGCGCAGAGGTCGAATCTTCGCAACAGAGGGTGGCACTAATGCCTTTTTAGGCGCAATCATGACACTTTAGTTTTGTGTTCACCAGGCAAAGTTCACATGTTAATAAAAGCTGATATGAATGAAAACAATACAAGATTAAGTGGGTAAATTCTACTTTAATATTAAAGAAGCTGTTCTGGTAGGTGGTAATATATTCTGTTGTATGACATACATTTTAATTAGGTCATGTATAACAGTATAAACCATTCAAAATATCTACAGTATCAGAAGTGTTTAAAAGTATTGAGAAGTACATATATCCTAAAGATGTTCAGGCTGCATTCACAAAGATGTATCTGTCCTTCCCTGGAGGTGCAAGGTTTCTGTATTGATTACTTGACAAGTCAGGAGCCTCCTCAAGGCTAATATTGATTTCATGTCAAAAACCAAATACATCATTACCCTTCCTTAAATCTAATTAATACTGAATGCTATTTTCATTTAATTTTAATGTCTCAAATCTATCTATCTATCTATCTATCTATCTATCTATCTATCTATCTATCTATCTATCTATCTATCTCTTACTCATCTTATCAATTGTATTAACCTAACTCATTCATATCAAATTCAAAAAAGATTTAGTAGCAGAACCAAAACATACTGTAACAATTTAAAAGCAAGTGAGAAATAAGATACAGGGATGAATACAAGTTAGGGGCCTTAGAAGTCAATTGCACATTATATACAATTTAATCTTTAGTATGTGCTGGTGTTTTGTTTTGCTCTTGCCAGTGTGTTTTCTTCTTCATCCAGTAGATGTATGGTCTCACATAGGATATGTAAAGCTGACCAACATCTATTCCTTCTTTTACCATAATATGTCCAAATGACCTTTGTTCTCCAAGGCTTCTTGGTTGACACAATCTGCAGCCACTATATATCTATTACGGTTCAGGGAAGAAAAAGAGTGCTGCACCTCACACCTATGGCTGATACTAGTACCTCTCGGCTGCATAAAAAACATCAGAATTCTGTATGTGAATTGATCAAGCCACACTGCCCCATGTACCACGTGCAGGTATTTGATACACATGGGTCCCCACACTGTGCCAGTCAGCGACCACCACCCCCGCACGCGTGCACAGTCAGGGAAGGGAGGCCATGGAACGGCCCTGCAACCCCCATGCCAGAGGAACAGACCCAAAAATGCCACACCAAAACCCAGCCATCACCACCAGCGGAGGAAGCTGCCCCCAAACAGCACAAGTCTGGATAAGGTATTGCACTCACCATAGCTATCAAAGATAGAATGGGACAGACAGGAGGGATTAAAACCATGAGCACTCAGGTGTCTCCTGCTAATTGCGGTCATCTATTACTTCTTCTATCTACACCTGATCTACAAACAATCCGATCTGATAAAGTCATAATTGACCGAAATGTAATTTAGAATTTTGTATTGCCTTATAATAAGTTTCATATGAAAACCACAAATAAGTGTGCAAGTTTTAAATCTGGTATATTTAGAATGATTAAGACCCTACTTAAGTACCCCATCAAACTCCCTGAGTGTCGTAGTTATGTACGTGATATCTTCCTTGGTTGATAAGTCCTACTGTGTCAGTGAGCACTCACACAGAATCTATCTCTTGGATTTGCTAATGTTTTCAAATATGGGGCCAGTATCTATCTATCTATCTATCTATCTATCTATCTATTTGTGCCTCTTCTACACAAAATATGTTTGTTTGTTTTTTTTATTGATTCCAAGTTGTTTAGTAGCTAAAGACTTCTTTTGTACATTAGACTGAATAACATGTTGCTTGATCTACAAAAATAGCTGTCTTTACGAGAACAGTGTTTTAATTCTTTGAAATACATTTCCAGTAGCCGATCACCTTCACTATACATTACGACTCCTAAACCCACAGTAGAGTTCATAACTAAAAGTCCATTAGACCTGAACCAGGAAACCTAAAATAAACAAGTAAATAAGTTTGTGACTCCACTAAACAAATCCCCAGGAAAGTGTAATCTATATAAATGACATTACAAGGAATCAATAAGACGTATACTGGGCCAGTAGTTATAGGATCTGAATTTAATTCCTTTTCCAAGTCCCTAGCTGGGATACAACAGTGCAGAAATTCTCTTTCACACATAATTAAATTTATTAAAGGAACATACTCATCATGACATGAATTACTATTAACCTCCCAGTGGAAATATCAAGAAAGCTGTGATTTAACCATAGAACAAATAGGGACTGAAAATATAGAACGAAACAAAGTCTAAAAAAAAAATATAGCTTGTAATTTACTAAAAGAAATATTCCTACCCACAATGTAAAGAAATTTCTGCTGTAAACCATATGCCCCCTTTGGTGAGATAGGATTGTGGAGGTGAAATAGGGTGGTTTGCAGCATTCCATGTAGACTATTGGTGGAGTATGCTACTGGCCTGAGTGGCAAGGTGCAGACAGTTGAGACCTTGGAGATAATGTCAGCCTGGATTTATTGGTGAGTAATGTTGAGTGGACTTGCCAAATTGTTCGAATTAAGCAAAGTTCTCTAAACCCAAACGCTTGGCATTTGACTACCAGCATCTGGAGAAGTTGAATGTCGCCCTAGTGAGTCCAAGAAAACATGGATACAGCCATAGCCTGAATCCATGTTTTCCTGGTAGCTCTAGTGCAGCATTAAACTTCTCTAGATGCCAAGGGTAAAATGTCAAGCATTTGGGTTTGGAGAACATTTGCCGAACCCGAACAGTACGGCAAGTCCTCTCAATTGGTGAGTTGTGCTGATATCAGAACAGGTACTGTTTGCTATGGTGGAAGCTGTGAGATAAGCCAGTTCTGTGGGAACTTAAAATAGTTGTTTGAGTGGAACACTTTTCAGATAATTGCCAGGGGAGGGGATGAATAAAAAAATCTAACATGCCCTCACCTTCCTGGACCCTGTTCAATCGTCGGTATTGTGTTACTCAAGTCTGCTGTGCAGCAACTTCTAGGCTTGTGGTTGTGGCATCACAGGCCTGCCCAGCCAGGAGACTGAGAGGTGATGCATGCTAGTTCACTCTCTCCATGGGTATTTACCTGAAGGTACCCTTTCTAGACAAAGAAGATCCAGTAACCTTAATGTGTGACCTGGTAAGTTAAGTCATGAGATGTTTATCTATTATGTAAGGAGTAATATAAATGGAATTCTTGAAAGCAGGAGCGAGGTACAAAGAAACTAGGACCCTTAGGGGACATTCACACATTCTGTGACTACGTTCCGTGCATTGAAGATGTACTATGGACTGGAATGCGGAACTCCCTGCATCATGATTCATTATGGTGCCGTGAGCTAGGAAAAAACTCCTGGTACCATTGTGTTTCTGGCGTCAATCCAAGTCTTTTCCTGGACTCCACTTCTTTCTGGGTGCCGGTATTTGTGTAAAAAAAAAAAAAAGATATTAAATTCTGGTGGGACTGTGCCAAAGAGGAAGGCCCTAGCCTCTTTTTTCTTTAACGGCTTAAGGTAATCTATCCCAGGGGTGTGGCTAAGAAGATAAAAGGTGGGGAAGAAGAAGATAGAGGCACTGAGAGCTTAGGGCATGGATGCTCTAGGTTCCGCCACTACACAAAACAGGAGAGAGCACTGAGACCGGACATGGGTCACCATCTGCAGTGCAATGGTACCAGTGGTTTGGAGGGGGGGGGGGGGTCTGGGCCTACAGATTCACTTTAAGAGCAGGACCTGAATACAAAAGATCTGAAGCTCTTGAAAGCAGAATCTGAGAAGAATATTGCTTTGGAGAATGTAGGCTTTTGGTGCCACATCAGGAAGTGAAGTCTAACTGCCCTCAAGGTCTTCACCTTTTATCCTGTTCCATGATGTGGAAGCTGAATTTATGTGGGTACAGGACATCAGGTTGCTCCACAAGTGTGATCCTTTTGTGAGTGGCAGCTGGTTCAAATCTCTGGATGACAGGGCAAATGAGCAAAGTAAGAAAGCTGGGTCGTCAACAGAATCAGTACAAAACCTGGCATGAGACAACAACATAGTCAATCAGGTGCAGGATCGGGGCAGGTGGCTTTAAATACAGGTTAATCTGGACAGACAACAAAATAGACAAAAAGAATAAATGGAATAGCCCTGTCATAGCAAGCACAAGAACACAAGACAAGAAGGATGAGGTGGAGCAAAATTAAATTGGTGTAGGAACAATAGGATGGAGGCAGAAATACCTAAAGGCTCAATGACCATTAAGATCTCCAGCAACGCACACCCTAGTGTAGTGAGATGGCATTGCAATGAAGGCTGGAAGAAGGAAACAGAGAATAGGAGGAACAAGGATATTGGATTACACCACTGTCCCTGGGACCAGTGAGGAGAGCAACAGAGGAGCGGGTACCACTGATCCAAAGGAGGAAAGCTACACAGGACCAGGGCTGCACCTGCTGTAAGTACTTGAAAGCTGACAATATTAATACTGTGGCATGAGATTAGTCCAAAGCTGCACCAGGACGTTACTGAACGTCCTGGTGCTGCAAGGGAGTTCAGAGGGGGGTCGCACAGGACCGCCGCTATTAGCGGGCACAGTCCGATTGCCGTGCATGCTAATTAAGTATTTAGATGCAGCTGAAAGTTGACAGCTGCATCTAAGTACTTGCTGAAGCCCTTCCCTGGTGGTTTAGTGGGCGGATCCCCCCCCCGCGCGTGAAGCGATTGCGGAGGGGCGATCCCTGTATGCTCACCCGGCTGGGGTCTGTGCCGTAATGGCGCTGATCCTGGCTCGGCACTTTATTACTTTCGGCTGTAGCAGCCGAAAGCAATAGAGCACAAGTCTCTATGGAAAAATGCACATGCTATTGCCTTATGTACACATAAAAAACGAAATTGTAAAAATGAAAATTGGCTGTGTCCCCTAAGGGTTAAAGTGTAACTGTCATGTTTTTTTCTTTTTTCCCCCGCACAAGTAAATAGTACAAGCGATTTTAATAAACTCTGTAATAGGTTTTATTTGGCAAAAAAGCCTCTTTCTTTACTCAAGAAGCAGTTTCCCAGCCTTCCCCTCACTTCTTATCTGTGCATATCAGGCAAACCCATCTTCATTACAGAGAAGCAAAGTGAATATGGGTTCTGCTGTGTCCATTATATCCTATGGAGGGGAAGGGGCCAAGTGAGATGAGTGAGCAGGAAGAAGAGATATGAAGCTGTTTGTAGACTGTCTCGGCATTCAGAGGTAAGAAAGGTCAGTGCTTATCTAGGAACTTGCTGAGAGTAGATTGCAGGATGTTGTGCTCTGCAGGACTGATATTTCTTTCCTCCGTGTTCACTCACTCCTTTGGACCCCTCCCCTCTCCATAGAGCATAATGGACACAAAAATCCTGCTTCTTCTGAAGTGAGGGGGAGCTAGGAAAACAGCTTTTTCAGTACAGAAGGAAACTCTTTTGCTAAATAAAACCTATTACAGAGTTTCTTGTACTTTTGATATTTATTGTTTTCTGAAAAACGACATTGAAATGACAGTTCTGCTTTAAGAAGAAGCCAATCCAGAAAAAGTGAGATCATAGACTGTCCTAAATTGTTTTCCATTTCTATATCCCTCCCCTTTAGATGCCTTGCTTAGCCTAGTTAATTATTATTTCTACAGAGATTATCTTTATGACACAACATAACAAAACTGAGGCAATTCAAACAAGCTGTTTACTCTATAATACGTGATATAAATTGTTAATGCTTCTTTTACTGAATCTTCATGGAATTCAGGCCTCTGTAAGTTCTATCCTATTGCATAACATCAGTCTTGGAAATTACACATTAATGTCACCGATTTTAAAACGTCTCTTTTTTTGGCATTTATTCATTTGTCTCGAAAATAAACAGAAGACAATATACTGTGTATTTCATCTATAGCCATATTTTCATTTATTTTCACAGCAGCCCAAGACTTCCAAGCGCTCTGCATTTCATCTCTTCGGTTTCTATAGGATACAAGAAAAGCATCAATCCCTTCATTTTTATTGTTTTGTTGGAGAATCTATGTGGATATTCTCATTAGTTTAAAAGAGGCATCACATACAGTAGGCAGAAGGATTACAAAAGGCCAAAAGCAAAGTAAAAAACTGGGCAGAATTAGGCAGAATATAGGGTTTTTAGAATATAAACATACTTGTGATGTCTTTTAAAAATGTTTAAAGTGGATTTAGTCAGAATCACAGTTTTACCTTTGGTGTCAGAACATTCAAAGCAAGAAAAGAGAACAAAACTTGAAACCTCAGATAACATACTCATTTTGCTTCAGTTTAAAACTTTGTTTACTATTCTTAGGAAGAAGCCATGTTTTTCTCACATTATGTTTCCTTCTTCTCTAGCGTATGCCCCTGCCGTACTTTTCATAAATGTCACCCATAGTATCAAGGAAACAATCTGTGACATGCCTTCTGAGCAGGTGTAAATTTTTGCTATAATTCACACCTGACCCACCCCCCACCCCTGTATGTATACACATATACTGTATACCTTCAAATGTGCCACTTTATTGTTTGATAAATCTGGCACATTTAAACTTTGGTCACTCTAGACCGACTATTAATTTGCTTAAAATGCACCAGAATTTTGAGCCAGATTATGTTGGATTTTTGGCACATATTGTTGTACCATAAACCACCCCTTTTTTAACCAAGGTCACACCCACTTTTCAGAAAAGGGTCTCTTAAGTGTTTAAAATGGATAAAAAATGTGCAGAAAAGTCCTATACTCTAGTTTTTAGACAGCAGACAACAATTAAACGACCAATGAGAAATCGTTAGTCGTTTGATAGAATGTGGACTTATCTTTATCGTTGATCGTGTGCAAATCATTCGCATGTAATAAGACGACACTCGGTCATTTGCAGTAGCAATAGCAACGACAAAATGATTGTAGTAACGTTCATCGTTCCGTATAATTGGGTGAACAATTTCAGGTCATTCGCCAGAGCGGTCGTTTGATATCGTTTATCGTTAATTGTTGATTGTCGAATAATCATCTCATGTAATAGTACCCTTAGACATCAGGACTGATATGCAATTGATGAGCCGCAACTATGTGATTGCGCCTGGCAGCTCAACTTCCTTCATCTGATTAAACTACAGTACCAGACACAGCCACATACCCATTGATAAAGCTGTATTGAATAGTAAAGTAAATATTAAGTAGTAAAGCTATACTGCTACCCCTTCATTATGCTTAACTGTGGGCCCTCTGTGATAAATTCACCAATGATCCCAATGTAAACCTTCCATGATAAACCAGAATACACATTCGTAGATCACCCAATTTATTATTTTTTTTGTAGTTCTAATTTTTTTTTGGCTCTGCCTTAAGCATTGTTTGCTAATTTAAAAATACACTTGATAATGTACAGCGAACCCAAGACAATCATCATCACCGTCATCTATAATTAGTTTTTTTTTTCTCTACTTTTCAGTTTTGCGTGCCACTGACCTATAAGCATCTTCGTTGCATATTTATCTACTCTCGGATAACACAGCGAACAGAAAAACAAAAACTAATCTCTCCACTATTGTTCCCTTTTATCTTTAAAACCAGCCATGAAGTCATTACACTGTGCAGCAAGCTGTCTCTCTCACCCTGAAGGGAATATTATAAGATTAAATGCACAAATAGTATTCCTTCAGCAAGGTGAATGTTTCTCGTTACACACATCCCAGGTTGATCTCCTTAATATAATTCCCCTATAATAATATGAATCTTTTGAATTATTTATACCCTCATATTAGATCAGGAATATAATTTCAGGGAAATAAATGTTTTGTCATCAGCCCAACGTTTTGTGAAGGTTAGCGATATCAGATGGTATGAAGGAAAGCAGATGCTGCCGCCTTGCTACTAACTATTCATCGAATGTGTATCTATCACTGCCTGGATCATCCTTCTGACTATCACATTTGAAGCAATCGCTAACACTAAGGTACCGTAAACTTTATTATTCCAAGCAAAATATTCAAAGGGGCATTTCTCTCTCAAATATGCTTTCCTTCAATGCAGAAGGCAGGAAATGTGCTTTTAAATAATCCTATTCTCTTAGGTGCTTTGTTTCATTTGTATGCAAATGATGCATCACAAGAAACACAGCTTCCTAATCTTCTGTAAACATTGACTCACATTTTAATAGCTTCCTGATAATTCAAATTGCCTTAAAAAAAAAAAAAAAAAAAAAAAAAACATTCTGGTCAGAATGCAGCAGCTGGGTTTGAATTTAGGGGGTTAAAAAAGATAAAACGTTTTGAGGAAAATATTGCAAAAAATTGCAATTGTAATAATACAAATAGATACAAAGAT